>NW_023503302.1:426061-782750 GCF_014529535.1 Bradysia coprophila | reverse complement strand
CACCAAATTCACAAAATACCGGATTCATCAGTCCGTCGCACACCAATTTCGATATCGTTCATACTCATCGCGCGTCGCCATCGTGCGGTTTTCGGTCGCCATGTGGCTCACCAGTCAGCAATCGCCATATAATGTCACCGCCAGTACGAGCATCTAGTCTTTACGGGAGATCGCCCACATACACTAAATCATTTTCATCGCCGAGACTTCTCGGTCGACGAACCTATTTCGATCAGATGGATTCACCGTTGCAACTGCTGTCGCCCCGATCGGATGAATTCGAAGTACTGAAAACAATTCAGCCGATGAACGGTGTTAAGCAGACAAATGTTGATGTAACGAATTATGGTTTCATTAGCGGCAATGTGGATAAATTGGAATCTGAGAAGCCGTCGTGCTCGAAGAAGCTGGTTCGTCGATTTGTGGAAGTGGATGACGCAACGTCGGTGATAACAAGCGAAGAAGGTAGGACCAATTTTCTTTAGAAAGTACATTTTTACCAACTAAATTGGTGGAGGGTCAACAGATGTTTTCCTATCGCCTTCAGGCGTTGTATGAACCGTCTTTGTCAAACGGCCTTTATTGTCCTTCCTTCTATTGCACTTAGTTAGCAAAAGAAGAAGATGAATTGCCGTTAAAACTGAATTTTGCGTGTCTATTTTTCCAGATGACTGCATTTCACCTGGTTACCACGCAACTTTACCGGTTGAAGTACACGGAGCGTGCTACTGTGACATGCAAATGATCTCCAAATCTTCGTATCAAACGCTGAAATGTCCGGTGGTTGTTATTACCCAGCATACATTTGATTTGGAGGCATTAACTTACCATATCACCAACTATCTCTGTTCGTTGAACAACAAACAGTACGGATTCTTTTACGATTGGGCGTTCGAGCCTATCAATGTAAGTTGATATTGTTGCAGAGCCTTTTGGATTGTTCGATTGATTCATGTTTTGTAATAATTTGAAAAAAAAACCGTCTCAGGTGTGCTCACTAAGTTCCAGTCTAACGTCGATAATAATTGTTCATTTCACCGCTCGTGATCTAATATCAACCAATACGAAGGAATGTATCAATTGTACCAGCAATCAGAACTTGGACTGCGTCTTTCACCGGAAGCATTTCGAAAGTCGAACATTGTTCACATGGAGTATGGAAAATGGTGACTGGCAGGTGCTCGACTATGGTGAACTGATTGAAGTGTCGCCAACGATGGCGTACAAACGCAATTCTAGCGAACTAAACAGTGTTGTGAAAAAATTGGCTGCTGATTTATCGGCTGATGTATCTAAACGTGATATTTGTTATAACTTAAGGGTGTTGGATTCGTGCACCAACAAATCGAAGGAAATACTGCGCGATCAGCATAATTCGATTGAATTTTATCGCAATTCAAATAAGCCGACGAATATGTTTCCGAGCTATTCCGATTCGGATGAGTAAGTTCTGATAATCGAATAGCTGGGACTCTCGCGACTCATTTTTAGAAATATTCGAATAAAACGAACATGCTTTCAAGGCGGTTATCGACAGGGTTATCGATCGATTGTGAGCAACTACATAATGTCTGATGAATTTGTTTGTTAGCAGAAAATTCACCAGTTCATTTGATAAAATGTCAGATACCAGCGGCGTGTAGCATTTCAAGCAATGGATAATTAAGCATAGATTTCCATGTCGATTAATTTATCCGAAAGTTCAAAGTCACACGATGATCGCGATCCGATGAAATTTGAAAGAGTATTCGTTTTATTTGAAAGTAAAATAACTTGGGTGTCCTGCCCCTACGAAAATTTTTGTGATTAATGGATGCATTTGTCAACACGATTAATTTGTTATTAAAATAAAAGGCACATGAATTAAACTGGAGTCTTTGACGTATTTTTCCCCAGCAAATAGTACATATTTATTTCGGATCGGATCTCCTTTATTGAACAAACCTACAATCGAATGCATTTTTTCCTCTCTGGTAACCAGAACCTGGTTTCTCTACGCATCATTTTAGTCCATTTTTAGTGAATGCAATTACAGTCAGTTTTTTAAAAAACCGCTAAACGGTATTACCTATATTTTCGAGTAAATTTACCGGTAAATTACCGGTAATATATATTGCATACAAATCTGTCAATTAAGTTCAATTTTATAATGAAAAAGCCCAAAAAAAAATTATTAGCCGAGGCTCTCGACAAACGCATCTTGCATACGAACTCAAAATATTATTTTGCTCATTCTACTTGAAAATGTTCATCACTTCGATGAATAAAAGGAAATTGCAGAATTTTCAGTTTTTGTAGCTCTTTTCTTTGACTTCAATTTTAGGATAGAAAGAATGATGCATCCTATTAAAGTAAGTGACTTAATTTTTGAGTCTCCAGCAACTCTTGCCACAATAAAAACCTCACGCAAGTCACCAATCACAATTCGATGCTAAAACATTCAGTTATGACTCTATGTTCTAATTAGCTTTCTTGGGATGAATTTTATTGACGAATTTGACTGTAATACATATTTATTTGGTAGATTTCGTAGACTTTACCGACATCAGGCATTATTATTTTCCTAAAATATGGTTTTGAGTAGTTAAATTCGTTAGGTTTCGATTATAGAGTAATAATTCTAAGAATGTCCTACGGTAAAACCGGTAATGACAAATTTCCATTACCGGTAAACGGTAATCGTCATTACCGGTTTTTTACCGGTTTTTGACCGGTTTGTCATTACCATTCACTATCCATATTGTATGTGAAATCAACCAGCGGATGAACGAACGAACAGAAATAAAAATTCCTCGTAGAGACATACTGCTCCGTAAGAGAGCCAGCTGTCAAGTAAACAAAGCAAAAATAGAAAAAAATCAATTTTGTCTCTCACACGGAATAACTTTTTGGTAAGTGGAAATCAAGCATTAAGCTATAATCTCAGTCCATATCAGTCAGAGAGAGAGAGAGAGAGAAGCGCAGTGTTACCGCCAATATCTTGAATACTCACATTCTATTCTCGCTATGCAATCAACTTTACAAGGAGAATTGTTCAATCAGTAGGTGCAATGTAATAAAGACTCCATAATTATTACTGCACTCACCAGCGATTACCATTACTGCGGGCTACCGGCTGCATACTTATTATTTACGTATCTGTGGACGGTAGATTTTACCGACAAGCGAAAGTGTCTAAAATCAACCGTCCCCAAGAGATGTGTATCAACCATAGAGGTACCATTAGTGGTTGAACTAAGCCTAATCCGTCCTTTACTTCTACATACTCAGTGAAAAGTATAATCTGTAGTGAATCACAGCTAGCTGGCGTTAGTCATCTTCATTCCACAGCTGAAATGACTATCAAAATGAAGCTAAAAAATAAAATAAAAATAGGAACAAACAGAGCTTCCCTTCCCCAGGGCTCACGTAAAGTGAATGACTTAAGTGAATTTACGAAATGTTCAAATGCACGGCAGAGTAAAATAAACCAGGCAGGAGCGGTTCATTTTCGAAACGTCAAATAAGGGACCTAATACACTGTATGAAAATGAACTCAAATGAACACTGACATAAATTGAAAGATTTTGTTCGCAAAAAAAATTGGACCACTAGATTATTCAGGTCCCTTGTCAAATCAGCGCTCCTGCCTGGTTAACTTTACTCTGTCGTGCCAAATGTCATAACACGGGTAAAAAAGTAAAAAACGGAATGGTTTTCATGCTGATGGACTAAATTACGAGAAAAATTCCAACTTTCAAGGCTTTCGACTCCCAAAATTGATTTTTTTAAATTACTTTCGGTTCCCTCAGCAAACATGAAAGTAAATTTTCTCCCCTCGATATGGATATGTAATTGCTTTCGGTTCTCTTAGAAGGCCTACAAAAATCGATCCTTCACACGGAATAGTCATTTGTGTACCTGATTTGCACGATTGATTTTAGGAAATTTCGCGAGTTGTAGACCGAACGGAGTGAGGCTTACAAGCGAAAGTGCCTAAAATCAATCGTCCAAAGCAGGTACACATGTGAGTTTTCATGCAAAGGGCCGAAAACTCGAGAAAAAAAAAATAATTAAAAATTTCCTTATTTTCTGCGCGAAGCATGAAAAAGTACTTTCGGACTTCAGTCCTTGTGACGTAATAGTTATTTGCATGTGCCGGGGCCGAAAATGAGGGAGTTTTAAGATTTTTTGAAAGTGCCTAAAATCAATCGTCCAAAACAGATACTCAAACAAAATTTCATGTAAGGGGTCGAAAACCAGAGAAAAATCTCAAAACTCCCTCATTTTCGGCCCCGACACATGAAAATGACTATTTCCCCTCCGCTGAAACTTTTGTTGTGAAAAACATTGTGTTTAACTCGGGAAGAAAATTGGAAATTGTATTTTCTCGAGTATATGCAATTTTCAACTTTTCTTCCCTCGTTGAACAAATAACTATTTGTAATAAGCCATGAAACAATCATAACTAGTTTTGTTTGTATGAGTGAAGATGAACTGAAGCAAACATAGGTTGAAATTTGATTGCCCTTTGGTATACATGGCTCATTTGGTACAATTTGGATTTTCATGATCTGGGGCCGAAAATAAGGTCAATTTTAATTTTGTTTTCTCCGATTTTCGGCTCTTTTGTTCGGCCTACAATTAGCGAAATTGTCTAAAACCAATCGTCCAAAACAGCTACACAAATAACTATTTCTACGATATTATGACAGCTCAGATGAATATTACTACATTCGTTAGACCATTCTTATAGCTCTCAAAAATAAAAGCCGTAGAATATATGTTTTTGGTATCGAGGAATCTTTAAAACAGTGTTCTTAAGATCAACTAGTTTATTGAAATATAATTCGGTTTAAGTCACATGTTGCAAACAATTTTTAATTTGTGAAATTTATTTCGCGTCCTAATTTTATTTCATTCAACTTCTAAAATGGAGCAAACGAGTGCGAATGTCAACCAATTGATCCCGAAACAAGTATTCGACGCTGAAGGCTTGAAATATCAATGTCCATATGCAGGATGTAAAAAGAATTTTGGAAAGAAGCAAACAATTGCGCATCACATCCGTGTTACACATCAGAACAAGGATGAGTTCGGGAAAAGGAAACGCGAAAAATGTGCGTTTTGTGGACGATGCGTATTACTTTGTAACGTTCAGCGTCACCTTGCTAGACGATGCCGTACTTTGAAGAAACTTAATTCTGGAGGAACGAGATCAAACGATGACGCTAGTGATTCGAATTAGCAATTTAATACAAGAAATGTCTCATATAACGAGAGCACCTGATTATTACGAGATTTCTTTTCTAGGCACATAAGTTCTGCTTCAGACGGCACGCCGCGCATGGATTTTAAAATGTTATGATGGACTGTGTTCATCGATTTTTGTACTCCTGCCTTTTTTTCGTATAAATCATAATTTGGGAATTCAGGACGTTTTAAAAGCAGAATTGGCTGTTATTGTTCCTTTTGAAATTAGTTTAATAAAGTCTATTGTCAGTTTTATACATTGCTAATTCGAAAATGAACGTATCATTCAAAATACATTATTTCTGATATGTATCCAGAAATAATCGTTTTGAGTTTGACTACCAGATAAAGTACATAAAAAGTGCGTTGCAAAACCTCACGAGTCAAACCCGAGTTAAATTTTTGAAACCCGATAAGATTAAACTGGGTTCGGGCCGTTTTTTTACCAAGTGCAGGTAACCCGCTCACCTTTACTACCGAGTAAAGCGTTCTTAAGAGTGATATCGCCAAATCTTCAGGTGATTGGGAAACAAGCGGTCTCCGATTTTAATGAGTGATAGCTCGTTGGATTCGTCTTTCAATTCTAGGAAACACGTGTCTTTCACTTTTTCTTAAAAAAAATTGTTTTCTTTGAAAAGCGCTCAAAAGTGAAGACATGTCAGAGGGTACCGAAAACAGTTTTTCGGCAATAACTCAAGAAAAAATTATTTTAAATGGTTGTAATGTTGTACGATTGTCGGCCTTGAAAAGACCTACAGGTAGAGTATACGCACCGCTTGGTGCTAGTTGATCCACTAGAGTTATGACTAGAAATATAGTGAATGTTCGGAGAGTCCGCCTTCTCTGCAGCTTCGATGTACCACGGAACTGAGTATTTGGTGTTGTAGCTGGCCTCACCCACTATCGTTGCACATATAAATGAACCCAGTACTTTTGGGCTGCAAGCCTACAGAAGTCTTGAAAAAAAAGTTGGTGCCAAAATGTAGATTTTTTCCTTCTTTCTGAGGGCCCAACTGCCAGAAGAGCATCTGGAACGGTACTACGGCAATCATTTTTTGTTGTCTGCTATTCTTTCACCTTATCAATAGAAAAACGCTTCGCTATGTCGCGAATATATCAGATCCACTATTAGTAATATCAAGAGAAAAATCATTAAATTTTTCTCCGAGTATTTTAGTCAAATAAAGTGTTAGCGTATAGCAAATGACCTCAGGACTACGGAACAGTAATTAGACTTTCAATTGGACCAATATTTGCTACGTGACAGGAGTTTGGAAAACCGTTTGCTCCCACTTGATCGTATCGGTTTTCCAAACTCCTGTCGCGTAGCAAATATTGGTCCAATTGAAAAACTAATTACTGTTCCGGACTCCTGAGGTCATTTGCTATACGCTAAACACTTTATTTGACTAAAATCCTCCGAGAAAAATTTAATAATTTTTCACAAGAATTACTAACACTGGATATGTTGTAACGACCTATATTCGAGTCAAAGTGAAGCGTATACGGTAAGGGAATAGTAGACAATAAAGAATGACTGCCATAGTACCGTTCCAGATGCTGTTCCAGCTGTAGAGCCCTCAGAAAGAAGAAAAAAATCTGCATTTTGGCACCAACTTTTTTTCAAGACTTCTGTAGGCTTGCAGCCCGAAAGTACTGGGTTCATTTATATGTGCAACGATAGTGGGTGAGGCCAGCTACAACACCCCGTACTCAGTTCAGTGGTACATCGAAGCTGCAGAGAAGGCGGACTCTCCGAACATTCACTATATATCTAGTCATAACTCTAGTGGATCAACTAGCACCAAGCGGTGCGTATACTCCACCTGTAGGTCTTTTCAATGCCGACAATCGTACAAACATTACAACAATTTAAAATAAATTTTTCTTGAGTTATTGCCGAAAAACTGTTTTCGGTACCCTCTGACATGTCTTCACTTTTGAGCGCTTTTCAAAGAAAACAATTTTTTTTAAGAAAAAGTGAAAGACACGTGTTTCCTAGAATTGAAAGACGAATCCAACGAGCTATCACTCATTAAAATCGGGAACCGCTTGTTTCCAAAGTTAAAAAAATCACCTGAAGATTTGGCGATATCACTCTTAATCTTAAAACTAACGAACAATTTTGCGTTGCTGAGACGGACAATAATGCAAAGTTTTCCATTGTTTAACGTGTGCTACAAATCTGATTACAATACAAAACACACACGACTGCCGACTGCCGCAAAATTGTGGACATGTAATTGCGGAGTATACAAGACTCGGTTGTTTTTAGTTTGACTGAGTTTTGTCAGTTTTTTTCAGTTTTCTCTGATCTCTTCAAACCTGGTTTGCTCTGTTTATCCACCCATCTTTCTAATCTAATACCTCGCAATAAATGGATCCAGGATCCATGGATGTCTTGTAAAATTTCACGTGGTAAAACCTGCGAGGTGCTTTGCATTAGGACATTCACTATTTTCTTTACATTACGCTTTGGCAACGGACCGTTATAGTAATGAGTAAATTAATGTAAATGGGTCGTGGTGTGCTAGTGGACATGTAATTGCGAAGAATACAAAATAAAAAAAAAATTACAATCTAACTTTGAAAAGAAATAAAGTTGAGAAAATTACCATTGGAAAGCTGAAATGCGATGCATGGCATCTCTTTCAACAATTCGGTCTAAAACATTTTGAACGAAGACATCCTTCCAGAATACACTTTCTTTTCAACTTTAGAAGTGATGAGGTATTAAAGTCGGAAGGAATGGATGGCCATGAAATGGTGATACAGCACGGTTGGCACAAGGCACAACAAAGCTGTTCCGAGTGTTTTTTTTTATTAAAAGTCTGTACTTTCCAGTTAACTGAATGCAACTTTGCACGGCGGAGCTTTTACTTTTGGAAATGTTTATAAATTGTGAGTGTAGGGTGAGCGTACCAATCCTCGGACAAGAATGAGTCGTCGGACACCTATTGTTCTCTCATTCATGGTGAAATTTTTTTTGAATCGGACACACCATTTTTGTTTCCGGACGTTTATGGTGCTATGGATAGCGAATTTCAAGGTGATCATTTCGTAGAAGAAGTTTTTTTTAAACGACCTCTCCGGCTCGGGTCGACTTTAAGAAAATTTGAAATTTTCAAAATCATGACCTTTTCAGAAAATTCTTCCCCGAAATGAAACGACCCGGCCGGTTTTGATCTAATGGTAGTTTGTAGAGAATTGACAGACGATTCTAATAAAAGTATCGTCGGGTCGAAAGGTTGTAGCTGTGAGTCAGGGTGAGGCATCAAAGTCCAATTTTATGGTTTTGTCAATGAGCACCTCAACCGATTTTCCATTTTATTGGCTTAAAATGATGGCCAGCACATCCCATTTAACATATCAAAAAATTGGTAGGGGGTTGAAACGTCTGTACTATTTCCAGACTCCTTACAAAATGGCTGCCGGCGGCCATATTGGATTTTATTAAAAGTACCTATACCTTGAGAAACCTATACCTATACCTACCAACGAACAACAGTCGAATTGATGTGAAACAAATCATTGCGAACTATGAACCGAAGTTACAAGATTTAGGTGCTAGTGATAGAGTAGAAGTGCGCAACAAAATTTGTAATGCGGTCACTAATTTCAAGAAAGCACCTAATAGACATGGTACTGTCGACGAAATCATCAAAGCTAACATTATTGCAACGAAACAATTCTTACATCAACATCCAGAATTGTTAGTGTTAAATGCTGGCAAGAGCAATGTTACTGTGGTGATGGATAAGGCAGAATACAATGATAAGATGATGACACTATTGAACGACAGGACAACGTACACTGTTTTGGAACGTGATGTCAGCAATCAAATTCAGTTTCAATGCAATGCACTCATCACCAAGTGGGAAGACCATAACTACATCACCAACAATGAGGCTAAATGGATGCGAACGTATAATAGTGTTTGTGCAAAAATCTATGGTTTGGTCAAAGTACACAAAGCAGGGTACCCGATCAG
Source organism: Bradysia coprophila (assembly GCF_014529535.1). Lineage (NCBI taxonomy): Eukaryota > Metazoa > Arthropoda > Insecta > Diptera > Sciaridae > Bradysia > Bradysia coprophila. Next base: position 773,527 of record NW_023503302.1, on the reverse strand, counting down.
GCCTATAGTATCCAGCATCAATTCACCTACATACCAGCTATCAAAGATGTACAGCAGGATTCTGAAAAATGTCGTAGGAAAAACGTACCGGTCGATCAAGAACTCTACTGAATTGGCCAAAAAATTACGGAAAGTTAGACTTCCCAGAAATCATGTCTTGATATCGTTGGATGTGGTATCTCTCTTCACCAAAATACCAAGCGAATTAATCTACGCTGCTGTTCATAAAAAGTGGAGCACAATCAAGAAACACACCAACTTACCGAAAGACGAATTTCTTGAAGGTCTACGTATTGTAATTGAAAAGTGCTGTTTTCAATACGAAGGATGTTTTTATAAACAAATTTTCGGCGCTCCAATGGGTTCACCGTCATCACCAGTTTTTGCCGATTTAATTCTTGAAATTCTGGAAGATGTGGTCATCAATAAGCTTGGTTTTAAGCTACCATTCTTCTGGAGATATGTCGATGATATACTCACAGCAGTTCCAGAGGACAAAGCAGACCAAATTCTGAAAGCATTTAATGACTATAACCCACATGTGCAGTTCACTATTGAAAAAGAATCCAATCAAAGAATTTCGTTTTTGGAATTGGTCATCATAAGAGACGGTTGTAGTATTAAATTGGACTGGTATCATAAGCCATCATGGTCAGGCAGATACATGAATTTTGGGTCACACCTTCCATTGGCTTATAAGAAAAACACAGTCGCGTTGTTGACTGAAAAGATTTTGGTACTATCTGATCCAGATTTTCACGAACAAAATTTCCAATTACTAAGAACCACGTTGCAGACTAATGGATATCCTAGCAAATTGACGGAAGACATCATTAGTAAAACGAAGTTGAAGATTGCAGGAAAAGACAGCCCTTCAATCCATAATCAACTACCAGCTCATGGACTACAACATGATAAGCCAACTGTAGCAATTCCGTATTCCAGAGGCTTGTTTGAAAGTCTAAAATCAATTTGCAAAGAACATTTTACCACAGTTGGTAGAGGTGACAACAATGTTAAAAAATATTGTTTCAGTAGGCTGAAAGATAAGACAGTCAAGTTGGAACAATCTAATGTTGTTTACAAAGTCACATGCTCTTGTGATGCCATTTACATTGGACAAACGAAACAGAAATTGAAAAGAAGAATGTACCAGCATAAATACAACGCCAAGATCAAGAACATTGATCATAGTGCCATCACCGAACATGCTGTTACATTAAATCATGAACCGAAGTGGGATGATGTAGAAATCCTCGAATTTGAATACAACAAGAAGAAACGTTGTGTTTTGGAAATGATCCACATAAGGAAGAACGCAAATTGCATCAACAAGCAGAAAGAATCGGTTTTTCTATCGACTGCATACAATAACATCATATAAATTGTCGCGCGGAATGAGAATGCCAATAAAATTTTTTTGTTAGTCGTACTTTTGTGAGACGAATGGCAAAGCTTTTCTAGGAAGTGGTTCTTTATGCTTTCAAATTACTGATGTCAATTTGCCGGTTGTTGTAGAAAGTGTTTTTTCTGATTTTGTTAATGTTTTTGACGAAGTGTTTGTTTCTGTAAGTTGATTTTGCTAATGTAGTGCCAGTAGCATTTTCTTATAATTTGTTTTTATAATTTATACAGACGGAACATACACAGAACTTTTGTTATGGGCAGTTTTTGCTATTTTGTATGAATGTAGTTATAACATAGGTACGCTGTGTCTCTTTATACAGCTATGATTTGTGTTGTTATCAATGAAATGTTTTTGTTACAGCCCTGATGATGTTCTCGAATTGAGGACGAAATATATTGGCAAAAACTAAAAAATTTGTCTTTTGATTGAGCTATTCCGACAATCTGAATATTGAGAAAAATGGTACTTAGAGAGTTTCTGTTAACATGGAAATAATTTGTTATGTGTGTGGGGTTTCGGGGATTCCATATATAACTATATATATTGAGCTATATACAGGCAGGTAGAGTTGTATAATAGCATATTCATCTGTTAAATGTTTATTTATGGGTAAATGTAGCGGTATATAGCTGTTTAAATAGGAATTTATGAAAGTTGACTTCGTACGGGGCTGTCTATATTGCCTCCGGCAGTTTATTTGTATATGATAACAAGGCAAAGAGTGGATAATTTGATATTAAAGGGCAAATAGGTTTTTAGCAGAGCAGAGAATGAAGGAAGAGTAATGAAGAGTTCCACATTAAAGGCTTTTGATACGAATAGGTGTACCGTACGGGTCGGCGTTAGCTATGTTTTTTAGTTGTCTTCAGTCTCTTCACACTTGGTTTGATCTGTTTATCCGCCGCTTTTTCTAATCTAATAACTCGCAATGAAGAAATCCATGGATATCCCAATCAATCAAATGTTTCAAAAATTTCACTCTTAAATTCGACCATTAATCCACATTGTATTACACTTCAATTTTTAACATCGAGCAATTCCAAAAGACCCACGGAATAAATAAAAATTCTGAGGATTTTCTTTAATTGTCGAGTTTTCAAAATTTTATTTTGGTTGATAAAGAATTTCCCATGTTTATCTTCCCATCGTTACGAAGGTAACAGATTTGTGTAATAAATATTGATGGTCATTGGCTTTGATAAAATTGGCGAAATATAAATTGAGATACTTACCTACCCTACATTCAATGAATATTCCAATATGTTACCTTTTTCGTCGCTTTCCTAATGTTTTTGGGAAATATACTTCATGTCCTGAGGAATGAGACATATACGTAAAAAAACCAAATCTTATGTATTTATTTTCTTTGGAGGAATGTGTGGATTGATTTATTCGCAGCGATTTTTAACGGTTATAAAACATTTTAATTTTTTAACAACGTCATTTTTGTATTTTTTTTTATTTGCTTGCGCAATTATTTTTTTGTTATTTATTTTTCATACAATATTCTTAATGCTTTCTTTATTTTATATAACTATGTACTTTCATTTATTCAATCATCCAATTGTTCACATTCTGTTTTTTTATTTACTTCTTTTTTTTTCTTTGTAGTTATCAGTGTTTTCTTCTTTTATTTTTATGTCATAAGGTCATCTGGGTTGTCGACTGAAATATTGGTTTATTTCTTTGTATTTATTTGAATTTTCTTTTTCTTCTTCTTATTTTTTTGACAACGATATGGGAACCTGTCCATTATATCAGTAATAATTATTTACTTTTGAGTTATTTTTCGTTCTTCATTTTGCAGTTTTTTTATTTTCTTTTTTTTTAAATTTGATGTTTCATCGATACAATATATTTCTTCTTCTTCATTTTTTTTAGAATTTTTCATTTATAATTCATTTTTAAAACTAATTTCGAAATTATTCTTTATGTTACATATTACCTACTGCCAGTCTTTTATAAATTATTAATTATAGATTTTTTTTCTCTTTTATTTTTCTGATTGACTATGAAAAAACTTAATCTTGTGATAAAACTCTTTTTTTGCGCTATTTTGGTTTTCTTTTTTGCATATCGAAGAATCATCAAATTTGTTTGGTTTTTTTTTCTTTTCTTTTTTTAATTCATTTCATTTTGTTCTCAACATCATTTGGCTTCCACTTTTTAGTTTTTCTTTTGTTTTTTTTTTTAAGTTTATTCATAAAGTAAATGTTTTTGCAATTTTCTTTATTTGTTTTCATCTTAATTTGCATTTAAAAGCGAATTTTTTTGGATTTAAGCTTACTATAGGTCTGTGAATAAGAAAAAGAATTTTTTTTATTTTTGAAATTAAATTGATATATTACTGGACTAGATGACGTCAAGTACCAATATGAGTATGTCAATATCGTAAATAATTTTTTTGTTCTTTCTTTGTTATTCTGTTTTTATCCATTTAATTGGTATTCGATTGCTAGTTAAACGATTTCCTTCAGAATTACATAAATTTGTATGTATCCCAGCATTTCGTGTTCTTATTATTCTTTTTTCGCTCTATAATGGGAGTCACAGAAGCAAGTGTTTAACTAGCAACGAATAATTGAAGTGAATATTTTAATTGTTCTTTAATTTATATAAAAAACGATTTTACATATACAATTTACAACGAATTTTTTTATTAATTTTTTTTTTGTATTTCAAGGTTTATTGTAATTTTTATTCTACACACATATTTAGTTAATACACGATTCGATATGTGATTTCATTAACTAAAGTTTTACGTTTTTTTTATTTTTCCAAAAAAACTCATAAACTTACGCTTTTCATTAATCTGTCTGATGAGATTTGTGTATTACATAATTGAAGGAACGTAACTCATTCGAAAATCTGACACACTGATAGATTTTTGCTTTTATTACTAGAGAATAATGGTTCTCATTATTAGAAGGAAAAAAAATGATGAAAGAAATTAAAACGAAAGGATTTTAAAGGACAATAGCAATGATTTTCAGATAATTTCATTGAACGAAGATCCAACCGAATTAGCAGAACGTTTTATCAATATTTCTGTGGCAATGCAAAATTCTCACTCTGAAATTCTCTTCATTTTTTTGTTGTTGGATTAATTTAAAAAGAAAATAAAATTAATTTCCATGTTTGTATCATAGGTATACAAAAATGGGTAAACTCAAGTGATTGAAATCAGTTGGTTTAGAATTGCGTTAAAAAAAGGAAAATTTCAAAGAAAATAATTTCTTTGATCTGGGAATTGTCGAAAATCGAATTTCGAAATCTCACTCAAATATTGGTAAAACATGTTATATGTTCGGATTGGCACCTGCCATCAATTTATATCTACCATTTGACCATCTCAATATTTGTGTTACCAAGTTCATCAATAGGGTGAACATTATTATTTATTATTTCTTGGTTTGTTCAAACATTTTTCTTATTAAGTTTCTGAATCATAAGTTCCCTGTACGGAATGAACAAACGTGAAAACGAGCAAATAGTTTTGCGTGTCGTATTACAAATATTTTTTTGTGGTATCAATACGAGATGTTACAAAAAAAAATTAAGAAACTTTGAAGGACTCCTGTCTTCAACGAACATTTACAACTAAATTAAGCGTTGTATGGATTACAATTGAACCGGTGTAAGAGCCAGTTCAGGCGTGTTGTTAACGGCTGAAAGTCAAATTTTATTTCAAATAACCGAGTTATGGAGTGTTATGGAGTGGCTCTTTAAACTGAAAAACTTTGAACGTTCGTCTATTTTCAATTCAATTTTTAATTTACTTGAATAAAGTATGATTTTGAACACAATAAATATTGCCGTGATAGCAAAGGTTTTTTTTTTAAATAATGCCAATGCCAATGTTTAACTCCTATTAGGCATAGTAACGTGTTAACGTGAAAACTATTTAGAATTAACACAAACTCTTTTCAAAAAACATTTTGGAAACTGTAATCAGCTCAGTTTGTAAGAAGCACCTAACTTTCTTCTAGACAACTTCACCCAGAGTTTTTTTTTCTCGTGTTGCGCTGTCGATAACTGGTGAATAAATACAGCCGAATGTAAATGGTCATCCGGCTTGTAGGACCGGTTCTGCACGTCTTCGTTTTAGTTGTCCATGTAGGATTTATCTATTGGTTAATACGATCATATGCGACACATTTTAACCAATCTGAATCGCTCACTGGAAGTCTAAACGACAATGAGTGCACAACGCACTGGTATAATGCTTTGCTACTTAAACATTCATGAACACTGAAGATGTACAAGATATTTTAATTAAATTAATTTTAAAAGGAAACAGGTAAATTGTCATGGATCGCAACTTGGTAATTACAAAAATTAAGTTACATGTTGTTAAAAATATTTTGGTTTTTTTCCTTTTCCACAATTTTTTTTAATAAACATTTAGTTACATCGACATTGAGAATTCCCATCATGTTATTGATATGGATTTGAATTCTACATTAAATCATGCTGCTTTTATATTCATTTTTTTTCTGTGTGAATTCAACAACAACACCGGAATCGGAACTATTTACACTAAAACGACTTTTTGTTTATTTAATTTTTTTTTCATTGAACACATAGTATTATTATGCATTTTTCTTCTCTTTTTGTTAAATATTTTACTATTTACAAGAGCAAATTAAACAAAAATTATTATTTTTTATTTTCCCCGTTTTTTATTTTGGGTTGCGATCCTGCTACAGGTAGCGCTGTCTCTATCAGTCAAGCCATTTATGATAGTGAGTAATGGATAGAATAGTTTGTTTTCTTTAGATAAATAGGCAAACTACAATTACGTAGATTAGGATTCTCTATGATATTTGCATTCCTCGTCTTTTAATCAAAGTAAGTGATTCATTAAATTCGTTTCACCGTTAAAAGTGCACAACCCGGTCGAAATAAAAATTATAGTAGAAAAAGAAAACAGAACGAAAAAAATTAACATTTTAGCTGAACAACGAGACACGGAAGTCCTCATTAACTCTGGACATATTTTTCATATTATTCCTTAAGAAAATTTTCTCTATCTTTTGCATGAAATACGTTAATGGATAGTTCCAGCACCAGCGTTACTTGCAATTGATTTTTAATCGTGCTAAGGAGTGAAAATTTTACCCATCATCTTCCAAGGAGGTCAAACGAACTTTAACAACCCTTGGCATGTAACGTTTGAAACATACCTCGGAGTTTTGCTTTCACACACTCTTCAAAAAATCACTTTCTCATTGTATGTTATTATGTTACTATTCAAAAATATCTAGCAAAATTCACGGATTCATTACTATTGTATTTAACGTATTAGAACGTGTTCTCAATATGGAACTTTATATGGTAGAAACTCCATCTGGTGTTATGAATTGATGTCACCTAAGTACTATGGCGTTCGGCTCTAATCAACACGTTTCACATACAAAGCATTCTTTGTTACATAGATAATGTTGTAACTAACTACGAGTTCGATCATTCGAAAAGTTTTTTTTTTCTTAAGCCGTATTCAAATTAATTGTTAAAATTGAGAAGTGTGAACGATGAGAATTATTTTCAATTTACAATTTAGAATCGATTTCCGATGTTCAGAAATGAACGGCTTACAATGAAGGCATTCGGAAGACATAACGAACTGTCTGTTTGTCTTAATCCTTCAATAATATTCTATGGTTGATTCAATAATATGAACATAGTATACAGCTTTGGAGGCATGTTCGTACGTCTCGAAAAAAATCTTATTTATCAGATAATAATACACGTTTTCGTTTCGAACGGTACAATACATTCAACTAAATTAATCACAGATTTTTTTATCAAGTTGAAGAATTTGTAATTAATTTAGTGAATGTGTTTTTGTTGGTCGAATCTAAACGAACCGGAAATTGTCAGAAATTGGCAATAATTTTAGAATTCAACCGTTGACAAGCTTTCAAACTGATATGAGTATTAAACGATTTTGTTTGAGAATTTTGTTTTTCTTTGGAAAATACGTATTTATATCGATCGTAAGAGCCGTTACAAAAAAAATAAATCACATGGACGTTCTCGAGTCGAACTATTTAAATTTTGAATAAAAAATTATCAAAAAATAAATGGATTTTAATTCGCGCTTTAATATTTCTGTGCTTCAGGCACTAAAATAAGATTCTCTTGTGTTCTGTTTGTTCATTTTTTTTTCTCTCTTAAATTTTGAAGATATTAACCATTTGCTCTTCATTGTCCGTACATATAATTTATTTATTTTTTGTGTTTGTTGTTGGTTTTTTTCGTCATGTCCTAGAATGTTTATATTATTTGTTTCTCTCCATTTTCACTTTTTGTGAATAATTCATTTATTTTGATTTTAGTTAAACGTATTTTCATATTTTTCTTTATTCTCTTTTCGTATTTAAATCTCTATTTATTCGAATGATAATGCATTTTAGAAGTGATTTAAAGTTTTCTTTCTTTTCATTTTTTTTTCAAATTTCTTGTATTGTTTAGAAGATAGCTTATTTAGCATTTTAGATTTTCTATATATTTTTTGTCTCATTTTATCTAAACTACGGCAAGGAAGATAAGTTTTTTTTTATTTTTTTTTCTTTATTTCATATAAATACATTAGAAGGATTGAGAATTTGGACAGTAAAATGGAGGTAAATTAGTCAAAACGGAAATAATTCAAAAAAATTTGCATACGAGTAGGACAACATGGAGAAAAAACACAGCAAACTAATAAAAATGGAATTGCAGTAAAACAATTGGTCATTCGACACTAAATTTGGATTTATGACGAAGAATGATAGTCTGAATATATTATAAATAGCTCTAATACATTAATAGAATCAATATCATCGGAGCCACCCTTTTTGTTTACATCCTACATATATGCGTGTTTCAAGTTCTTCTTTCGGTTCCTTTACTATGTGCAATAGTTATTGCCTAACAAGTGTACAAATGGCTGTTTTCAGAGGATGTGAAAATTGCCAATAAAAGCCAAGGCCAGGTGTGCGAAACACCCATTCGGGCACATGTTAGGAACAAAGCTTTTCGTACGGACACAAATTTCGCATCAGACGCACTCAAAATTAAATGAAAAGTCAAGTTTTCGTGTGAGTGCTTGAGCACTAAATACGACACAATCTTCTTGGCTACTATGAAATTGTGTCAGCCGAGTGTGTGGAATTCGAACTTAACCGCATCGAATTTTGGTAAAGAAAGGGTCTTAACAAGGAAAATCATAATACTAGCAAAATAGTAATCTCGCCTTTAGTTAGTCCATATTGGGATTGATTCTATTATTGATTCCATTCAATTTTTCATCACTATAGCGACAATATTGTTCACTGAAAAGGTGATTTTATACTTTGTTCCACTCTCGCTTTGGATTACACAATAAAGCAGTATACCGCCATGCGAGTGGAAATCTCAGCAATCTAATGTTTGCTATTGAGCTGATATAAAAAATGGATTTTTAAGTAAAAATCTAATGAAAACTGCAATTGGAACTGAGTGTTCACTGTCTCGCTTCATTAGAAATTGGTATTAACCTCCAATTTCGATTCGAATTATCATCACATTTTCACTTAAAAATCCATTTTCATTCGTGTTTGTGATGGATGAGAATATAAGATTGTTCAAAATATCGTTCTCCATCGGCATAAAATGTTGAATGACCTTACTAAAAAATGTAACGGAAATTGTTACAATTTAATTTTGTAGTTTTGGCTATATTTTCTGTTCATAATTCGTTAAAAGGTGGTGAGAACGAGTCCTGTGTGTGTATTTCTTCTTTTTTTTTGTAAAAAAGTGCAGTGTTACTAATTTAGTCGATCCTGTCCATTGTTATAACGAGACAAATCGAATTTTTCCAATCACAATCTATCTATGCCAATTTTTCTTATATCAATAATTTGGCATAGATAAATAGTGGCAGAAAACGAACCTGTTTCACAGACGGACTGTATAACCCAGGAACGCTACGAATAATAAATACAAACAATCAACCAAAAATTCTCATAGTCCTTCGTTATTATTTTGTTTTTGTTTTGCTTGCAATGTTTGCAATTATTAATTATATTTTGTGTTTTCATTTTTTTTTTTCATCTTTTGTTTAATAATTTTTTTTGTAAAAAAAAGTTATTAAAATTCTTATTACTTGGGGACGATTGTGGTTATTTTTAGTCAAGTTAATCTTTTTCTGTTTGTATTTACTTAAGTTATACGGCGGCAATCAATGGACCAAAATACCAGAAGGAAGATAATGAAGTGTATACAACCGGAAACTAAATATTTGAGATTCTTATGCGGCTAAAGATGTTTTTTTTTTTGGTTGGGTTTTAGTTTTAATAATAATGTCATTTTGAAAACGTGTGATTAAAGTTGGGTTTTGTTTATTTTACTTTTTATTCCACTTTGATAATAAAACGCAAATTGCGGTTTATTGCCATGTTTTTCTTTTTGTTGTTCCGTTAATTAATTTATTTAGATGATAAACTCGCTAGTCTAGTACTTTTTCTCTCATTATGTGACTAATTTTCCATATTTTAAAGTGTTTTTCTTTGTTTATTTGTTAAATTTAAATTTAAATTAAGTTTGTTTTTACATTTTTCTTGTATTTAAATACTTTTTTTTGACGATTTAATCCTAAATTATGGCAGGAGCTTTATCAGTGAAATTCTATAGCGTTTTTCCTCATTTTTTTTACTAAGTACTTTTAAATGTTACGTTAAAGTTTGCTTTAAGTTTTTTTTGTTTCATTTTCTTTGTATGTGGTTGTATGTGTGTTTATTGGACAATTTCAGCAGAGGCAGTGCGGGTTTGATGGAATATCATTTTTGCTTGCTATTACTTTGAGTATTATGAATTTTTCTTCTTTAATGATTTTTATTTTGTAAAAGTAAGTAATGTTACCCTCTAAAAATGGTTTCTTAAAAACGCCAATATTTTTCAATAATTTTTTTTTTCTTACCAATTTCGTTTAAGTAAAATGCGAATGAGAAAGGAAAAGAGAAAAAATATAGTGAAAAAGCACCTATCAAAATGAAAAGCCAGATTCATTCACTACATTGGTTTTGCTATCTAAAATCGTATAATTTATATAGTTTTTACTTTTGGTAGAAGCACTTTTTAAAACAAAAGCGTTTTTTACTTTCATAATATATCCCGGATCTAGGAAAGTGTGTGAGTGTGTGTGTGTAAGATATGATAATGAAATTTGAATGAATTTATTTATTTTTTATTTCCTCTCTATTAAATTTAAAAAAGACAAAAAAACTTATATTTTGATATTTATATTGTGCCACTGGGAGTAAAAGAAAAAAAGGAGAAAGCCTAAAATCTAACATTATAGCCCGATATATAACATTATTCGCATATGTATAAGCGATGAAATGGCCACCTAAACGGCTTCAAAACGCTACACGTTCCCTAACTCAACGAATTTTATCAAAACGAAATCTTTGTCGGAATGGAACATATCTGGGAATATATATTTTCGTGACTACTGTCACGAGATATAAATATATAGCCAATATGGTAACCATCCATCAAGGACTGTTTCCGAACTAAATGCCGAACTATTCGGGAAGTTTTTTTTAGAAGAATATTGCAATGGCTGTGGTGTGAATTTCATTTTCTTAAATTCGATCATTTTCATTTGGAATCAAATTGAACGGTTTTTCTGGTTTTTTTATTACTCTTTGTTAACGAAAAATTGGTCATCCGTGTGCTTGATTTCGATTGACATATCGGTTTTTTTTTTGTAGCTCTGGAATAAATTGTTATCGATTGAATAAATTGATTGTAAATTAGTTTCTGTTCCTTTCAGCATCCATATTTGTGGTTTTTTTTTCAAGACAATCAGGTTCGATGTTTTTTCGAAGTAAAAATAAAATCAAATTAATGGAAAATTAATTTTTTTTTTCGATTAATTTGATTTCACATCTTTTCGCGAATTTCTTTAAATTTGATGTGAACAATAGATTGTTTTAATAAATCAGTTACGAAGTTAAGTATTAGTATTTTGTGTATTTGAAAGTGTGTGTGTGTGTGTGTATAGGAGTGTGTGTGGGAGTGTGTGTGGGAGTGTGTGTATGACCTGATTGAATGTGTAAATTACTCTTTTTTAATATAAAACTTCTAAGCAAAAATGGTTTAGCCAATAAATTATTATTTCACTGGAAATGTATATCAAAGATAGCAACAGCATTCAATGATGTAAAAGTAAAATATTCATAAAAAAATATTGCTGAGCTCTGAATTTCTCTTCTTGTTTTTTTTTGTCATTTTATTTGTTCTTTATGCGAATTTGTTTGTTGTAAAATTGATTTTCATATTTTTTCTGTTTAAATATTTCATTCATTCGAATGGTTGAAAATCGCTTAAAAAATAATTTTGGTGATTGTATTAAACTGATTTTAGTGGCAACACAATAAAACTATACGTAATAGACATTACGAAGCGCTTATAGCACACGATGTACAGTCCTTTTGCGAGATAACATTTTCTTGAATTAAATTGACATTATCCTTTAATTTCTCTAATTTCTCGAAGAATATTCAAGAAATCAAGAAAATTCACAAAATTCCAAGAAAATATTTCCTCGAAAGTGGCTCCTGTCCGATTGTGCATTTGTTTATAGAACAATTTGGTGGCCTGATACTTTATAAAAAAAAATAATTGATCTTAAGAAGCACCATTGAGCTGTGGTTTGTCGGGTTTTTACTAAACCCATTTATAACTTGCTGAATTATGCATGTCAATCCAATTCATTCCACACGAAAATCAACATACAACACGTATAATGTATAGTACGAGGTAACGTCAGTATATGCATTTCACGTGGAATTCATTTAATGAATTGGATTAAAACCGCCGGAATTTAGAATGAGTTAGCCTTTAAGCAAATCGACAAATTGACACAGAAAATATTTTGTATCGTACGCAGATACTTCAAAAAATGATTGTGATCCTTATACGCAAACAGAGAAACATTGAAAATAAAGACGAACAAACTAAGAAAGGGAATAATTGCAAGGAACTGCAAGAATGTCTTTCATTTATTTAAATGTGCCATAATTACATCATTCATCGTTGCATATGTCTACAATGACAATGCACTGTAGTTTTATTGTGTTTTACCATCCATACCATTCATTGTGAATAGATGTACCCTTTGTACCCTTGTTGTTCGGTTTAAAGACTACTTAGACTGTTATAGTAATTTATTGAGCAGAAGAAGTTTTTGCAATAGAAATTGAACGACGCATCTTTATGATTACAGAATTTCAAGTTAAACCATAAGTCATAAGTTACGATACTTTGTTAATGCCACACGTTTTTCCTCTCTCGTGGGACCTAACTGTTAGGTTTTTACATTCACAGATAGAACATGTCCATGTGGGATGGTCCTTGTTGCAATTATTCTATTTTGTGGTCCGATCAGAGAATGACACTGTGTATTCAAAAACCAAACTGTCATAGCGATCAGGCAAATTAAGCAGATTAGAAATCCAGTGGCAGTGTATCGTTAAAAGTATTATATCACAAGATTGGCTGTGTGACCTGTTACGATGGGTACAATTTCCGTGTATCAAAACACTGAAGTCAGACAAAGAAAGAGGACAAAAAAATAGCTGATCCCTGAGTGAGAGAGAGAGAGAGAGAGAGTTTCTGAAGTGCTTTACAACTTTGAATTATTCAATTTCATAGAAAGGTATGTTCATATTCCAATATTTATTTGCTTAGCAAATTTATCGTCAAGTACTTAGAATGAATTTTTTAGTTTTTGATAAAATGGACACTGGACACTGCTCAACATTTTTCTTTAGCTTCCATTTGGATAAAAAAACATTATGTACAATAAACTCAAAATTGAAACGTATTCTGGTATTCGATTTGTTTTCTTTTATTCGCGTAGTTTATGAATGAATGATTTTGTTGATATGCATTTTTTGTTGTTTTTTTAAATTATTTTTGAGTCTTTAAACATATAGAAAAGTGTTCCTTGTTTATTTATTAGATGTTTTTAATGTCAATTTTTTTCTCCTTTTCACTTAAATTTTTTTATTGAAATTAAATTGCTTTTATTAGGATATAATTCAGTATCATGGATACAAAGTGCAAATGAATTTTTTTATCTTTTTTTTATTATTTTTCATTTTGTGTGAATCTCTTGATTAGTTTAAACTAAATTCGATATTAATGTTTTAGTTATAAATGGCGTTAGGTCGTCCTCCGCTCTAATCTTGTTGTTGTTTGTTTTTTTTTTTAAATTGCTCTTTCTATTTAACTTTAATAATACTTTCTTTCATTAGTTTTATAATAATTTCGATAATTGTAATTATAACAAATTGATTTCTTTTCTTTATTTTTTTTTTTAATAAGAATAATAAGCGTTCTAAGAAATTATTAGTTTTTTTTTTGTATTATTTCTTTTTAGTAATTTATTTATTTTTAAATTTAGCATCACGATTTTTGTTGTTTTATGTTTTTATTTTTTTTATTTTATTTTATTTTTTTAATAGTTGAAATATAAATATTTTTTGTGTTTTTTACGTAATTTCATTAAAAATTTGTTATTTAAATAAAATACAAAAGATAAATAGCTCTTTTATGTATTAATAATATTTTTTTACTTTGCGCATTTTATTTTTTATTTTTTAATGTTTTTTGTTCATTTTTATAATTTCTTAAATGTTTTTGCTCGGCAGTTTTTATAGCGGATATTTTTCTTTTTCATAAAAAATACGTGTATCTATTGTTTTGTTTTTATTATTATTTCTGAAAAATAAATAAAAAGAAATCCGGCGATGACGTTTTCCACTTTTGTGAAGAGTAGACAAGTTATACATTTGTTGCAATTTTGTTGTTGTAATTTTGTTTTGGTTGGTTGGTAGTTGTCTTTTTGAAGTTGTTACTAGATAATAAAGCCATACTTTTCTCTTTGGTTTATAAATTGTTAATGAATCACTTTAAGAATGACTAATTTGTTGGTTGCTGTTTTGTTTTTTTTTCTTTTAAATTTTATTTTCAATAATTAATTAGAGAAGAAAAAGTTTAATTGTTTCAATTTCTCATTTTTTTGTTTGGTTTTTTTTTATTTTTTAAATTTTTTATGTATGATTTATAGTTTATTTTGTGATTTTTTTTAAATTTTAATCCGAGTTGCGTTCGATTATTTCGTGTGTGGAGAAATTATCTTCGATGTCTCTTGAGTTCTTTTTTTTTAAACCGCTTTCGGTGAGTCTGAGAGCCTAAACATTTCACATGGCCCAAATATTGCGCGCAGTGTTCTTTTTACTGAAAATATTTTAGGTACGTTAGTTTTGCCAATCGACACTGAACTATGAATCTGAATGAACTTTGCTAATGGGAGTTGTGAAAGGGATATTATATTATTTAAGCGCAATACCGCAAATTCTCTTTATTTTGAAATCAGTTCCAGATGAGTTGAGTTTTATATAAAAATTTGTTCCAGCTGTTTTACCAGCTGGTCCACTCATATAATACCGTTTTATTATATTCGACTTTCAAGGCTTCACATTTCGAACATTTACTTTTTTAATCGATGTACTTAGGACTGGGCAAAATCTTGTTCTATAGCGAAGGTGAAACATAAGACTTTATTACACTAAGAATCTAGCAGAGTCAGACCTTTAATAAATTTATAAAATATTTGACACGTACGTTTTCGACGTAGAATCAGCTTTTTCTTCGAGAAGTTTACGTAAAACATGCCGCTTGGTAGTAAATGTGGAATGGTAATAAGTTTGACAGACTCGATTTCTGTAATGTGTATTACATTTTTGGTTTCAATATAAATTTTTCAACAAATGAGGAACTACATTTTTCGAGCCCTTACTCGTGAAACTTAAAAATTTCGTTCTTCGTCTGCTATACAAAATATTTGGAATACGTATTGCAAATAAAATCAATTATTTAAAAAAAATTCTAACTTTTACCGTGCCCTAAATGCCCCTAAATTGATCGAAAGTTTTGCGATATTGATCATAAATTGAATGAATGAAGAAAATAAAACGACAGAACGAATGTCAATGAAAAATAATAACAATTAACTTACCCAGTAGTCAGACATCGGTCTCGATACTAACTGCCAATGCGCTATTATGTCGCTGTTGTAAATTCTGTCCACCTGGTGGCTGTTTAAAGCAATTAACTTGTTGCTTTTCGGTAATCGGATGAACTCCTAAAAACGGAGTCAGACGAACTTGAGAACCCAATAAGCCGGGTGTTGAATCTACACCATCTTCCAAATCCATCATATCCGATGAGGATTCAGATAGAGATGACTTCTTTAAATGTTGACCTGTTGTAATTTTTAAGGAAAATAACGATTAATCACTCGATACACCAAATGAAGCCAATAATTGAATACAATACAATGAGATTGTAATGAACTAACCTGGCAAATATGGACAGCTAGTAACATGATTAAAGTTTTGGCTCTGCATTTCTTCTTGATCGGTTTCTCTATGATAAAAGTAGTTGAAGTTACTGACAATAACTGGTACCGGAAGTGCAATTGTCAGTACACCAGCAATGGCACATAATGATCCCACAATTTTACCCCAGACACCAACCGGTCTGTTGGAACAGAAAAATCCTCATAAATAGATTTAAGTAGTTGAAGTTTCGTAACGCTTAGCATAAACTTAAAATTGTAATAAACTTTGAGTGTTTTGAAAAGATTTTTTTTTTATTTCACTGAAAATATTCTGTTCGTGCAACCGGAACAGGAAACTATTTTTTATTTTCATTTGGCACATCAATGCCCGAGAAATGAACTTCCATATAAACTATCTACTTGGGTATCGCATCCACTACGAGAAAATTTAAAAAATTGTCTGTGAAAAGACGGTTCCGGAAATTGGAAATTGAGAAAAGAACCCCACCGTTGATAAGTAAGATGCGAAGTTATGTATAGTTTCTGAAACTGTCTGTTGATTGCAGAAACAATTTTTTTGACACCCCGTCAATCTAAATGAGAATGAAAAATGAAATAATATTTAGAGAGTTCGTATACAAAACGAATGAAAATGAAGACACTAATGAAGATAAAATAGAGTCATTCTTTGGCGAAAAATAAAAATTTGCTTAAAAAAGATGATCGAAGGGACTATACTCTCAGGAGGTGTACTAGTGGTCGGACACATATTATTCTTTATAATTGAGCGATTACTGATACATGACATGTCCGGAAGCTGGTGCCGCCACCCCTCGAAAACACGCACAATCTCAAAGCTTTGCGAAATCATTGTTTCTAGAAGAAAAATTTACTATGTTCGTCATTCCGAGACACGAAACCGGTCTTTTCCTTTTGAGTGGTTACGAAGGCGGAGCTGACGTTGCTTTCTGTTTTGTGTCTTTCGTATCGTGACGCGTGTAAACAATTTTAAATCACATGGATGGCACCACTTAGTCGCAATATGAGTGTGAACGTTCAGAATTATTTTTGCTTACGTTATGTGATGCCTCGTATTCTGCTCGAACAAATACATACTTATGTAAGAATAGTTCTGTCGATATACTAATTCGCACTTACATTCAAGAATTTCGTGTGCTCGCACCATGTAATTTAAATATCTATTGACATTGCATCAATATCCGTGAAACATTCAAAAATAAACAAACAAAAAAACTGTCCAAGGAAATGCAGCTTCTCTTTTCTCTATTCAATTTTATATTCGCGTTCAAACTATGAAAACTTCGAAATTATTCAACACATCACGTGGGTGGGTTCAAATAAGTATCGTCAGAAACAACCGACAGAAATAGTGAATGTCCTTTCTAGTTAAAAAAAAAAAACAGTATGAATCGAAATTCCAGTCGCAATTGAGGAAAAAAAAATATTTTCAAATCATTCAATAGATTATCTGCACCATTAATTCATAACAAAGCGAATAATCACTCGGTATGTTGGCCATCAATTCAATTATTATCAATTTGATTTTATTGATCTGTAAAAAATAAAAATAAAATCTTTTTTTTTGCGTTGTTATGAACCGTTGGTATAATTCGTACCTATGGAAAAATATTGTTGGTTTTGTATAAAAATGTAATTTGTAAATAAAAAGCAAAAAATAAAAAAAAAAATAAAAGAGATGCAGTTCAAAGCAACATCCATCAAATCAACGTGCAATTAAAAAAAATTATTTGGAACAGAAAATCAAAAATTTCATGCATAGCAGTGCAAAATTTATTAACATTTTGTTTTATTGATATTAAGTTTTAATCGTACTTGCAGTATAGAAATATAGATTTTCTTATTTCTATTTTTATATTCTCGTTAATTTTATCTATACTTAAAGCTAAACAAATCAATTAATTTTCGCTGTGTTTATTTATTGACACAGACAACGGGGAAAGCTTTAAAGCTTATTTCATATCGATTATTGTGTATGTGTGAATTCTCGCTCATGCTCGCTAAAGCGACATTTTTAAATTTTATAAAATTATGTACAGAGCTATATATATGTCAGCAGGCACGTAACTTTACAACCTCGATAAACATTTTCATTATGAGAATCTTTTCGTAGATCATAGAAAACTTGTTGCTATTTTATTCATGTACAAAATGCTGCTCAATTTTACTACAATGGTGGAATGACGACGACACCTCTCACAAAAGTAAATGTTTTGTTACATTGAAAATTATTTCACTGAACTAAAAAATATTTAGAAATTTGACGAATAGAGGCATTATGTTGGCCTAATTTCACCGTTTCATTTAGACGAAAAGGGTCCTTTCTATAGATCACGGAGAAGTATGACATTTTTGTCCATACTTGCCGAATTTTTCGAAACACCTAACCCAGCATAAGAGTTGAGAAGAACTGAAAGTTTCATAAATTATCGTAAATTTAATCATTAACCTATCCATTCACATATATATACCATATTCTATTCGGATCTTACGTATACGCTAACATTCAATGTTCTACTGTGAATTCTTTGATTCAACGCTATAAATAGTGCGGTGGATGACCACTCGTCAATATTTCCAATCACCAGTTTATTTCAATCGAAATTTTTCGAAGAACTACGTTCAATTATAAGCCACCAAACATTCAAATAATTGAATATTTGCGGTAGAATATTGTGGGGATGAATCGTTTAAGCCTTAAATGCGGTACATAGTCCGTTTGCGTAGTATAGGTCATAAAACGAGAAGACTCAATGAAATTGGTTGCAGGTAGTTTCGTCTGAAGGATGTAGATTGTGTAGTTGCAAGCATGAATGAAATTACCGTTAGAAAATTAGAGCAGTGGTTTAGCTGTACGAGTATGTTGTGATGCTATTATGTATTTTTATTTTCAAATATCCACAAAGCCGAGAGAATGCTTCCTGATATGCACAAGTAGACGAAATATGTGTCCGTCTACGCATTTCAGAAACTTTTAGTAGAATAGAATTTTTCTTCATTTGCATTTTTGTCAAATTTTAGGAGATGATTAAACGTGTTTTCAGTGACCAAGATGAAACTAAGTTAAACTTTGGACGAGATTTCATAAAGATATAGCAAATTATTCCGTGTCCTGAAAAACATTTGAACTAATCCAAATGTTATCAGAACATTCAATTGAAAAATTCGCTTGGAAGCTCTTTACTTTCTTCATCGAAAATCGATTGCCTTAAACAGGTAGAAAAACGACTGTTCAATCACCCGAAAACATTCACATTATTTAACTAATTGTTTAGATCGATTCCATAAATGGTTTTGTCCTACATTCTCGGCATATCAAAATAAAAAATGTTCTGTTTGACCCCGATTGCGTTGTTGCGAAAATAAAATACTTATTTGCAATGACGCTCTTTTAACACCAACAACAAAGGCACAGCATTACAAAATATTTACCAATCGATAAAATAAATAGAATGCGATTTTCCTTCTGATATGCTTGGAGTTTCATGTGATCGAAGTTGACAACATTTTTTAGAGTTAAATCATGCTTCATAACAATCACAGGGTTGAAACTTAGAACAAATTGTATTATTGCTGCTTTAGCACACTTTTGATTTTTGGCCAGCCCTGTGAGAAATTTGTTCAAACTATTTTAAATTTTCAAGAAATCGAAATTTAGGCAACATCCGATTCTGTTATAATTGTCGAAGTTCTTAATGCAATTTTATGACAATTTCTCTGTTAAAGTGTTACCTGTATAACAGGTATAACACTTCAGAATGAAAAATGTCCAAGTATCGTAAATGAAACAAGCGAAATTCGGATTTATCGAAAAACTAAAAAACGAGTCGTGTTAAAAAAATCAAAAATCGGCATGAGTACAATAGGTTCTAGTGACTAGTTCATTAAGAATTTTTCGTCTATATGAATCTGTGAGTGGTGTAAATATTGATACAAGAATGTATGTTTGCGAAAATTTCGTCGAAAAATTTCTACCAAAAGGATTGATTGTAAATAAAGTTTGTAAATACTCCGAATACCAAGTTTGTGTTGAAAGTTTTGCCCAGCACAGCACCATAAACTTTTTGTGAAAGCAGCTTCGTGAACTATTTTTATTATTAAAAGAAGTAATATTGGATGCAGCTTACTTTCAGATTTATGAGCGAGTGATGTGACGAAGAAATACTTTCGAATGTAAAATAGATACAAATCGCTTAAGTTTTACGAATCTTATTTCAAATATGTGAGATTGATCAGTTCAAAACTTTTTCCACATTCTTCACTTTAGCGTTTTTGAATGATAAAATATAGATTTTCAAACTTTGATACCCCTCTGTGTGTGTTTGTGTGAAACGAAAATAAATATTTTTGGCTGGATAAATAATAACTTGGGAATTTTTTTGCCGTTCAAGGATCTCAATCACCAAGAAAAGGTATGGTAAAAATCAGGTAAGTAACTCGAAAGAGTAGCGAGGAGCTACACTTTTCAGAAGTAGAAGCACTCAAATTCAAAACTCAATAGAAAGCCATAAACCATTTTTGAGTCTCTTTCTATTAAATCAATCAGTTTCTATAGTGTATATTTGACAATACTTTGAAGGAACAAAAGGACTTAGTTAAATGAGGTTCCTATTCCGGAAACATTGAATAACAGATATTCAGACCGTCATTTACAAGAAACTTTATAAGTCCATATCAAACAACTTGATTCTTTGGAGAGGTCTTTTTTTATTATTGTAAATCTACGGTTAATTGGTGTACTGTTGTAACTAAAAAGCGTCTGTACTTTATTATCAAATTTTAACGAATAGTAAATATTTATGTGTTCAGTGTGATTGTAATAAAGATCATTATTTTTAGATGAAAAAATAAAACGTCTTCAATTTCCGTATTGTTAATCGTTTTCTTATTTGTTTACAGCGTGAATTTACATTCAGTAAAATTTATAGCATACGTGTAAATACCTGAAAGTAATCCCCATTAAGTGCTTCAATTAAATAGCAAAAATCGTTTTCTTAGATGTTTTTACGCACTTGAGATAATGTTCTTTATCGGAAAAACCACATTCATGTGCTTTCGTTTTATACAGTGTTAAAAGAGCGTAAAAACAGGGGATTTGTTTTTTTATTTTAGCTGAGCTCGATGGGTGATGTGTCAAAATTTGTATGTAAACAGGGGAAAAAACCAATTAATATAACTGATCTCGAAGAGTGATATGTCAAAATTTCCTCTCTCTTTTAACACTCTATATACAGTGTTAAGGGGAGCGAAAACCAGTTAAATTTAATTGGTCTCGGGGTCAGCTGTCAAATATTCATCAATGAAGAAAGAAATTGAGAGTTGAGCCCAGTTTAAATTTGTATGTGATTTCTCTCATTTTGACGTGTGACCCCGAGACCAGTTTAAACAAAGTGGTCAAACATCGCTCTCCTTAAACACTGTATTGATCATGTTCGAACTACTGTCCAGTCCATATAAGAGGCCTGTCTTTTTACAAACCATACTCGTTCGTCGTTCTAACATAATTGTTATCGGACGGAATCGTTTCACGAACATCCGTAATTCCTAGCACGGACCGACTTTGACGAATGATATGTAAAAATCCGAGAAATACTTTGATGGTCCATTTTGGAATACAGATTTGCCAATTATCGATTTCTTTTTTTGGGCAGCAACGTCATACCGTTAGTGCCTATTACTTGAAGGTTGAAAAGTTGAAAAGTTTAGTTTTCTTGTCAAATTTTTAACCGGTAAATACAACAAAATTTACCGGTAAATAAAACGGTAAATTTCATACATATTTTTTACTAGAATAACAAGGTAGAAGTTGTGTTGGATAACTCGGTGCAAACACACATAATAATATTCATTCGTTTCGAAAAATGTCGTACATATTAGTAAATGAATTGTGTCTGCGCACCCAAAGTATTGCCAAATTCGCCTATGGCACATACAGGTTATAAAATCATTGCTTTTGCAAAACCTATCTCTACTTTAAATTCTGTAATGTTATGAAGTACACTACAAGATTCTGACTTTAATAATACCGAGTAATTTCTATAAATTTTCTAGTTATATTAATTCTAATAATTGATTACACACATAATGTCAAAATTATATTTGGCATCGAATGTTTTCAAATTAAAAATGAATCAATGAAAAATGAGTGAGCTACAAGGTTTATAATTATTGCTACATCTAAATTTGATTTAAATTTTTTGTTTTTTTGTAAAAGTCCAATTCATCTATTTCGATCTTAATATCTAAATAAGTTCGTGTTTCACCATGAAAATCTTTCAAAAATAAATGAGAAAATTTGTTAATAGAGGTGCTGGTATATTATATAATAGCTAAAAAAAACCAATTTTTGGGTATTATAATTGCTTTCTTGTTGTAACAAAAATATTCAGCAATAAAACTAATTTTTATTTCCAAATAAGAGTAAAATATTGCAAAATGTCTGTCCAAAAAATACATTAGCATATTCAAATTCCAAACTTCGAATCCATACAATATTAATTAATGATTGTAATCAAACTGATAATTTGTTGTTGTTGTTGATATTTTTTTAGTTAATTAAAAATCGAACAAACCAAATTAATTGAAAAACTATTTTAGTTTCAAAAATAGTGAAGTATAAAAATGAATTTAAAACAATAAGTAAAATATACAAACAGGAAAATGATAATTAAAGACGAAAATGGCATATAGTGTATCGCTAAATATGTCAATGCGTGAAAATAAATTCTTCCTTAGCAGCGAAAATGAAGTAGGTAAATAATCAAAAAATTAAAAAAAAAACGAAAAACAAACCAACAAAACCAGGGTGTAGAGAATGGTTCAACGGATTTTTTTTTCTAAAGTAATGTCAAGAGCCTCTATTTGTCTTTGGCTCTGTTTTATTGTTTGAAAAAATGAAAAGTCTCACTTATCAGTTTAAGTTTAATGGTAAACACCGGAATAATATCGCAAAGAACGAAACAAGATGAAGGTAGAAAAAGAGCGTATTCTTCTTCAAAATTTGCTCTTTTCGTATTTCGAAAATTGAATCAGAAACGGCTAGTAATCAATGTGGGAAAATGCATAAAATTAGTGATATGTGACAAAACTTACTAAGGGAGAGCGTAAAAATACACACATAAATCGCTTTCGCGTTATTTTCACGATACTTCGAACAATAGAGGCGCTAGATTTAAGACAAAAAAGTGCGTCGAGCCTACAAGGAATCGTACACATTTGACGCCATTGCGCCTGTCACTTTTCACACTACCTCAAACCTGGCGTATGTTTAACAATTCAAATTCTTCCATAATGAGTTTCCAAAAAATTCTCACAAATTAACTCTGATTCAAACAGAAGAGTTAATAGAATTGTTTGATTTGCATATAAAATGTATTGCAAGTAAATGCACTCGTGTATTATAACAGAGATAGGAGGAACGGACTGTTTATCAAGAGGCCCTTCAAGAAATTTTGTGTAAGGCCCATGCAATTTGAAAAAGTGCCAATTCGTTTAAAAACGCATTTTTTTTTCGGGAGACACCCGAATTCTCAGTATGTTTTATCTACGTTTTTGTATCGCTGTATCCCAGTATGGCCAGTTCGGCAGTGACTGATACAAACAGTTTCTGCAAAGCAAACAATTTTTTCAACACAAATTTTAAATTCGTGTAGGTACAGTGAACCTGTGAATTCGAAATGAAAGTTGGTTCGACACAAATATGTCGATGCTAAATATCACGTTTTTTATTGCGATTGTTTGCTCAATAAGATAATTTCCATCGTAGGATTATGTGCACATTTGAAATTGAATATAGTGAGCAATGATTGATTCGTATTTGTTCTATTGCTGCAAAATTCAAAAAAAAATTTTTTGTTCATTTTCATAGTTTCAACAAACAGAGCCCAGAACGAAAATAAAATAATTTGGAAAACTAATTTGATTCGTAGATGATATGAATTTTAAAGAGCGGGAGACATTTAAATTGGATAATCGATTTTCATTTCAATTTTTAATTGAAAATAATTTTTTCGACAATCAAAACCGTTCATCTATGTGAATTCCGATTTGTTTGTCCTTTGTTCATTTTGTCTTTTTCTCCCAGTAGAAAAAAAAAATTAGAAAATTGTGATGGAAAATCTGCCAAATAATGATTTTTACGCTGAGTTTTTTATTAAGATATTGCGGGAATCAGAAATATAATCGATCGCTGGCTGGTGTAATTATGGAATCATCATCTACGAAACAAAAATTTACTTAGCTATAATGCTCGTAAGGAATTTGGTAAAGGTTTTTGTTTTGCTAAAAGCTATATAAAATCATCAAAGTCTCTACACGCTCTTTTTGAAAATAAAAACGAAAATGAAAAATATTTATCGATGACTTTCTAATCTAGTGAAAATTCTTATATGAAAAATATACTCAGCATTAGACAAAAAGGTATAATAATAAATTTATGTAAAGGTATAATCTTTCCAGAAATCGATAAATAAAAAAACAAAAACAAAAAACGATAATTAGGAATGATAATAATAATTTAAAAAAAAAACAACTAAAAAACGGAATTCAAAAGTATTAATCATACGTCATGTCACCATATCCAACAGTAGTCATGGTAACGACAGCCCACCAAAATGCGTCTGGTATGGACTTGAAGAAGGAATTTTCGCTTCCAGCTTCCGCAAAATAAACAGCCGATGAGAAGAGTACAACGCCTAGAATATAATAACAGAAGAATGTGGCGTTCCGTTTTCTTTTGTTTTATCGATATCAAAAAACACTTTTTTTTAACTGATTTTGTAATGGTGATGAAATGATTTTAGATCGGCTTTGCTTTCGTTTTCATTTTGTTGTTGTTGTTGCAAGAACAAGTTCTTAACCTATATAGATGTTTGAACACCGTAGTACAAAGACAACCTGTAAGGGCTTTTACAATAAGTATACGAAATCGAACAAAACATCGCAAATCGTAGCATTTTGTTTTCAAACTATTTATCCTTGGTTGCGAATGTGAAACGCGAACAACTTAATTTTAATTCCATTTCCATTACAGCAGATCGTAAATTTTTAATCTATGCATAGAAACAGACTAATGTTCAATCTATTCAAATGTTTTGAACGTCGGTTGTAGTTTATCGGTTACAACTTTAATTAGAAGTGAATTTTCGATTTGCAACGTAATAGGAGCAATTCGCGGAATCAAAGACAGGTTACCTACGCTGTTGAGTAATAACACACCATTCAACGTTTGATGGGCGCGAAGAAACAGAACAGCCCGTTTCCTCACACCATCTCGTCGAATGGTTTGTCGTCGCCACAGCGCTAGTGGATGGATTTCATTTCGTCGAGTACTTCATAATTATATGAATGTGTGTCAAAACAGCCATTTTCGATACATGTGGTCGAAGTGGTGGTGTTTTATTCCATGTGGGATCACAGTAAGGTTTAGCAACTGTGTATCGAAGTAGTTTGGTGTTCTTTCGAAATGTACAAATTTTTGTTGGAAGACTTTGTGTAAAATTACTGAGAGGCGAAACGAGTGATGGAAGGTGCACATTTCAAAGCTGAAGTACAAAAAAAAATTATCCCACCCCAGACATGATAGAAGACTGCTATATCTGCTGATTCAGCAAAAGTGCTCTGAAGATCCAGAAACAATATTTTGTATAATTGTTATTAGCAATTCGCATCATGAACATATAGTTCATAAATTTCATATTTAATATACATTCTGAATCATTCGGAAAATGTTGAAATTGATGTGGTGTCTAAAACGGAAGTGAGTCTTCACGTAGTAACATTTCCACAAAATTAATTAAATGCTTCATTCAGACCATTGGGTTCACTTTAATCGGAAAAATTACCCTTTTCGTCTGTTCTGTGAGTATTATAAGATATGAGAGGGTGGGTGACATCATTACATTGAAAACTCAATGCAGAGACAAGCATGGTTGATTTTAGTCCATTTTGAAATTTTGGAAAGTGTTGTGGGACGTGTGGATCTCACACTGTGACAAACTTTAAAGTTTAGAACGTTAAAAGTGTCCAAAGTAATTTTTAGCAGAGTTTTAAAATAGCTTACTAAGATCAAAGTTCCTTGGACATGGCTCATGGAAGTCTGCGTGATATTTCAAATATTTAGAAAAATTAAATTTTGTTTGAACTTTTGTCATTTTGAACATTTTGCAAACATAGCTTAAAATCATTGAAATGTGTGGAGTTCCGGTATTTTTGCAATGGATAACAATTACAATTACACAATCACGCGCAATGACCTAATTCTTTTAATTGGCTCGGATCAACGCCAAATCTTTTTCATCCTTGTGCCACACGGTACTAAGAAATATTTTTTTACATTTTATATTGACCAACTTCGAATTGAAAAATGGAATGTTGTAGTACATCCTCAATCGTCGCAGCATAGTTTTTAAATAAAGAATCGACCCGTACGGGATTTGCTGTATAAACGTCTTGAGTAGGTGCGTATAGGAAGTGCTATAAAAAAAACAAATATAGCAATCGTTTCTATACCATCCACGCGTGAGCGCAATTTTCACCCTCCTATAGCACATTTCTATAGCAAACATGAACGCCAACCATTTTCACTTATACTATTACACTTTGTCAAATAAAATGAAAATTGTTGTCGCCAATAATTATGAGATTTTTAGCCAATATTGCGTGTCCGAATATGATCCATAAATAAATCAAAAATTTATTGAAATATGCTAATATTCAATAAAGATAAAGAGTTTAATTAGCTCTCTTATTTCCGCTTAATATTCAAATGTGGCGATTTTCAACTATATAGCTGGTGTTTATGCACACGGACAAACAAATCAATTTCACTTAAATAGTTTTGCTTAATTTATTGCCATAACCAATATTCCATTCTGTCATTTTGCTTAAGGAACATTTTTATTAATATTCTTTCATACAAATTCTGTAGTCTGTTGCGTGTTATAAGTTTTTAATGTTGTTCTGGCTGTAACGGAATATTTGCCGTATTACAATTCGTCTATGTTTGTTAAAAACAATAGTGATAGTAGATTACGTACTTGCTCGATTTAGTTTGGCTCTGAAGCAAATACCTTTATTTCCCACCTTCGGTTCGATTATATAGACTTGTCCTCAAAGCAAAACCATTCAAGCAACTTTATTTCACCATACGTTCCTACGAATTTTCTTTATCAATGTCCATCGTAAACAAGACAGTAATGTTCGATTTACTGGCCGCAAGCACGTAAACAGAATTACGACTGAATTGTGTTAAGGAGGTACGAAATTGTTTGGTGTTGGTTTTGTTTGGTATTCGAGAATAACAAAAAAAATGTTTATATACAATTATTAATTGCAAATTCTAATGCTCTCGATATTGTCGATAAACAGTCCCTAGTTTTTTTTTCTACCGAAAATGTGCGTGACTGCTCACATTTTCTCAGCAGCGTTACGAGGGTTTACTGCAAAGTAGATATTGAATTTTCGTGCACATTTTATCAATTTTCTCTTTTATTTGGTTACATATTAAGTTTTCTTTTCTACGAATTTTTCTTTTTCATTCCACCTGTAGGAAGTTATATATTCTTGAGGTGATTATACTCTTTTAATAAAAACGTTAAGGAAAATTAACATTACATGAATTTGTGTAGAACGTTAGGTATGTGTATTGTGTGTGTGTATGTGCGCGCGCGCGGCTGTGTGTGTGAATGTCAGAGAAATGATTCCAGACGGCGTTGTGAACATTTTTGAGACAATTTTCATAATTGAAATTAAGGAAAATTAGTTCATTCAAATTAAAATTTTATAACGAAATCCGATCCAAAACAATTTACAAAAGGTATCACGTACTCTAAGTGTCTTAGACATTTGATGTGACTCTAGTTTGAGTTAAATTTCGTCACCGGCATACCACGTTGATTTCATCCACCGGGCTAACTACAACCCCTGTCCTAATCATTTCTCCTGTTTGTGTAAAGGAAAACGATGTGTGATAGTGTTGATAAAAGTTATTGTTTAGTTAAACGGTAGAACGGTCAAACTTTTTGTTAGTCTTGTTCATCACTCTGCCACTAACCATAATTCGTATCAAAAATTACATTGAATTCTAATTTGGAATTTCTGTGTGGTTTCACGTAACATGATTCAATAAATCAATTGTTTCGTCATTCAAAATTCTGAATTCAGTGTCTATTTTACCGAAATTTGCATATACAACACTTTTTTTCGAAAAATAGAAGTAGAATTCTTTTATGCAAATTGCGGCAGTATTATTGAGAAATATTTCACTGAATTAAACTAAAGACTTCACAAAATTTAATGAATTTTGTACTGATATTTAGTGAAATAATTTTCAATATTAGGTTGTGAGGCGCTTAAAATATATTTGGCAGTTTTGACTAAACGAAAAAAAAGGTCGACCGTTTTGACGTTTTGACTTTGTAGTAGGTTACGGCACCATTTTCAAAACGTTTTTTTTTTCAATTGACGCAAAACATGTATTCTAAAAAAGATTCGTTTCTAAAATCCTCCGATTTTTTATTTATTTCAAAAAAAAGAAGATTGAGGTTGCCGTGACCTATTATTGATTTTGAATGAATTTGGTCTTGATCTACCATCAACGTTCCGATGAAATTTCGTACTAAGTGTATTTATGTTAAAAGTAAAGCTTTCGACGTGTTAACGTAAAAACAGAGAACAGTGTGGGTTCGGTAAGTTTAAACAAAAAGTTGTTAACGATGTGCAAGATAAATTGCCAGTTGGTAAGTCCATTGTTTTGAGACATATTATTATTTTTTTTACTTAAAATTTACTTTTGTTTAAGTTGATCATTTAGTCAGTTAAATAAAATAAAATATTCTTATTAACATTATAAATCACGTTGTTGGTAGCAACACATACAGAAAAAAATAACACTAAAAAAGACAATATCCATAAAAGTTTGTTTTGGGCAGACGTCCATCCATCTTACATCAAGACACAAAAAAAAATTATATAGAAAACAAAAAAATTAACAAAAATAAACGAAAAAAATATTTCCAATTAGTTCATTTGTTTTTCGAATATACAGTAATTATATACGTAAAATGAAAATAATAAAACGTCAAATCAGTATGGTATAAAAGACATTTTCCATTCAAAAATTAAATTAAATTTTAAAATTCAAATAAAATTAGACGTAAAAATCAAAAAAAAAACAATTTTTTCAATTTTTTTTAGTTTATTTTTGTGTAAATTTTTTTTCTTTCTTAAAACAAAAAATAGAAACTAAAGTTTTTTTTAGTTTGTTTGTATATTGCTGTACCTCATGTCACCATATCCGACCGTGGTCATGGTAACCACAGCCCACCAAAATGCATCGGGTATTGACTTGAAGAAAGACATTTCAGCGCCAGCCTCGGCGAAATATACAGCAGATGAAAATAGGACAACTCCTGTTATAATTCGATCACGTAAAATGAAAATAGTGCTTTTTGATTCGTTTGATTTTTTTTTGTAAAACAATTTTTTGTAAACTTAAACAAATATTTTAATTTATTTGCTGGATTTCATTGTCAACAACCTGCTGTGGAATGTATTTTCTAATAGTTTTTGAAGGTATACACGAAATGCTACGTTGTAAATTGAAGGATAGTTTGCACTTCAAAATTTGAAGTTCAAATTTGGATATATTGCGATTCAGTTATGAATGGCAAAGGATTGTAGATAAGCATTAAACAATTTATTGTATAGTTGTCGTTACTGTACAATTAGCTAAGCTAGTTGCTAGAATAAAGCAACTGAATATTGTTTTGAGCGTGATAGGACTTTGTAAGCTTTGAGCTTTTTACGAGTTTCATCGAAAATAGAATGGAATTAAAGAATATCTCAGGCTTCCGAAACATTTCCAAAGTTTTATAAAAGCTTCTAGAGCTGTATATTACCTCATATCCGCTTGAGCATGAACTCGAGGGCTTTAGTCTCCAGTTTAATGAGATATAAAATTATATCACGAGTAGCTCATATGACAGTCTATATTTACCACATCTAGAAGACTATAACATTCAGATAATCCTTATAATACCGAAATTGGCCTACGTTCGGTACAAAATATAACCGAACCGAAAATACTCTGACGTCGACAAGTTTGAACTGAATTCGTGTCAATATTTTGAGTGATTTTAATATTTAAACCTCAAAACTAGTGAAAATTTGCTTTAATTTACAAAAGAAACCATTCAATAACTTCGCTGGTTCTAAAATTAAATGACACATTTTTATAGTCGCCTTCATTTCAATGCTCGAACTTCTAGAATCCATTCGTTTCCAGCGAACTAATGCTTCAATGGAAAACGTGGAAAACGTATACATTGTTATGAGTGTGACGGCTATATGGATTTAAATTTAAATAACTTCGGATATGGCTGTAAAACGTTGTAAAACGTCTGACAAAATGACAGAGACATCATTTTATCACAGATGGAAAAGAGATGGAATTTCAGAACTGAATTATCCATCGTCATTTATGCTATTGTTCCAGCCGAAGAAAATACAAAATGAATTTTTCTTTAATTAAACAAAATATTACTCAAAATGTTAGCATTAAACGGTATATAAAAGTGTACGGAGTGTTTTTCTATAATGTAAGAGACACACCAGATTCATGAAACAGAAGATGTAACAAACCAACGGAGTTGTATTGTTAGACAGCGTTTTCATAATCATCACCGTGAAAGAATGTTTCGCTTCATATTTTATCACCTGCTTAAGTGAGAGTCTACTAGATTCACTCTAGATACCATTTCTTTTTCGGCGCACATTTAAAGTTCCAACTGTTCAAAAATTATTTGCAAATAGAATGATGTATAAATGGTGGATGGGGATGTAAAAATATATTATTTTTTCCGTATCCGGTTGTCAAAATTTTATCAGAACAAAAAATTTGACATCGTTTGGTGAAATATAATATCGAAATGTTTTTTTTTTTCACAATTTTTTTTAGCAACAATGAAACGGTACTTACCTATGAATAAGAAAAATATAAGTAAACCTAATTCGCGCATCGACGCTTTTAATGTTCTTCCTAAAATTTGTAAGCCTTTCGAATGTCTCGATAATTTAAATATTCGAAAAACTCGAACTAAACGTATCACACGGAGAATGGCCAAGGACATAGCCTGGTTCGTTGACTTGTCCTAAATAGGAGTAGAAGAAAAAATTACAAATCGTCAGAAGTAGGATTTAAAAAAAAAATGAAAAAAAAAAATGATAATTTCACCTGTGGGCTGACTGGCGCTTTCGGGAGGTTCAACGTGTCCTCCTCTTCAGCAACAACGGTTGCTAATGTAATAAAGTACGGAATGATTGCGATTATATCGATGACATTCATAACGTCCCTAAAGAAATTTAACTTATTCGGACAAGCCATAAACCTGGAATGGACAAGAATTTTCTTCGGTTGAAATATCGGTTGCTATTCTATTATCTCAACAATCAAATTTACCTGACACTTAATTCGAATGTAAACCATATAATACATATTGTTTCTATGAGGAAGAAAGGATCTGTTATGTCAGGTACCTCGTCCTCTTCAATTTTTGTGCCGTTTGTTGTTGTGTTGAACACCTGGAAGTTATTTTCGATTACCATTTAAAATTCCATTTGAAATTCCAGTCTTCACACACAAAACAAAAACTTTAAAGCAAACGAACGACCGAAAGAAAAAAAAAATTATTAAACTTTATCGATTTGATTCTATCTTTAAACTTTGATTATATTCGAAATTAAAAAAAAACCGGCTGGTACTTATTTCGGTGTGAAAATTTTATGATTGACTCCCTTACCTTATAATGCTTAAATTCGGGTAAAGTTTCTAGACAAAATATAACAATTGATAGAAGTATAACAAATACGCTGATAATGGCTACAACCCTGGCTGCCTGCGAACTTTCCGGGTACTCAAAAAGTAACCACACTTTCCTTTGGTTTTCATTGGCTGGTAATGGTTTTTCCTCTTCCTTAATAAAACCCTCATCCTCTCTGAAAGTATACAAAAAGAAAACAAAATGCTACTTTAAGTCATTGGCCCAGAATTGTCACAATATTTCAACACCAATAGTATACACAATGATACACTGTATATGTTCGACACACTGATGATCAATACATTTTTCTTTCTTTCTTTTGCGGAGACTCGACGATACATGTTCACCAACAGTTACTCTTTTCTCTCTCATTTTCTTCTTTTTTACACACAGCAACAACATCAATGTTAAGCGTTTATTTATTGAAAAACATGTCGACGCTGTGGTATATTTATGTTAATTTTTCAATGAAAAAATTAAGTATTTTATGTGTTAGACAACAAACATTAACATGCAAATCTAATTATTCGTTCCTTATAGTTGAGAAATGCACACAAAATTAACTTGAAAGTGGGGTTTGTATTAAATCAAAGAAAATCTAACAATCATTGGTTAGATGGTCTTAAGGTATACACAATATTATGGGTGGTTTTGATGGGTTAGTTGTTTTACTGTTATAGTATTTATAGCTACAGATCATAACAAATGATTGGGGATGTCTCTTCATTGGACCAAACAATTGGATTGTATTATGTCGGGACGAGTTTTAGGAAGTTATATAAAATGTAATTGGTATAAACAATTAGTAACAACTACAGAGAATCGTTTAAAATGTTGAACGAATTTATTTAACTTAGACATAACTTACCTCCGATTAACTAATTGAACGAAAATCATAAATAAAAAACTATAAAGTTGTTAACTCTATCAACTATTGAGTATCCGTAGATTCGTGACCTGTTATTATCGTCCGTAACACAAATATAATGTGTAGGAAATTCGGTTGGAAAACAATGAATCTTTTTCGATTAAATTACTATTGTCAACCAAATCCGGTTGAATCGAATACAAATTTGTCAAAGCAGTTCCGGAAGTGGAAATCAGAATCTCTTTAGTGTCATCGAGTGTCATATATGTACGTAAGTTAGATTTTTGAAATTATGTTAAATCTATCAATTTTGCATTGTAATCGCGAAGCATTTGCAGATGAATGAGTGGGAGAACTTTTCTCATATAACATGGAGACTGCACAGCGAAAATATTTGTTTGCGTAACTTAGTAACTAACACCTGAATGGGAAATGAACAAGGCATAATGAGGACAAAAGACAAGATGTTGAATTTTGTTTGTGAAAACTACTAGAAGGAAATTATAGCTTCGAGTGTAACGCCGTGTGGAAAATGGAATAGCGTCTTTACTGAAAGTTTTGTAACATGAATCTCTTATATACATACAATTTAATTGTTCAAAATGAACGAACATCTTTAATCTTAAATCTGGAATTAAATTCCTGGTTGATTGCTCGACAGGGTGTTATTTAATGCTTGATATATATTCGTTGTTTTCACAATCTAAACGGAAGAGGAAATTTTGCTTATCTTTAGAAAAGTCAAGGAGAGCATTAATACTATATGTTTTACATGCAGCAAGTTAGTTGTTTACATCACAGCAATATTGTTTATGTAACCGTGTTACAACCAATAAGAACAATCAACCTTCAGACATCAATAGTTGATGAAAAACGAACAAAGAAATATGGCATTCAAAACTTAGGGTGCTTTTAGGAATTTACAAGATACTACAATGAATTTTACTCAGTGTTTTATTGTTCAGACGAGTCCAATGTTTATATGTTCGTGTTAGTAGATTTAAAAAAAAAAGTTAGTCGAGTAAATTTGGTTTTGGTGTGTTAAACATCACTATTCTACGATTACAAGAGATTAAAAGTGAAAACAAAAAAAAAATAAAAAATTTAAAAAAAATTCTTGGAAGGATGGTGCGATCCTACGTTTCCGCAGTTGAGGTCGTGCTGCCCCTATTCTAAATAAATAAAGAATTTTTTTTGTTTTTTTGTTTTTAAATGGTTATAAAATTCAGGATCGTTGTTTTCTCTGGATATATTCCAACTTTAGATGTATCAGTGATAAAATTGAGTTCATCTTCGGTTTCTCTTTCTTTTTTGAACAGTTCTTTTTTGGATAGTGAATATCGGTATAGTTGCAAAGATCGGAATAGTGGGAGGGTAAAGGGAGTCGACGGGGTAGACTGAATCGACTATTATTTTGAACATAAATCGAGTCGTGAATTAACTGGATTTCTGGATATATTTTCAAGTGGAATGATTATTAGAACGGAAACACAATTTTTCAACAAATTAATTGGATTTGTAGGAAAAACTAATTCAACGAACATATTTTTATGAAAAATCTTTTTTTTTAATTAGAAGTTTCTCGGTTCAATGCCTCAGATAAGCGTCTAGGCATTTGAAAAATCAGTTCAAGTATGTCAATTCATGCCGCGATAATTAAAGTTGGTGAAAAATAAAACAACGGGAAACTCGACTTTTCGATTTTCATCCCCACTCAACCATATATCAACGTGTAGAAGATTTTTATGCAGCATTTTTACCGAACAGAATGAAACAAAAATATTGATAGATGAAAATTACCGTTAAAATTATATAACTGACTGACCCTACACATAACGACGTACGAGAAAATATTCGGAACAACAACAGCACGAAATGCCAAATTTTTCGGTTATGGTAACCCTTAATTTCATTCATAAAATTAGATGAGCTGTCAATATCTCATCGGAAAAATTGATTTCTTTCAATTTTGTCAATCTAACTTTCCAGTGATTTTCCAATACAGCTATTCAGCACAACACGAATTTGATGTAAACACTATCGAAGTAGTGTAAATTTGTTGTGAAGTGTATATATTCAGTGTGGCATGGCGGTAAGCTTATAAATGAAAACTAAAATGTCCCGACGCAATTCAGCATTCTTTTCAGTAAATTTCCAATACAACAAGTCAGCACAACAAGAAATTAATGTAGACACTATCGATGCAGTGTAAATTTGTTGTACGGGTGGAATTTTTTTTTTTAATCTTGCGTCGTATTTTGAGCATTGAAAATCTCGCATACGTCGTTGTGTAAAGGAACAGTGAGCAATAAAAAATTAAAGACAAATTCGTGGTTCGCTTATTCGGTAATTTTAATGTTCCATCAACAATGGAAATAATATGTATGGGCGGAATACAAAACGGAATGCCATTAAAAAAAGAGCAAATTACAAACTTTTCGTTATCCAACAAGAAGTGTAATGCATGTACAGTACAATGGTATTAGAACGTTGTGATTTTTCTATTGAAATTGAAATAAATAAATGCTAAGGCTGGCTCTTTTTTTCCGTTAAACCATCTAAACTAAATGGAAAAATAAGAAAACTTTTACGTAAACTATTTTTATTTGCTATAAGAGTAACGAGCTAACTTTATTTACCAATTTATATTTTCCTCTATCTTAACCCAGTGGTAACATTGGCCTTTTTGTTAGGAAAAAAGCGACTGGAAAGTAAAGTTTTATTTGCTCTTTTTTTGCTCTCCCGAACGAAACGGGTCGAAAAAAAAGTATTGAATAGAAGACGTCATATATCTTAGTATACAAACTCTTTTGAAAATAGATTTTCCGATTTACCATCGTCTCTACTATGTATATATGTAGAGTTAATTACCGCAGTTGAGATGTTATAAAAGACCAAAACTGGAAAACAACAAACAACGTTGGTTACGACAAGTATATGTTGGACGAAAACGCAATAAAAAGAGTAATGGAAACTAACATCAAGATGGTTTTGCGTTCTTTCTTCTTCTTCTTATTTTTTTTTCTGTGTATATTTTGTGTGTACGATGGCTTCGGTGTTTTGCTATACGAGGTATGAAGGAAATTACATAAAAAAACATGAATACACACAATATTGACCTAAAGCATTGTTTATGTGTATAAACAAAGCCCAAAAGCAATGCTCGAAATGGTTCACAACATCAAAGGTCATCCTTGGTATCATATTTATAATAATTATATCATGTTGGTGGAACACAGTACAACATCCAAAGACGGGAATAAATGTTATCAAATGTATTATGGGGGGATAGGTGGAGCTTATAAAATATTTTTTTTTTGAAAATGTTTGACCAAATTGGTTGTGTGCATTTTTTGTCCGTAGGTGTTTACCTGAATTTATTAACTGCTTGTTCACCTAATTCATAAAATTTAATTTCTTCACTAAATACATCTAAAGGGACGTTGACCGGCCTCCGTAATCGACCGCCTGAAAAAGAGTTTAATATTGTTTTAGTTTAAGGTAATTGAAAAATGTCGCTTACTACCGCTCTGATAATAATATAATATTGCATCAAAACTAGGTCGATTTCGATCAAAAAAATACTCGTTCCGGAGAGGATCGAAATACCTTAACCTTCTACTTGGATCACCTAATAGCGTATCGGGGAATTGATTTAACGTTCGAAGTTGCGTTTCAAACCTTAAACCGCTCACCTACGAATAGATTTGTAAAGAGAAAGAAAAATTGAATGAATATTGTTCTCGGTAAAATGGCAGTTTTAATGGTCGGTCATGGTGTACTCACATTAATTACAACCCTCTCACAAAAATCGTGATCGTGTGGTATTGGTTCAAAATGAGCATGGCCTCCACCAAAACCATGTCCTGCCCCCCCTTCTTCGTCCTGGCTGCTCAACTTGGGTAGAGACCTGAAAGTAAATGATTGAAAAAATCAATTATTATTAAAGTTTAATCTAACAGTTTAAAAAAAAAGGTTGACTGGTTAGCTCATTTTATCAGAATTGAGTCTAGTAATTCATCTGTAATTCAGCTTAAATAAGTTCAAATTGCTAATATAACCAGCAACAAAATGCATATCAAACGAGTTTATTTTTATGAATTGTGACTTCCCTGTTGTACATTTATAAAAAAAATACTTCTCTGATTATATCAGCTATATGAAAACATTGTAAAAATATCCAGATGGTACCAGCTACCAACCATAAAATTTTGTGTGCTAAGGAGTTTTTTAATTGAAATAAAGTAATCGAAGTTTGTATAAATAGACACACTTTCGCGTACATTTTTTGTGTATTAGCACATCTCATTAAGTGTAAATTCCAGATTTCGTTCAATCAGCGCTTAGATTGTATTTTGCTAGTCATCACTAATTAGAGTTTTTTTTGGTTATTTTTATATCCAGCAATTACGTCCTTTGATTGAGTGTAGCACTGTAGCTAGATGTTATAATTACAAATCGAAATATTATTCTAATACCGATATTTTCAATAGCTATTTTCCTAACTGCCTAGAGGCGAAATTGAGGTTGCGTAAAACTCCAGTTAAAGCACAAGTTAAGAACAATATTTTATGCAACTCAACACCATACTGTGCAAAATTTGTACACTTTAGATGCCTCTATTACATAAATCGTTCTGTGAATCTCGGTGCAAAGTATCTAGGCCTACCACCTCGGAACCTAATTACACATCTAATAAAGTACTCGATGTCATAATAGTTATTTATGACATCGAGTGCGAAGTACTTTATTAGGCTCTAGATGTGTAATTATGACACGATCCTAATCAAGTACTTGGCACCGAGATTCTAACTATTATGTACCGCAATAGGATGTCCTTTTTACAAATGTACGCAGTAGTGTGCAAACTTTCTATGTTCAAATACATTTAGGCCCTGCTTTAATCGCACTGCTGTTCATGGATTATATTTGTACTGGTTTTTGAACATCATATCCGTATCATTCTAAAACTAATGACAGGACTTTACGTTTGAAAACAAAAAATGACAGGATGTTCTTTGGATGTAACAGTAATAGTGAGTATTACTGGCAGAGTTTATCGGCAGTAGTATAAGTAATATTTGGTTCAGACTATATTTCTCTCGCTTTCATTTAACATCTTCAATTAAATAAGACCAGTTACTAGTCTACTTGAGTAAACTTCAAATTTAGTTCTATTACGGTTAACTACGGTTATGCTACTTGTTTAGATTCATTCTGATGATATTGCTGACTTTAATAATTACTTTAGTGCTTGGTTCTATGTTGTGGTTCTCGATTTCCGAATGATATGCGAAAAATATGTGCGGCCATACAATTTTATGCGATTCAGTGATGATATTTGTCAGTTACACCGCCTGTGTACAATGTCATATGAACGTATTTTATCGCACTAGTGCTGTAAAGGTTTTGCAAGTGGCTTTATCGCACTAGAGCGTGTTACTGAATTTTCACTAAGATTGTCTTTGTATTTATTCGATTTTCTTCATTGCATAAAACGTTGTAGGCAACGTCGGCTTCGCCTCGGATTGACAATCTGCCATCTAGTGCGATAATATACGATTTTTGTTACATAAATAACAATTACGATTATGCTTTAATATCGCATTATGAAGTGCTTAAAAAGTGAAAAGATCAAAAGATTCAAAAATTCGACTTGCAATATCAATTTTTGCACCAATTGAAACAACAAACATTATTTTAATCTGTCACCATAAATTCATTCGATTGTTTGCTGGAAAGTGATACGGTTTTTCTCTCTCTAAAATGCCGTGATATCGAATTTCGAAACGACTTACAGAGGGTTATAGGTCAAAAACATAAGTGAAAGCTTTTAACAATAGAAGCATTATAAGAAGTAAAATATGGGCATGTAAGCACATTCGGTGCAATTGAGCAAAAGTGA
Source organism: Bradysia coprophila (assembly GCF_014529535.1). Lineage (NCBI taxonomy): Eukaryota > Metazoa > Arthropoda > Insecta > Diptera > Sciaridae > Bradysia > Bradysia coprophila. The sequence goes on along the minus strand of NW_023503302.1, from coordinate 735,109 downwards.
TCCATTTTCATTCATAAGGGTTCTTATCTTTCGATTTCATTTTTCATAATAGTTCCCTTTGTGTGTGTGTGTTTTCTATTTTATTCGGTATTTATAGAAGGAAAAGAATTTTTAAATTTTGAAGTCTGCAGACTAGGAGATGTGTCTGAAAACTGATGAAATGCCAGCCGTCTGTGAAAGGTAAAGTCAGATTTTCGGCAATAAATTGGTGTCGATTATTCAAGGCAATGCCGGATCGGATTGTTGATGCCTTTACAAGTAAATTTTACATTCCTATGACAAGCACTTCCAGTCAGCTAAACCAAATTATGGCCTAACTGGAAAATGTGTGCTCGATCATTGACCAGATGTGTTTATATTAATACTATGAGAACAACGGATGACAATGACTTATGAGGGTTGGACGTCACAAACCAGGTGATTTGGAGAACAAGAACGCTTTAGTCAAGAAAGCGAATGAATCGTCAATCAAAGTTTTGATTGCACACATTTTCCCAAAAAAAATTCTTTCAGACTGGCCTGCTGACTTTGACTTGTATATAATGCTTATGCGGTCAGACGTTTGAGTACTATCAAAACATAAATAAAAATAATCAATTCTCTGCCGTCTAAGGGCAGAAACAAAGCACCTAGCAGGGTAATAGAGATTTTTACACGTCAAATAGAATAGTATTTTGATACCATTAATACCATTAGCAGCCTTAATGGTAATTTTGCAATGACGTTTAGAAAAAAAGGTATGGAAATATTCACATACTTCGATTAAAGTTACTTTATTTTTTTCTATTACCCTGCTAGGTGCTTTGGCAGAAAACATCAATAAAACAACCACATAATATTCAGCAATGTCGTCCATCTTTTATTAAGGAAAAGAAGATACAAAAAAATACTATTTTAAGTACGACACGAAAAGCAGGTGTAGGCGTGTTGTTGATAAGGAAAAAAATCAAAAAGAAATCGCAAACTTTTCACATCGGCACAACTCCGTTAACGAATAAAGAGAAAATATAATCCGAACAAAATTCGGATATATTGTGGCGAACATGTACGACAAAGCCCATTTTATATATATACCAGAAAGACTCCCCTTATCGGAAAACTATACTATTGCTTCATTAATTATTGACATTCTATTCAAACATCAATATCAAGGGCGGCATCTAGGCTAACACGATAGCGATGTATGTATGTAATGTGAATTTAAAATGTAACAACAGTTTGCTCGAGCCTGTTTACGGCTTTGAAAGTTTCATTTTTTTTTATTAGCATCTGCAATTCAATGGACATGGTCACTAATGTATACATTGTACGAATTTTGTCACATATTTATTTGTAAATCAATCCATTTTAATTGATCACCTATAACAATTAATTTTTCATATTTTTTATTTGTATGTATGCTATGCATGTACATTGTACACGAATAGTCAACTGTGAGAAACGTGAATAGAGAAGTTGAAATATTGTACATAATAATCCTCCCACCAAATAATAATTTTCCGAGTCAACAAGTTTCTTTATTTTACGAATACAAATTTTCTATTTCTCCGCTCATACGACGACATTTGTGTTTGTGTAGACGTTTAGTAGATTTTTATAAAACAAAAATATAGTAAAGGAAGAAGAGACATTTTTATTTGTGAAGGCAGCAATATTTTCTTCATGCGTTAGACGGATCATATATATATTTCCTTTGGAGTGGCAAGTCTATATGTATTCTATATGGGTATACGCTTGATATACGGGAAAATTGAATTTTCTTTTATTTTATTATTTTTTTTCTCAAGAAAATGCAAACGCTTCAGAGAACAGACATAATAAGTGTGTTAATATGGAAACATAATCATAAAAAAAGCAGTCAAAGTAACATAAAAAAAATCTAAAATATACAACAAAGTGTAAATATAGATTATACTAACAAACGAGATAGAAGTGAGAATATTTCACAAGTTAAATGCCAAAAATAAATTTTCAGGTTCAGACAAACTTAACAAGTTGTTGAACGTTATGGATATTTTTGTAATTTACACAATGACGAAGACGAAAAAAAAAACAGGAAAAAAGTGTTTTTTTTTGTTTTATGTATATACACACCATAACAAATAATTCAATGATCTTTCTTTGCATTTCAATCGCATTCAATTGTGTGTATGAATTTTAATAAATGAACAAGAGGCACCCATATCGATGAGAGGCAGAGTGAAAAATAAAAATTGGTTTAATAATAGAAATTTTTCCAAAAATTATTTTTAATCTTAACACAAAACCATTGTTTTCTTTGTGTGGAACAAGAAGTAAATAAAGACAATAAAATGGAGCTTATCTATCGAAAGAAATAATTGCGCAAAGACGATGATATTAGAATATCCCAATCGTCGATTTCACTGATTTAATTAAACGGTTTAGCGTATTGGAAATGTGTGTGGATTAACCTATTCCGCGCCTTGTGTTAATGGACTTTTAAGAAATCGTATACAAAAGCAGCTGTCTGAACAAAATACACATTATGGCGCGATGTGCGGAAAGTTATACGAAAAATTAACGAACTGTGTCTTGCATCAATTGTTTGGAAGAGAATACGATTAAAATTTTAGAATGGCTTCGTTAATAGTGCTAAATCGACTATGGTCTGTCGGAGATTGACTTACATTTTTCACATTGACGTCATTAATACGGCGTCGTTGAGCACGTCGGTCATAAAAGACGTCTATTTTCTTTTAATTTTGTTTTAGAATTCCTACTTTACAAATCATTGTTTCTATACATGTTTATTGTGTCCCCCCCGTTCTTAAAAAACGACGCCCTAACTTTTTAGGGAGGTCGAAGGGCATAAGATAGACCAAATTATGATTCCAAAACGTATAAGAGAAACGATTACTGCACGTCTCGCATGGATGGTGTTTCGTTCAATAATTGTTCGCTTGACCGACATTAATTACATAATTGCGTGGTTCAGTATAAATGCAATGCGATTTCCAATATTTTGCCGAAATTTTCCCGGATTTTTCTACATTACTTCGCATTTTCCTAAATTTTTCCGAATTTTCTCAAAAGTACGGACTTAGGAAAATTCAAGAAAATATGGGAAAATGTTTTATGAAAAACCGTCCTTGGTTAATTAATGTCACCGAATTAAGTTCCAAACAAAACATTTTTATGTTTTATTTCGATGCCGAACGTTATTTAAAGCATTTTTGCATTGTATCATGCATCGAAATTTCGCATAATTAATTTAAATTCAGCAAAGTACACTCGGAGAAAAGTAGATTTCGGGATTTTAAGAGACATCATCGCTTTTCTGTATTCTCTCATTTCGCATGTTATTTCAAATGGCAATTGAGAGAATTAGAGAAATGATTATATCTCTAAAAAACCCGAAATTTATATTTCTCCGACTGTATCGTGAAAAATTAAGAAAATAAACGAAGTCAGAAACCTTGTTCAACAAACTTTTAGTGTTTGCTCCACAATATTTTTTTGCTCATAAGAATGTTCTTAATCGAAATAAAATTATTGTTTAAACTCAATTGAGTTCTAAACCATGATTTTATTTCGATAAAGAAAATTATTGTGAGCAAAAAATTATTCTACAGCCATACAGAAAAACGTTTTTTTTATAAAGCAGTTCTCGTGTTCATATTCATAAAATGTGCAATCCGAAAAAGAAGGGTCATTTGCCAAATAAAGGAAGACATTTGTTTACATCTTTGCTAAATATCCCTATACTTTTGTAAGTGAATTGACATAACTTTGACTGAATAAAAAGATGGCGCGCTCAACGCATGTTGAAAAAGGTTTCTAGGAAAAAGGATTTCGCTTAATTTTTCTTAATTTCTTAATTTTTCACGATACTTTATTAAATTAAAAATAAATTATGCAAAATTTCGCAGTATAATAAAATACAAAAATGTTTTAAAACTTTCGGCATCGAAATAAAATAAAAAAAATGATTTTGTTTGGAACTCAATTGCATTGATTGTATTTTTTAGTGAAGTGTTCGCGATTTTCACGTTCAACGGATTACACTACTTTCTATATTGACATAATTTCAATATCGGACATAAGTATGCACTCCTTGTTGCAAATTTCCAATAGTTTTTTGTATTTTTACCTAAATTTTAAGAATAAATAAATTGCCCGGTCGAGTTGCAAATAAGGTAGCAAACGTTAAACTGAGCAAATATAAGAAATTGAAAGAAGACAATTACATAATCATTGTATTTGCAATAGAGACTCCAGGTCCATGGTGTACTGAAGCAATTCAATTCATTGACATCTTGGGAAAGTTGTTAACAAATGTTACGAACGAAAAGAAATCGAAGATGTATTTGAAGCAAAGAATATCTATTGCACTTCAACGTTCTAACGCCGCTTGTATAATGGGAACGTTCGAAGGGGATTTGAAGAAGTTAGATGAAGTCTATGATATTCTATCATTTTTCTTTTGTGTTTGTGTGAGATTAGTTTAGTTTAAGTTCGCTATGCTAAGTTATCTTTCTCCTGTTTCTCCTGAATCAGGCCAGTTTCCATGGTTCTGGATAAATATATTAGGGTAACTTTTGTTAAGAATAGAAGCCACTCCATGGGTGGAATTTGTTTCATATTCTGATACAAATTTAGGTTTATAAAAATGAATAAAGAAAAGAAATTGCATTTATGTGCAATCAATTGTTGAAAGTAGTCTACTATCACCATCATTAAATGAAACGTGTTACACAACACATTTAAACAACTTTTCTCCCATCAATTTCATTCAGAATAAAATTATCGCATTTCCAAAATGTGATGATTATGGTGTGAATAAAAGTTATAAAACCGAAGAATAACTACGTCATAACAATCAAAACCTATTTACAGTCAAATCAACTGGTTAATGATTTTTAACCGCAGGAACTATTATTATCATGGCGAGCGGCAGATTTCATAATATTCCTATTTTTATGTTTGCTTCATGCTCTATGACTCTATGTTATATATAAATGAAATAGAAAAATATTTTCTTTAAACATTATTTACTCCAATTTTCAATAATTACGTCCGCATCATGTGTAGTAAACGTATTTTTCATGTTTTTATTGAGTTCTGTGATTTTTTTTACGTTATTACCTTCCGAGTTGTTAAGTAAGTGTAATAATTTCTGGTTAGACACTTAGTTTTAAGTATTTCATTAAGTACTTTTTCAAAAGTCATCAAAATATCGGTTTTATAATTAGCACAGCACGGTAAGGGTTATTCATAGGTTTTAGCGACGAAGGCTGGGGGTGGAACCAGCAAGCATGTTTTGCATATATTATATGGAATGGTAAGTGTACAAGTAACAGCGAAGACGAATAAGTATAGTTTAACGATTTAACGCTATTCAGGAGGAGTAAATATAGCATCGATAGCACACCTCTAAATAGAAGTTTTTATCGGTTCATAATAATGAAAGCACACTTATACATAGAACATTTTCAATCGTGCAAAAAGGCCTGTTATTATCAATAATTAGTCTTTAAGAGCATCCATGATATGTAGTAAGAGGCTAAAATGAAATAATATACAACGTTGAGGAGCAAATGTGTTTTGACACTATTCTCGTACTCAGCCATTTTCTGCGAGAAAAAAAACGAAAATTAAAGTCATATTAAAATAGTGACATTTTTACGTTTGCAAACGCTTACCCACACATCTACTAACCCGATTTTCGTCAACTTTTTTTTCAACTGTTAAATGGTACACACTGCTTTAAAAACTACCATAGACGTGGACGACTATCAAGATATTCAGAGAATATATTCAATAAATCTCATGACTTTTTCAGCTATACCTTCAGAGTCAGTTGATCGATTTTGCTTATTTTCAAACTTAACCTGTCGCAAAGCATTACCATTCAAAAAAAAATTGTAATCGGTTGTTCAGAGCAGCAAAGGTAATGGCTTTGTATAAAAGTGGTGGTGACATAATAATTAATATCAGGCTCGGTGTTGTGAATATTCAACACACCTTGTAAATACACAACTCCATTGATTCTAATCTGATCCTGATGTGAGTTAGTACAGGATTTAGTTTAAAAAATTATAGGATAGCGGCTGAAGATGCAGTTATAGTAAATAATACACTTTTGGGAGGTGATCAGGATCATGAACGATCGGATGTGTGTTCCATGATTTGTGCATTATGCACTATGCCATGAGGAGTTAATGATCAGAGGTTTTTTTTTTTAATGTTTTTGCTGCAATTCGGATGCAGAGGAACTGCTCATATCTCAGTGTAGATTAATTTAAAATCCATATGACCCTATTAGCCCCGAAAGTTATATGCAATCAACTATTTAATGATTCGAATATGTAACACTCATGCACTAGAAAGTGATTCCATCGCAAAGATTGCGTTAAAGAAATTTTAGAAAATGATGTGACGACAGACAAATGGATAATATCAATAGACCTGATACAAGTTACACAGATTCTTCAATACTTATTTCAATAAATTCCACCCACACCCACAATCCATTTGTTTCTAACACTTTTATGCAGGCACTAAATTGAAAATGCGCCCAATACGAATACGTATTAAGCGGATAATGTTTGTGGATTAAAAAAAATCGCATCGGAACAACGTTTATATTGTATGGCTTACAGTATAGTAGTGAAAAAGCTCAACACAGTTAGTAAAACTGTGTCAATTTAGAATTTGATTACTTTAAATCAAATTGAAAACGACCAATATACAAAGGCTCGATCAATGTAGCAACATCAAATAGAGCACGTAGGCACTAGCATGTAAATGAAAAATCGTCCAAGATAATTACTTTTTACTTTGTTATTAGCTATCAAATACACGAAAAAATAATAATAATAAAACGAATTAATCAACTTAATTAGCCAAATTTTCGATACCTACTCATTTCTTCCTTAATGTCCGTACCGTCCAATAATGATTACTTCCTTCGATTTTTGTGAGCTTACTTTAACATGTTTTTTACGAGGAACGAAACAAACAGAAAAGAGTATTTCAATTGACTAAGCCGTAATCGGCGGTTTTGGAACTTCGAACTCAGTTCATTTCTTCTTGTAATTTCAACAAATCGGACATAGACATGCTAAGACATAATTGTGGCGAATAAAACGTTAAAGACAAGGAATTTATCTATAATGTTGATGAATATGCATGAGCACAATAATACATGTAAGTATATTCATAGTTATACAACGTGTAAAATATAGTAGAACATTAACAATCCCCATACTATTATCACAACGACAGCATCAGAAAAATATATTTGACACTTTTCACTGTTTCCTTGTACTTATTTCAAATAAATATTTTTCCACGCTAAATAAAAGTGGAAGGTGTCTGCGTTTGTTAAACTCGAAAAAGCAATTATGAACTTCCTCGCACTTAATTAAAACGTTTGTTTATGTACGCGTTCAAACAAACAAAGTCTTCTAATTTCTTTTTTTTTTCATCATATTTTTCCTGCTAAATAACTGTATTTGTATATACAAAAGAAAGATTTTATGTAACATGCGAAGTTCATGAAAATATGGAAAATCTGAACATAACTAAGGGTTTAATAAAATGTTAGTCAGAACAAGGGGGTAATGTATAAACTGGAAAGATATGCGATATGTTACATTTAGCTTGATGGTTATAGGTGAGTCGATTGTTGTTGTTGTTTTTTTTTTGTTACTAATATATACTATACCATGTATATACCATTGTATATAATACCTATAAAATTTAGCGAGGTCGCTTCATTGTGGCAATTATCCACGATGTAGGTGTACAGTTTCGGGGGATCAATGAAATTTTAGTTCGTTTGCAGTTTTCATTGATGGCTTCAAATTTAGGTCAGGCCATGACGTCGACACCGACCTATATATTGCTCAACACCACACATTATTTTTGAATGACGTACATTGCACCCATAACCCATAGTAGTACCGGAATAAGTTATGGTTACGGGAAAAAGAGATGTGTGTATGTTTGTGTGTTGTTTTTTTTCACTGTCTATGTGAGTAGCAGCCAGATTGCCTTATACAAAATATATATAAAAGGAAGACGGGAAACGTATAAGTTGGATTCGGGAAAAAACGGGATGCGGTCTGTGTACACCGTTGACTGTATGAAAATTTTATACATAATTTTACGATTGCGCACAACAAGCGGAAGCTCTCCTCTTTCTCTCTCTCTGATTCTAAAAATAGGTGAATTTAATTCAAATATAGCTGTGTGTTGGTGTAATTTGATGTTCCACGCATTCACATAGAACGAAAAAAGGATTTTATTCAGTGTAAAGAAAAATGATTTCGTTGTATACGTAAGTATGTATTTAAGGGAGCATTTTCTTTGTAAGGCTGGATGTCGGAAATAATTTTGTTATATTGCAATTAAATGTTTCATAAATTACAAAAGAAAAATGTATCTCTATACACAGCTCCAACATACACACAGACACAACAACCCTGTGAGATAAAATAAGTTTAGGATTTCCATTCGCGTATTTTTAACTTCAATTTATTCAATATTTAATCAAATTAAAATCTAATCTGACGAAGCGAGCCCTTTATCGTCGGAAGGAAAGCCAAAAATGAAGTCAATTGATTAAAAACATAAACGATCCTAAAATAATGGCAGTAAAAACACACCTTACGATATAAATTATACGAGAATTGTATCACTGTTGGCTAATCGATTTAGACGCTGATGAGGGGGGAAAATGCTAGCGAGAGCAGTCTGAGCACTGAAAATTATATATGGTTAGTAAAAAGAATCGATTCAGACTAGAAGAGTTTTGGTTTTTGACGGCGAGGAACAATCAAAAAGTTATCAAGTTGTACCTCAAGTATATAAAAGCAAAAAGTTACACCGCAAGTCGAAGAAATCCTCTAAAGCATCTTTGTACAAAACGAAAACATTGAAAGATTCTATGAGAAAGCACAGAATCATCAGCTTTCTCCTTTGGTTCTGGATCTCGAAAGCGAGAAAATTGAATTAATTTGAGTAAATTTGACCTGAAGTAAATTAAAATTAACATTCCCCAGCAAGAATATCACCAGTTTTATTATCGAGTTCTCTTTATCTGGGCAATTTGAACAAATTGATACAAAATCTTACACTTCATTACTTTTAAAATATGCTTTGCTGTAAATAACACCAAATTTGCATCCCTTATTTTGTAGAGACTGTATTCTAAATGTCTTCTCTTCAGGCTTAACAATTTATGGACAAATTCACCACAGAAGCTGATTAAAATCACCATCAAAAATGAAATCTTTCGAAAAATTCTCAATTTCATCTCTGACTAAATTACCGAAATTTTTCAAGAGCAAAACACGTCATTTGTAATAAAAACAAAGCTATTCACGCACTATGACGTCGTCGTTTAAAATTCTATGACCCTGGCTGGAAATTTTATAGTGCAAAGCAATAAACCAAAACAGATTTTCGTGTAGCTATTTAAAGTTTGAAGTAATTGATTGCTATTGGTTTTTTCGATGAAAATATTTAACGTTTATAGTAATGAAGCGATGAAAAGTGTATTTTGAACGTTTTATAAATATAAACGAATAGCGCTATTCAATTAATTGAATTATTTACTTATATTCGTTTGTATGCTTTCCGAGATTCTACTTTTTTCCCTTCTTGTGGCGACTGGGTAAATAAACAGTTTATTGTTCAGGTTAAAGTACCAAATAATGTTCAAGTCAGTCAACATTCCCCGTGTATACAAGAAACACAAATGAAATGGTCATCATCTTGATAATCGGGCTCTGTTCATCATCAATATAATGTCGTTGTGCCGATACCAATGTGACGAGGGGGTGACACAGACGGCTAGACGTTATTAATGTAGGGAAACGGCGCCTAACAGTTTCATTCATAATAAGAATGCAAAAGACCTGCGTTCAGTCGTCAGTGAGTGTGAAACTTTTTTAATAAAAATAATTATCATTACAAGACAGATCCTACAAAACTTCAAGATTCTTCGTTTTATACGAGAGAAGAACGCTCGAAATGAAGAAGAAAATGTTTCAAACTTTATATGGAATACTCATTTCAAAAGCAAACTTTTTTTGCGAATATTTTCCATTACTTTCCCAGGTTCTTTCGAAGAAATATGGAGGAATATTATGAACAGAAAAAGTGCATCAGTAAAATGAAGCAAAATGTACTTTAATGTAACTTCAATAAGAGTTCCTTATAGCTGAATGCTTTTTATGAAATGAAATCAACGGGTGTGTGTTTGTACAGGAAACTTCGGATAAACTTTCTTATGGCCTCAGTTAAACTATTATTTTTTAATATGAAATGGCCAATAAACGACGGTCATAGTCTCGCTGTAATTGTGTAATAGATCGGTCGTCGGTTCACAAAGAAACTGAGCTGACCGTTTGAATCAAATAGGTTCGGTGAGTCATTGCAGCAGAGCACAGAGAGATATGTAACATACGTAGCAAAAATATATCCGACACCATAAACATTCTTAAACAATATGGTCAGACTTAGTAAACAGAAAGAGCAGCTTATCGAATATGCCGATCGAATGATATCAATTGGGACCATTGGCAGCACATCCCATTGAAAGATCGATATGGTTTTTCGCACCAAGTTGTATGGGGGGGGGGGAGTAGCACATTTTGCTTTTCACGCATAAAAACGATATCCATTTCAGAGTACATCTATCTCACTTCACACCAAGCGTAAAAGTTTTTAAAATAATCGCTTTTATATCTCTGAATCGTAAATTTTACAACGCACGTATACATTGATGAAGTACTTTCATTTATTTGGCAAAATTATAAATATCCTGAAAATATTGTTTTTAAGACAAACCGATAAAAATTATCAAAACAAAATATAAAATTTTGTTGATAATAAAGTTGTTTCGCTGATAGAATATTTACTGTTTAAATTGTTGTTGTTGAATAAATTTTATGGAAATTTATTAATCTAATTTCTTGATTTCTAAAAATAAACGCGTTTTAAATACCATTGACCTTTTTCCGATTCCGGATTGTTTACAATTTCACCCAAATAGATGAATACCGACCACCACTGCCGCCACAAAAAGGATCAGACCTAATGTTACGTTATATGTATGTACATAATGCCGTTCTCGGCTAATTTTGATTTGGAGCCAAAAATATCCTATGCAGGGAAATAAATCAAGTAGGAAGCAGTTAGATTTTACGTTTTTGGAACACTATGTGGCCAGTGCCGGACTGGCTCAAAAAAGACCTTCGGGCGTTGTATGAAGAAATTTTCGAAAAGGCCATTCGTTGATGTTTGTCTATACAAAAATTAAAGGGCCCTTCGGGAATCGCCCGAAGGCCCATAGAGCCAGTCCGGTACTGTATGTGGCATTATAGCCTGATGTGGTTGTTTGGTTTTTTTCTTTCTTGTATATACGTAAGAATTGTGTCAAGCAAAAGTCTCATAAAAATGGTAATGATGGACGCATTACAACAAAATTGCATTGGAATCAAAACAATAAAGCGCAACGGCTTATGGGTAAAGTGATTCCAATGATTCAATGATTCTTTAAAAGTCCATCGTTTGCAGATCTTAAATTCTTAAGTTATTCGAATAGCAGAATAGATTGTCCGTATGCTGACAAATTTATGAATCCTGACTGAATTATACAACTTCTAGCGCAAAAATGAAATTTTTTTGTCGACAAATTTTTTTCGGATACTTTGTCAGCCCTAATAAATAATTGCATAATAAGCTGCAGTGGCGGTCTATATGTTTACGTAACTGGAGCGATGTGTTTTAAAGGGGGTATTTGTGCCGAAAGCAAAATTCTCTAAAATAGGTTTTGGGCTAACAATTGTCACAATTATCTTTTCTAGAGGCTTCAAGCAGACAAAGCTAGTTTCGGATCAAACAAGTTTAATGCTAAATACAAATTTCTCTCGGATTGCCGATGAATACTAACTCCCACATGTCTGCATCAGATCTACGTATATAATACCAGTGAATTGCCTTGTTTTGGAGGTATACTGGAGGTGATTTAAACACCTTTTGAGAAATATAAGGAACTCTTCAATATGACACTCAATGCCTTGTTTTGGTTTTTCAACCAAAAAAGCTCGATGAAGCTCAGTTTTGTTAGTATTAATTAAAGCGCAATATTTCGACAGCCTTCAAAAGGAAGCTTACAAATAGCTTTGCCTAAAATTTTAGAAACGGCTAGTCTACATCTGTTATTGAAGGTTTTGTTTCTTCGCCGTGCATGTAAATGTTGAAATTTTCTTTGACTTAGCGGCGTTGAATAGACGAAGGAAAACGAAGACTTTTGCAATAATTCGAGGATTTTGCAATAAATTAGAAAAGTTTATGTTTTCATTTTAGATGAAGATGCCTGATGAAGAGGTGAACACGCTTCGAAATATTGAGAAAAACCTCGTTTTCCTTCGTCTATTCAACGCCGCTAAGTCCAAGAAAATCTGTTATTGACAAGGACGACAAGAATCAGCGATGTGATCTGTATCATTTTGACCTATAATACTAAAACGTGTGCTAAAACGATAAAGTAATAGATTTAGTATACAACTTTAAAAATCGTTTGACCAACAGAAGTAATAGATTATACAATTCCACCATTAAGCTGAAAATGTTTTCTACATTGATTAGGCAGTATAAATCCTACAAAGTGATGCAAATTCAGCACATTTTTCATTTTTTTTTGTCCAGCGTATTTTTGTCATTCAAAGTAAATTTCATTTCAGTTAAGTATTTTCCAGCAATGCTCTATAAATACTGAGAATAAAACTCGATTTTAGCTTACCTGTCAGTTAGAAGAGGGGGCGTATTATTTGGATGACTCTCACAGAACGGTGGTTCTGCTCGGGGGCTGAGAACCGGTGTCAGGCCCCATTTCTCTACAAAGTCTATACGAGAAATGATTGATACCGGGTTATACGGCGTGTCGCTTCACTTTATCGATTATCTAATTGCTATCGACAACCAGTATGACATTTATTTAAACACAGTTTCTTAATCATCAATAATATATCCAATAACAGCCACATTGATTACACAAGATTTTGTTGTTTGATGTATATATATATATATCTGCTGACAATATACATATACACGTTGATTATATAACGAGTTTAGTCATAAAACTTTTTTTTTCCAACAATGTGTCTACATTTTTATTACATCAATAACAAACTTTCTATAGCACCGCACCAAAGAAAAAAAAAATTATAAGAAATAAATCTAGGTCGAATTTGGACACAAATTTATTTGCAATTATGTTAAAAAATAGGAAAGAAAAATATTTAGCCCCTCTATGCATGTAGTTTATATATTGGCGTGTAATGCTTTTAGTATGACTTGTCATAAATGAAAACAATTTTTTTTTCACTGTTGATGATTTAGTCATTTTCTGGATTTTTCAATTAACTTTTGCTACAGATACAAAAGTTTTAATTGAAATCCGAAACGTAGTTCATTGAATTGTACCGCATAACACCGGCATTCTGGCTCTTTCCTGCCACTATAATTTCGTTTTTAATTCAAAATCTATTGTAATGCAATCAGAATTTAATATTAGATTTCGATTCAATGAATATCGCAGCTCACCTAAAACCAGTGCACACAAAATGTGTTGAATCCATGGAAAATTTGATGGGTTGGAAAACGTAAGACCCTAGAGATTTGAATGGAATTTCTAACTGCAACGGCGGGTGTGTCATCAACACAAATTTTAACAGTTAAATGTTCAGAAATGCCGAATATGTTTCCGGTGGTGAAACATGGCTAACTGATCCTTCCATTCATCTAATATTGAAATTTTTCTGAATTGATCCCTAAACGGTTTTGCTGACAAAGCGACGCATATGACCGGTTTTGTGATGTTAGATTAAAAGCAGGGACCATATTTGTTGCTGATTTTTTCGATTTTTTAACAAGCACTGATGAAATGTCGTTGTTTTAGGCAATTGTCTAAAATCGTTTGACTCATTTACGACTCTAGAACATTTTTCATGCTGATGTATAGCCGTGGTTAAAAGTGATCGAAATCAACGTCTTTGTGTAGGTCATTTACAAACGAAAGAAAGAAAAAAAAATCTTTCCTTTCTTAACTGTTCAACCTTATTAACCCCCAAGTAACATCATAAAACATAAATGTTTGGCCTAATTAGATGCATTTTATGGTGAATATGGGATTATCTTCTGTGCAAAACTTTTCTGTTTATTCTTGTTTTTTATTTACACAAGAACACATCATACAGCACAATTGCGAAAATATGAGAAGACGAAGAAGGAAAATACACTTAATGGATACCTAACAGATAAAGACGAAGGTAAAAAAAATGAGTGGAAGGAAAACCTATAATACGGCACGGTTGGTGATGGACGACATACAATTCGGGTGTAAAAGATCACCACCATCATCAGCTTTACTGCGCACAATTCAATGCAGACAAAAAGTCTGGCTATGATAAAACGTGCATGAGAGATGGATTCGTATATATGTGTATAACTGCGTTAAGATGTACGATGTATCTATGTTCCTATAACCTTTTGGGTTACATGAAAATTTTTGCCGATAAACGAAAACTTTTAAATATATTTTAGGCAAATGGTTAGGGTATAGCGATTTACTATTTTTAGACCCATGTATAGACTAATGGAGAAATTCTTAATAATTTTTTGTTCCTTTCTTTTTCGTTTCTGAATAGCACATGAACAGAGGGTAGTGCGAAGAAGCTTTCAATACAAATTTAGTTTCTGATTAAGATATATTTTGACACGGGAAATTTCTAAAATGGCGGAAGAGCAAGGAGATTTTAGTGTACGTAGGAAAAAGGATGTTTCTTTGCGAAGCAATGAAATCATTAAACGTCGGCTGTATATGGGGTAGCAAAAATAATTGCTTGAACTTGTGAGCGAAAAATCCATTTATTTATTCATTGAATTTATAGCTAAGCGTAAAGGAAAATATTGTCTTTACAGAATGAAAATGCAATTCATATACGGCAAACAATCATTTAGCATCAATGTCATGCAAACTTTCAAGGTAGAGTATGGCTAAAATATTTTCCGAACTTTTTTTCTCTCGCTACAATTTGAGTGTACCGCAAATAAATATGGTTTGTCCAAAAAAAAAACAACATTTATCCAATCATTGCGATTCAGATTAATTTCGGACAACAAAATTTGTATTAAGCTTTTCTTATACAAAAAGAAACTGTGGAGCACAATGATTATTTCTAATATGAAAGACGTACAGGTTACATTCAAACCACAATGATTTTTTTTTTGTATCGAACAAAATAAAAGAAAAACACTGATCAAGTGATAAACATTTACAGATTTATCCGACTGCCACAAAACGAGTTTAGTTAACGGAAGAAAAATTTAATTTTCTTATTCCTTCATTTAATTTTATATATTCAAGATCATTTCACATTGATTTTAGTATTATTTAGTAAAAAGTAGTTTTTCATTTTACACTCCATGTCTCCATCGAACCAGAAACAAGATGAAAGCATCCACCCATTATGATTCTGCTATATAGTTATACATTTATATGAATAAAATCCATGAATTTTCCGCAAAACGAAAAATTTTTCTCACTTTTTGTCGCACCAAACAACACAACACGGGTTTTCTAAAAACTTGTATTTTCGTTCGTTCGTTTTTCTTCTATGTTTTTTTTCTTTACATCCACTGATTTTCCCAAAAAAAAAATATAAATCGATTTCACATGTATTTCTATTGCGGACAACAATTGCCACAATTAACAACAATATTTTAGGTTTCGAAAGTAAATGTTGTTGAGAAAAGAAACCATTTTTTTAAATTTGGTTTTGGAAAGAGATCTTTTTGGGAAAAAAAATTAGAAAACGCGATTTTTTTTCATGTAGACGGTTTAAACGTTTGTGTGCTGGGAAATGAATACTGGCTTGTATCGAAGAGTTTTCACCGACGGAGAGGCCATTGAGTTATTTGGTGCGCATGCGGACGGGTTAGATAACATGGAAAAATGTCAAACTTTTTATTTTCGTGAAAATTATGGCTATATGATGGAGATATGTGAGTTTGAGGTGTTTGGAAAAGAATATTTGGATTTGTTGCTACTGGAAACTTTTCTTTTGATTTTCAAACGTATTATAATGAAGAACGAAATTGTCTGACCATATTGTATGCAATGGTATGGTTTAATCGAAAGAAGAAATGTAATAATGCGTAAAGCTTTAATATTCGCATCATTGAAACTAGTTCAATGGGAACCAATTTTGATTACGTTATTACCTTTACAGCACTGCATATATAATTTACCTTTGTAAAGTCAGCAATTTTGATTCAATGCCAGTGTTATATCGGTAGAAAACTAATCATTGATGGCAGTATATATTCGCAATTATCTTTATAACGTAGTTAATGCTAACGTAGCATTGCTAAGACAACATGCTGCACTAATTTTTTTGTTTTCGTAAGAAAATCCCATTGAACGTCCATAGTACCTCAATACAAACGGAAGCTTTGTTCAATTACAATGCAGTTGTGAACTTTCTGATTTATTTGGTGCCTTTTCACATACATACATAAGCTAATACGGGCACTGCACAAAATAACTCTGTTGAATAAAGTATGTATTCTGCGGCAGACATCTCAGGAGTCCTACATTCAATGTTGAGAAGATTATTTTTTTTTTCATGTATATTATAATCTTGTTTGCGAAAACTGCGACACATTTCAGGTAATACAATCTTTTACCAAAATATTGCCTGTAGTACATACGGTAAAGGTATATTTTACTATGGAACCAAATTAGTCGAGAAGAGCTCTCCTGAGTTTTTGGAATTTCGTTACGATTTAGGGATTAATTTTAGACGTGATAAGGTTATACGACATATCAATTTTAATTGATATTTCGTCTTTGAACAGTGAAATTAAAGTTCAGGAAACTCGTTGACCATAATATGGCTATCGTTTTTCCTTGTGTATATTTGTAAATGACTAAATACTATGAGCAAGCGTTAATACTGTCATCTCTCGTCTCTCAAATATTTTAATAAAATTTTAGTGCAATTTGGCGTTATAACTCTAGATAAAGATACCTGAGCAAAAAGTATTTCTTGGATTGTTAGATTTTACTGCTACTTGAGTTGTGCCTTTTCCGTGATAGCTGGTTGATGTGTCGTCTCTGAACCAGAGATGGGTCCGTAATATTATTGTGTAATAACCCAAAGTCCGGCAACATTGGTAATATAAAGTCTCTGTAATATGGTCTTATATTCCCATCATTTAGTTTAGTCAAATTATTTCCATCTAAAATTCTAATCGTTTGCACGATTGCAAGCAATATTTAGTATTCAATATTTTCCAGTGATTAATTGGATTAATGGTTATTCTGGTAAAAGTTTTTTATTTTTGCCTAGCTTTCGACAATCATTTGTTGTCATCATCTAACTTTGAGAACATTCGCGCTATTTTACATTCAACCGAATGAACCTCATATTTTATTTCATTAAACCGTTTTCCTGTCACGATAAAAACAAATGTAGTTACTAAAGGCAGTATCAGTATTTCGACATTTTTATAGCTGAAGGGAACCGAATATCTAAACCCCTTTTTTTACAGAGCATCGCTAATTTTCAAGCGGCTTGTTCGCTCCATCGACTAATGCTGTACAATTATCTAACTTCAAAAAAAAAATCAAAGAAACAATTTAAGAAATAAATCATTTCCTAAGGTGATAAAATTGTAAAAAAAAGGAAACGGATAAAACTATCTAAATCGACGAGTCTGACGATAAATTAAACGAACAACTGAAACAAGCGTAATGGCCTCATCTAAATTGACAATAATGTAACAAAATATCTACCAGGCAGTAGTAGTATTTTTAAACGAGCTAAGGGTGGGCCTCATTTTGTACGCAAATCCCACAGTGCAAAACGAAAAAATATCATTGAGCCAATATTTATTAGTAAACACCTGATATATTTTACCATAGCTTTTGAGAAATGAAGCAGGAACGAGATATTAGCACAAACGAATAAAATCATGTGAGACCCGGCCTGTTCGTCTGTGCTACCTTACAACTGAGCTTAATTTTGCGAAGACTTTCAACGACGTAGCTGTAGGACAGATAAACCTAGAAAAGTAGGTAATTCTTCTCGGAATGTAGCAACTTCTTTTGGAATAATTGGACTTTAATGTTAGAAAAGTGTATCATCCTTAACCATCCATGTACTAATCAAACAATGATAACAGATCATAACTATCAAAAATAAGCGATGATAACATAGTAAAATGTATGTTCAACGTAGTGAAGTAAAAGATTTTGTGTCAAAAATTAAAAAAAAAATAGGTAACAGAACTGAATAAACAGATTTAATTGTCGTTTGTAAAATTTTAGCAATATAGTTGGAACAACGCCTGCCATTAGGACCCACATGCCGTTGTTGTCTTTTGGCATCACTAGCATGATTTGTGCTTGCAGGTCTATTCAAAAGTCATACATTTTGAAGAATAAGAATTCGTAGATGAATAGTTTCTTTACATTTTTGCAATGACTCTTTTTTCATTTTTAGCTCCGTACGAAATACAAAGGTGCTTATAGGATTACAATGCCGTGTGTAATTGATGGAATTCGAAGCAAACGGTAAGGGGAAGTGTTTGCCTATGTTCATAGATGACGAATCTGCAATAAAAATTTTGTCTCTCTGTCATGTCGATATCTTGAGTAAATCAAATCCGATTTCAAAAAAAAAAAATTTCCCTGAAAGGTAGTTGAAAAAGTGAGGCTAAGTTCGAATATGGGCGATTTTGAGGCGACCCCTCTTGAGCTAAGGCCCCATAAGTGCTTTAGCGCTAAGTGGCAAGCCGTTTTTGATTGTAGGCTGGCCAAATTTAAACGGATTTAGATAGATTTTGCTTTATTAGATAGGTATTGACCGTACCAACCGGGAAAAAAGTTTATGAAATTCGGTTCACCGGAGCGTGAGCTAGGTCTCTTGGAGTGAGCTTATATGTGGCTACTCGGCCGTACAGTGAAGGTGGTGTTTTTTTTGCAGCAAACGCTCCGACTGTTCTGACGGCTCGTTTTCATTTAGTTTTTAACACAGCAGCTGCCGTAATTTGCATAAGAAACACTTAACGGTACATTTCCATTTATTTTTAGCAATTTTCTATTTCATAAGAAACTACTTGATCGAAAATGCCAATAAAAAATTTGCAAAAGAAACTTTTCTTGCAAATAATTTGCATAAGAAACATATTGGAGCAATCTTTATACAAAAGTAGTTTCTTTTGCAAATTATTTCAGAACAGAACAAATTGTCACTTGTTTCTTATGCAATTTTTCATGATATTTAGAACCCTACATTTTGATATTGTTACAGCCTGAACAAGCTTTCAAAAAGCAAGCGACATATTGTGTCATAGTATTTTGTTTTTTTTTTGGTTTTTCTGCCGGCATACCCGAGTAAAAATATCTACAAAAATAACATGCAGTTACAGCGAGTGACCATTTCGAGACCACGAGATTAGAGGTACTGATGAGATGAGAGCCTTCATTTATAGTTTATAATTTCAGAAATTTAAATAAGTTATTGGTACGTCATGTTTACGAGAAAGTTATGAAAATACCAAACACCTTTCTACAATAGGGTGTAGCGGTTTTACAAAATGTCTTATTTCTTTTAAGGCTCAGCCGGAAATCCACTCAGTTGGTCCACCTGATCATTTTATGGAAGAAAAAAAATTTGGACCCAACTTTTTATGTACCGACCGTAAAAAATCCATATATGTGACGTGGACCGAAACCGACGAAATTTAAAAAAATCGGTCTGGCGGCAGCGCGAAATTAAAGTATGAAAAAAAAAATTCTTCCATAAAATGATCAGTAGACGCTGAGTGGATTTCCGGCTGAGCCTTACAAGAAATAAGACATTTTATAAAAACTGCTACACCCTATTCTACAGCTGCCTGGTGATTTTATATTACTGATTTTTCACGGTCCCCCTGAACAAAAATAAAGTTTTAACAATTGCTGTTCTCTCTAGGAGAGTTCGAAACAGTCGTCCGTTAAGGCGGACTAGATGCTTCCCCATGCAACTTTTTTTTTATTTATGCAAAGTGTTTTTTTGGTTAAAATTTCAAAATGATGAAATTTATGTGAAATAACAGTGAAAAGGGTCGGGTCAACGCAAGGAAGTAAAACTGCTGTTGTTTTATTCTTTCAATATTATCATTTGGCTTCGCTCAACGGAACATTTATATAACCGACCGTTTATAGCATCGATTCTAATATTAAAAATTTTATAATTTAGATCCGAAACAGCTCCTTCAAAGTAAATATACATACGGTTATTGGTTTTATGAACAGTTTTGCATCGCTAATATCATTCAACGGAAACATATATTTTTTTGATTATTTGTAGAAGATTCGGTTTTTTTTAAATATTTTTTTGCGATTTTCTGTTGCGAAACTATTCAGGAAACCTTTGAAAATCATATTCATTCATGATTGATAAGACGAATCAACAGTTCACGATGTAAATATATACAAACGAAAAAAAATGACCATCAACGTTTTATAATTACACACGTACGATAAAGATAGTTACGGTAATTTCGTCGTTCTATAGGTAAAAATCGTCACGGAATAGTTTAACGATATCCAGTAAGTCTAACGTAAAATAGACGAACATAGCAAAGCTAAATGGATATTGTCAAGAATTCGATGAAATAGTATGTCGGCATGTTGGACACGATTATTATCATTTATTTTCATTGTTAAGGTATTTTTTCTTCGAAGAATTCTAAGAAATTCGCACGGGCTAATTAAATTGGGAGAGTCATTTAATGCTATCCAAAGATTGTAGTAGCAAAATCCAATGTTTACGCATAAAAATATTAATTTAAATTTTTTTTATAAGGATAACCATTAAAGCTCAGACATATTTTGTTCACAATTATATTTAATGAAAAAGAAAATTGAAAGCAAGCAGCATGTGTAATCGTCGTTTTTATAGGAAAACGATATCTACCAGACGACTTTTTCAGCTATGACTAATCGAATTTCATTTACATTCCCCATGTAGCAACGAACAATAATTGGTTTTACCAGTTAAGTTGCTAGCTTAACGAGTTTTCCGGAGTTAAAGTAGAAAATTCATTGAGGTGGATGAAGGAAATTGAAAAATTTGAAAGAAATAATTTCGATTATTGGATTAGCTGGAAACACTTTTCGTCGTTGGGTATTGCAGTAGAATTTTATCTAGAAGAGCCAGTAGAAATTCACCTAAATTATAAACTTAAAATTTTAATCACGAATTACGAGATTAATTATTCCCTTGACTGAAAGTCAAGGGTCTTACGCCAGAAAATACCCTAAAATGTTTGTTACCACACAATGTATGAAATGTTATCAAAAACGTAATTGTTTGTAACCTATTTTTCTTTGTCATCACGATAACTTGAGTAATTCATAACCGATTTTGATGATTTTTTTTAAATCGACGAGGAATGAAATTCCTGAGGTTAAGTTCGAAGATGAGCCATGTCGGGATAAAGCCCTGGAAATTATTCCAGAAAAACAGGATTTTACTCTGTTGATAATTGATAATACACCACTGATAATTGATATAATTGATAATTCCCTTCACTGATGATAATTGATAATCTAATGTGTTATTCCCTTGACTGGCAGAAAATAGTGAACAATTTAGGTTCTTAAAATTATACATTTGACATTTGTAAGGTCAAGTTCGACGATGAGCTATATGGGATCACCGCTTCGGAAGTTATCCCAGAAAATAGAAATGCAATGTATTAAATGAACATTATAAATGATATTCGATAATTGGTATTTGATAATTGAAATTTTATATTTGATAATTAACAAGCGGCACCCAAAATTACATATAATGAAAAAAGTCAAGCAAATCTAACATTAGACAACTCCGACGAGTGTGATGTTTGCGGCCAGATCGAAGCGAGGGTCGTAATTCACACGAGTCGCGGTATCTTATTGTCACATTAGACAACTCGGACGAGCAAGTTTGCGATCAGAGCAAACCTAATATTAAACAACTCTGACGAGTGTGATGTTTGCGGCCCGAGCGAAGCGAGGGTCGTAATTCACACGAGTCGCGGTTATTTATTGCAAAATTAGACAGCGAGTCGTGATATTTTGCTTATTACAAAAGAAATAAATTTATGAGTAATTTGAGATTTTTTAGATCCTAAATGTGATGATGTTTAAGGTCAAAATATTGTCATTTGCTTGGACTACAGAAATTGTCCATTCTTAACCAGATGAAAAAATCAATGAAAATAAATTAAGATATCTATAAAAGTCTAATCTGATTGACTATGAAGTTTACCAAAATTACCAACCAGCAAAAGACAACATTATTTTGGGAAAATTATCAGTCAAGGGACCCGACCCGCCCAAAAAGGTGGGACCTAGTTTTTACTATTTGCTAAACAAAATGGGGCTGTGAATATTGTCGTTTCCATATTTTTCTTTGAAAAAGAATCAGAATAGTTTGCAAATGTTTGTAAACTATTGAATTATTATTAAGTGAAAAAAGAAAAACATTGTTTCTCGATTCAAATCACCCGACTGAAAAATGTGTCGGAATGGTGTAGTAACCACACCGTAGTTTTACGAACATTCGACAATGCAATTACGAGCTGCTGGCCAGATTGGAATCGCATCGTGTGAGCAAAACACTATTTCGATAATTCAAAGATTTTTTTTACTTTTATTTCAACCTCACCAAAAACGACAAATTTTGAAAAAAAAAACTTTATGTACAGCAGTTCGATCAAAGTAGTGCTCGTGAATTTAAGAATTCGTAACTTGACAGTTGTCACCTTAAGGCTAAAAGTGGTCCATACGATTCGTAACTTTTAGGGTGACAACTGTACGTTACGAATTCTTAAATTCATGGCAATCGGCGCCCTGTACATAAAATCTTGTTGTTAACACGTTAGTAAATGGGGTTTTGTGCATATGATGTGTTCCCGAACTCGCCTTCGGCTCGTACCGGCAATCTCACATCTATTGCGGAAAACATCCAATTTATTAACTAGTTAGCAAAATAGCTATTACAGAAAATAATTATTCCAAAATCAGGTATCAATATCACAAGTGGACAAAAAGACCGGTGCAACATGTATATTCATAGTGAATGATTCTAACTGAAGTTAACCTTTTACGGGCGACTTCGGAAATAAACGACAAACTCTGACTAATGCGGTCTTATATAGCAAAAAGCGTTTTCGAAAAATGAGCTAAAACATTTCAAATCAATCTTTTGAAAATACTTAGATCAAATGAAGTAGTAGATTCGATAGTAAAATATATGCTGATGTGCCCGCTGATGCGGCTGATGTTCGTTAAAATAGAGCATCTACTGTAATGTCATAATATTCACAATTTGAGTGTCACCTTTAGAATCGAAATGGGCTAGATTTAAACACGTCATACCCAGGACGTACGTTTATTAACTGAAAATTTCGCACGGCTAACTTCAAAAATTTGTCATTTATTCACGGCGAACTTCAATAGTTTCACATTTATTCACTGAAAATTGACAAATTCTTTACAGTGTACTAGATGTGTGTTTTATTTGTGGGAAATATAAATGAGTGACGGTGTCATGGCGTGTTGATGTTTCACTTTGATTTTTTTTTAATTTGTTTTTTATGGTGATTATGACATTACAGGAGATAAAATCTTGTTCCTAACACGGTAGTAAATGGGGGTTTTGCGCACACGATATGTTGCCGAACTAGCTTCGCTCGTATCGGCAATCTCACATCTCTAATGCGCAAAACAATCCCATTTGCTACCTTATTTTGAAAATAGCTATTAATGAGTCGGTTTAATTTACGGATCACACTATATCAATGCATCTCATTTGAATTGTAAAATTAGATCAAATATACACTCGCGAAATTTTGAAAAACGACACATTTTCTGTTTTGTGGTTTGCTACTATAAGTTGTTTCTCAAAGATTGAGTGGGTTGCAGCAAACTGATTATCATTTAACTGGAAAATCGGGTATCAATGTGTGTTCAATGTGTGCTCGGCCAAATTCAGCACCATAAAACGTCTCGCCACCTCGACAAGACAGTTAATTTCCGACACTCAAAATCTATCAGCGCTCACGAATTAGTAATTTTAATTGATTCGCTCTAAAATAATATTTCATCATTTACAATGTTCGATTGATCATATTTAATTCAGACAGAAGTTGATTCATATAAAATGTTCACCGTGAAAGAAAGACATAGTACTCACCTAAGATAACAACTAGCAAAAGGAGGTACTTTACCACAAACGTCTTACGTAACAAAATTCTTTCAATTCAAAGTCAATTTAGGTTAATTAGTTTCAACAATTTACAAAAACAAAAGCGAGAAAAAAACACCTATATGATGTCGAGTTCATATTCGCAACCACTATCCTGTGCAATTTCAATTGAATTGTATTACACAATACGCTAAAAGTGAACTGTTGAAGTTATAAGTACAATTTTGTTCTAGAGTAATTTTACAATTTGTTTCGATTGAATTAAAATACCACTCGTCAATCTGTGCCATTCAATCCAATTGGCACGAATCAAAATAAAACAAAGCAAAAGTGTCTAGCGCTATATAGCCGTTCAATGAAATTTACTTTGACTAGCAGCAAGAGGAAATGCATGCAAATCACAATTTTGAAGTCTTGAGTGACCTTGGCAATCGTCCCACTGTGTAGTTCAAGATTGACATTATAAAATTGAATTTACTAAATTGGGAACTTTACGAATATTATACTCTGCCACTGCTGTTTATTGGGTATGCTATGCAATCAGTTAACCAAAATGCAGCAAAATCATGAATCAAAAATTCTCATTTCGATTTATCAAACGAATTCGCTTGAATATTTTATTTTGTAGTAAAGAGGAACGTCATAAGGAACATATATATACAAAAACAAAATTCAAACTCTATGTGAATGCTAATATCGGATTCTGTTTTAATTTGGTTGGTTTTATTTTTAAAACATTTCTTTTCCTTCAAATCGAAAATGTTGTTTGCCCGCATTGCTTGACCCATTTTAAATCGCATGCGTGGAAACATGGCCCAATTTATATACAGTTTAGTGCTGAATTTTGATAACTGAACGGCCATCTGTTGAGAAGAAGCTGCGTAATTCAATTCATTCATCGTTTATAGAATAATGAACTTTTGTGAATGAATCTGTGTGTCCTTGATATTGGTGTAAGGTTTTCCAATTTTCTAAATATGAATGGCGCTTTTCTTTTTGTCAATGGTTTAATCCTTGATTTTACTTAAATAATTTTGTACCGAATTTTCCGACGATCCTGACGAAATATATTAGTATCACGTCTAAAAATAAACGTTTATTTAACAAAACGCTCAGGAATCAATATACGTTTTACATATAAAAATCTGTCCTAATCATAACTGAATATTTATGAAAATATAAAATGCAAAAATGTTAGTAAGGCTTTATACCATCGAATGGAAAAGCTTTCAGGTTTAGATACAAGTTTATATTATTTATCAGGTGTACGAAAGTAGAACTTATACGAAAGCTTGAAAAGTTTTGCTAAGATGAATTTAAAAAAAATCGAGCTTACAAAGAAAATTCGTTCTATTTTTAAGTTACGCTACTCTCCGATTGAGGGACCTACATTTTTCTTTTCAAACAAAAGGAGAATTATTCCACCTATACTGTTTTACTGTTGTAAATAGTTCGAACAAAATCGGTTAAAAGCTTAGTGCAACTCGTGCAACTGTTGACGACTCGTTACATCACGAGTATTTGGTTCGATAGATAGATAGATTTCATTAGCGATCCAAAGAATCAGTGCATGACCCTTGTGCCGCCAAGTGATCTTGACAAAGCTTTCTGTGTGAAACGTTCAGACGAAGAGGGATTTACGGTGAAACCGGACTAAAATCGGTGAAACTTTACACATACAATCTAGAAAGAACGGTCAGCAATGGTATTTTCCGTAACCTATTTCTACATTTTCAATCTAGAAAATTACGAATAAATTTGAAACAACTTAGTTGAATTGAGAGATAGAAAAAAAAACTTTTCCTTTATCATTTGACGGACTGCCTGCATTTCTGTTCGTTTCACACAAAATGTTTACATACATTTTGCTATGAAGAAAACTCAGTTTTGTTGGAGTGATATTTCTAACTTGAGTTTTTGGAAATTTTGCTTTATTGATTGGGCATGAAAAACTGTGGAACTAATTTTTTTTCTGGAAAATGGAAAATCAATTTTCCGACTGGAAAAGCTGTTTGTATGAAAAAAAGTCGAATATCTACTGAACGAACCAATATTTTTCGAAAATTCTTTTTTTCTTTGAAAGCCTAATCAAGTAACTACCAACATGACGTGGAACAACTATTTTTTAGAGAAAAACAAAATGCCGTCAACATAAGGATTTTTCTAAAAAGTATTTGATCTAGTGAGTGAGGGCTCTTTAGAAAGCTGAAGTCAGCGCCCCTTTCGAAGGCTGCCCGGGCTTGATGAGGTGTGAGAAACTGACCTCTAATTACCTCAAGAAAGACATAAATCTAGTAAACAATGAAAAAAAAACTCCGATTAAAGTGTGAAAAATCCTTAGATTCTGGAGTCTTCTTTCTAAAGAGCCCTCACTCGATCAAATCTGTTACAAATTGGAGGTGTGAGGACACTCCAAAATTTAGGGATTTTTCGGGTCACTCTTTAGAAAAATCTCTGTGGCGACGCCGTTTTTCTAAAACAAGTGGTTCACGAATTTCTGTTGGTACTTGATTAGGCTTTTAAGGAAAATTTCAAATATTTCTAGTTTGAATGTAGAACTATTCACCTTTACAAAGGCGTTATTCTCTTTTTTATTTAAATTATTAATCAATGAATTAAACTTGTGAATGAAGTACGGTGAATGAACTACAATATTTGGCACATTATTTATGCATGACATACACGTATCAATGGCTAAGTGTCTTATTCACACCAACTTTCAATAATTAATCAGAAACTTTGGTTTGTAAATTCAACAAATGTCCATTCGAAATTCTGCAACAAAGTTTCGATCAATAGCAAGCTTCCATTTGACTGACTTTATGACCGTACGAACAAATATGAATGTTATGGATAAGAACACAACAGCTTTCCGCTTTGCCTGTTTTTATTTTAAAAAAATGCATTCGTTGTATAGTTAGTTTTACATTGCTCAACTTTTCTTTGTTTTTGCAAATTAGCATCCCTATTATAATTGTGCCATGAATTTTTCGAACAATTGTTACCATTTTATACGTCTGGACGATGAGAACGAAAAAGAAACGACTTAAATGGTCTCATTGCAGCTACATTTTCATTGTTTTTATTAGCAGACAACGATTTGAGATGAAATTGTAATCCTGAAGGGGACGGAAAACATTTGAACCAGAATAACTAAAATTCTGTCTACCCTAACCGTTAAATTTAACTATGTCTCCTTAGCGAACGATTTTCTTAGAATTCAGAATTTTTCGGAAAATACCAACACACAGAATTTTCACTCCGAGGTGAACACAACGTTTTTCATGTTTGCGTTTTGCGAAAGTCCGCATTTCTGTCCATTTTGAAGAAAACAAAATAAACAGCACCATTTTAGGTGAGAAAATTGTTATTTTCTCACCGAATATGGCTAACCCGCCATTATAGGGGAGAAAATGATTAATTTCTCACCTAAAATAGCGCCTCTCAGAATGACAGCAATTTTCACAACGCTTCATATTTTCGCATATTTTCACTCTAGTTGCGTACACAATTTTTTCCGACGAAAAATCACTGGAGCGCTTTGATCTTAAAATGAACGACTTTCTCACACTATTGTGTGATAAAAATGCAAAGAAGTCTTGTTTGGCACTTGTATCGAAATGGTGTTTTACGTACACTAAAATCGCTCCTCATTCATATTGGCCGTTAGATTACCTATCTATAATGCGTGAAACAACACCTTTCAACACATATCGGAAATAGGCATTTACTTGACACTCATCGTCTTCTTAAAAAGTTATTCATGATTGCAATGAAAAAAGTTGTGTTTTAGCAACGCAAAACCAGTGTGAATGGAATATTGACTTTTGCTCTTTTATAAAGTAAATAACTTATCTGCTCGCACTTCGTTATATTGGGGAAAACACATACACTTTCCTCGTCATTTATTTCACACCTTTTCCTTTAATGTTTACGGTTCTTTTGAAATGGGAATTTAAAGACTGATTTTAATCAAAAATTGTATTGTTAAGCTCGGTAAAACTCCAAATCGCTAGATGCGAGGGATTTATATTCGGAATTTTAATTCTTTACACAAGCCCCATTCTTCTTGGAATTTTCTATTCCATTTATTCCTATATTTAAGAATTGGTTACGATACTCAAAAAGATGGCTAACACTAACACCCAAACATGATGTCGTAATGTTGCTGTACATGTTTCAATTACTTAGCATTTTGTAGTGTTAGCAACCTAACGAACACGAATTCAAATTTGGTTGTCACTGTCTGCGTAATCAACTTAGGGGACAGGTCCCGTTGATTAAAAAATATTTATTGGAATTGAGCTGTAGAAACATGAAGAACTTGTAGAGGGTAAACAGTGGCTGTTTCTTTTCCTTTTCTTTTTGCTACCGCTGACGTCGGTGAAATTTAGATAGGAACTTGTCTCAGCTAATTTTCAGCTCCAGTCGAGTCATACGAACAAATATATACGGCTCTACCACTACCACGCCCGTATAAACAAATCTAAGCAGTTTTATTTTCATTAGTGCACCAGCTAAAAAACAGCTGAATCAAATTCCTATCTAAATTTCACTGACGTTCACTGTAGAATTTATTGATTTATTCGACTACTACAGTGGAGCGTTTGCAAACAATGGTTTGGTAAAAACGCTTTATTCTGTACCCTCGGGAATTGACTCATCACTTCAATGATATGACCGTTAAAACTGAATGCACGCTTGCTTAGGGAGTAAACTAAATTACGTAATTGTTTGGAACTATTTATGGTGCTCTGTGTGAGTGATTGCAGCCTTCGCATTCTCACTTGGCAAAATAAAAAGGAAAGCTTCTACCATTTTACTCGGCTTTTCGCCAAGTCTCGATAAATTTGCCCAATAGTGTAGGTTCAGGTCTACTGTAGGTCTATAAGGTTTTTATTTAGGTTTTTGTTAAGAATGCAAGATATCATTTTTTTTACGTTTTGGGGCCACAATTGCAATGAAATTCATTGTATAATATATAAAATCTTGAAATTACGATTTCTTTTTCGCAACTACATTGAACAGAAGGGCCTGTCTCGGTCCGAATTAATGTAAATTTGAATTTAATTTGTGGTTATTAAGATAATAAAATTTTGTATGGGAAACGTCACGTTGTTTTACCCCCCAAAGCCAAGCTATTTAATAAGTATAATAACAATGTTATGACTGACTGAAATTGTATATATGAACCTGTAGTATAAAAATACGAAATTAATCAATATTCTCTATAAAAGGAAATGACTTTACATCAGCCATAACTTGAACCCATACATATTATAATGTTTATGCATGTATGTAACAAAAAACGGATCTATGGATGGATATATGTATACAACTAAGTAAATAAACGCGGCATTTATTATTCTAAGCATGGCTTTATTCAGCTGCCCATTATTTTAAGGTAGGAAGTTGATGCTTTGTAATAATTTTCGTTTTGTGTATTTTACTATTTAACTTAACGGGTTAAGTGAGAATGAGAACGTTACAACTGATTCAAGTATTTTCTAATTGCATTACAACTAAGGATCACACGTGCGAAGGGTGACTTTAATCTTTCCGTTTGTTTCGTTATGATGATTACAACAGGAAATCCATTTGTTTGCTTAGAAAGTGTAATTTCCAAGTGCATAGAAATTAGAATTATTGCCTAAGACGGAAGCAATAGAAAGCAGAAAAAGCAGACATATGTTCTGTAAGAATTCATAATACCTTTTGTAGTTGTTTAGCGTTATTTGTGCAACAATTTGCATTGTCCACCTGACATGGATACGGGTGATATTCCATGAATCAAATGACGACGCAGTTTTTTTTAAATGGAGAATGACTGATTTTCTGAACACGAGAGTGTTGCAAAGTGCAATTTGAAGAAACTTGGCTTACAAATTTGGCAAAAACTTTAAATTTACTAATGTCTAATGTTATTATCAATTTCAAGATGAAGCACGAGCGGCAATTGACCTATATAGTGTGATTAAAATCTTCAATTATGATTCATTATTGTGGAGTGCATTATTTATCGCAAGACTCCCTCTCCATGTCAACAAAAACAATTAATTGCAAATAATGAAATTTTATGGAATTCTATTTTAATGCAAATTAAAATTTCGATTAAATATGGCAAAACACGACGCCAGGGTAAATGACAGAATATGAAAGTAGTCAGATGCATTGTATAAATAAGCGAATATCTTTCCGCAAATTAGAGTGCTTTTAACTAAACTGACAGAGAATTTAATTCTGAGTTTTTTTTAAAAATGTATCGTTGGTTGTCTAAAGAAATAAATTAAAAGTAGAAAACTGGAAGTTTTTCGATTTACAGTGCTATTTTCATCACACGGAAATTCTTATAAAAAGATTGATTTTACAGGATGTTTCGGGATAATCAATCATAGCTTTATATATCGTATATCCCGTGTTGGGAGTAGAAGAAAAACGCAATTTTCAAATGACGATGCACTGCTAAGGGAATAATTTTCTTATACGAAAATGACCGTGCGTCAAATTAAAAATGATTTGAAAAATGTTTCTAAAGTCTAAACTAATAAATAAGTTTCGAAATATGATTTTGAGTCATTTACATCACATGCTCGAAAAGGGTTTGTATGTTAAACGTCCTCACAGCCGTAACATAGCAAATTCAAATTCCACATTAAGATTAAACTATTAAGTGCCCATTCCACTTAAAAAAAGTACTCCGTGAGAGAGCCGTTAGAGCGCCGTGAGAGAGCAAGCTGTCAAATAAACAAAGAAAAATTGAAAAAATTCAATTTTGTCTCTCACACGGAGTACTTCTTTTGGTAAGAGGAAACTAAGCATTAGAACTATTGACAATAGCAGAGATTTCTAAACAGTTGGTTCTCTTAATAATAGCGTCCGCCCGATCGGTACTTTCAACCTCTTCTGCGCCTTTTCAATATTGCTTAGATATATACTGGACGATACCAGCTATATTTGCCTTTTCTCTTCCAAATCGTTTTCTAACGTGCACCTTAAGTTCTATCTATTTAAAGTTGTTCCGCATACTGTTCTACTTATACTGTTCATGGCAACTGATATGTGCTGAAGAAATGTAAAGTGTTTCAAGTAATCCGTGCCTTAAAAATTTCCGCATTGCATTACGAAACCTTAGGATTCTCTTTAGTATGTGGACAGCAAACAAATAATTATTTTTCTTTATAGGGGACATCCATAAATCACGTCAGAAGTTCAGGGGAACAGAAGAACCAAGAAACTGCTGACGTTTCTATTGTTCCAGGGGGGAAAGGGGTATGAAAATTCAAGAAAACTGCTGACGTGATTTGTGGATGTCCCCATACGTGAGAGTGTATTGGTGAGCTATGATATGAATCGGTCGGTAGGGAAAGTGAACGGTCGAGAAGGATAGTAACGGTTGGGAAGGAACGCACCAGAAAAATATCTTTCAAATACTATTCGTACCACGGACTAAACTAAGGTCCTAGGTACGAAATGTACTATTTTAGCATATTCGATTCCAGAACTCGCTGGGCTCGTTCTGGAAACCTCTCACACGCTAAAAAGGACTTTTATTCCTAGGTACAAAATGTATTATTCTTAAAAATAGGCTTTTTTCTAAACACTATTTGTGATCTTTGACATAACTGACTACAATTCTGGCTTGCCCCAGCTATTGAGTTTTTAGGCGACATACAGTAGTGACGTAGAAAGGGCGTAGAAAATGACGCTGACAACGCTGTATACGTATGTATAGTATAGTGGTAGAGGTATTATGTAAACGAGTGTGAGGCCGGATGAGAAATACACAAAAAATATGTGTGCGTCATTCGTCGATCCGTTATGCAATTATAATTAATGACCAATATTTAATTTACCACATTGGAAAATTGGTATGATTCCTGCATTGAAATTGTAATACTTACCTGTGCAGATCGACAACGTTTATGAATAGAAATTATTTTTTGACTTACCTGTAAATAAAATTAGAGAAAATTAAATTAGTGAAACTAAATTAAAATTGATTTTTTGTTTGTATAGCAAGAAGAATTCAATTGTAAATTTATATTTAAATGACCGTAACACCGAAATCCTTTTAATTCTTTTTCCCAGTTTTTGTTTTTATTCTATAAAGCCGTATACAACAAAAAGCTTATAGAAAATTCATATCAATTATAATAGGTTTTACGGTTTTACTCAAACTTACTATGGAATAATAACAACCAGTGACCATTAGCTACGGCAACAACAAAATTAAAAAAAAAAACAATTCGTCGATAATGGTCAATTGCTTTTATTGCCATACCCGAACCATACCAAAAGATAATTTAACACCTCATCACTTAACAATTTTATTTTTAGTCGTCAGCAATTAACCCGTATGTAACATGGATTCGGATCAATTAATTTATTATTTATGAGAAACAGCTACATATGTTTATGTTGGCGTTGAGGAATAAGCAAATTCGGTATAACCTATATATATTATGTGTAACACATAAATACTTATATCGTATAAATGATGACCGAAATCAATAAGGGGGTGGTAAACTTTTGTTGTATTTATACATGCCACAAGAAGCACCTTTGACTATTATAATTAATTTCCTGAAAGCATAACATATGCTGGCTATATGCCATACTTTTATTATATTTCTACATTATAGGATCAATCGTTGTCAGTTTCTTTTCACGATATTATTATGGCACAATTGTATTTTCATAATAATGTCTTTGGATCAACGTTGTTCGAATGTTTTCATGGTGGTGTTACTTCGAACACACCAGACACTCAAAAATGTAAAGAAAATTTAGAACCCTCTCTATTAGAAAAATAGATTACATCGTCGTTTGTACATTTTTAACGCGACGAGTTGGAATTGAGTATTCTGCACGGGATTGTAGTCAAAACAAAAGCGTCCAGACATTTACTCATCCTATATTACTCGTGAATCCATGCGGAAATGAAAATTACCGAGTATGTCATAAGGTAATGAATCGTTTCCGTGGGGTGCTCAGGGTAGATACATTTTTATGCATTGATCTACTTACATTTACTACGCTCGGGACGCGGGACTAAAATATGATTGAAATAGACGGGGCCGTACATAAATGACGTCATGCTATTTCATTGAATTTTTGCCTTACGCAAATTAGTTAGAACCGCCAATTTTTCATGTACCACTTATGGCTTGACATCATTTTTGTATTACTTCAGATATAGTAATTGGTGTGATGACAATGGGCTGGAACTGAACATTGGAAAATGCAAGGTGATGACTTGCACACGCAAAAGGAATCCCATCGAAGCAAATTACACAATCAAAGGAACAGAGATAGAAAGAGTCAAGCAAATGTCGGACCTGGGCGTCATGATGGATCCAAAAATGACTTTTGCGATGTACAGAGAGCTGATTAGGAAAAAGCCGACAACAACCTCGGATTCGTGAAACGGGAGTGCTACAAGCAGTGCACTGAACACGGACAATGCCAAACTGTTGTATGGAACGCTAGTGAGGTCACACTTACACGGAAAATCCTGATATGCGTGTGAGAGCTATAAGTGGACTTAGCACCCCCATTTTTTGGCATATAGCTGTGTAATGTATATTGCGAAGACTACAGTTAAAATAGCTGTGTAATTTATATTATAGCTGTGAGCCACATTCAAATCTATCACGAGAATTTTTTTTTCCCAAACTTCCATGAATTTTGCGGTCACCCATCTAAGTACTAACCGCGCCGATCGATGCTTAACCTGAGAATCCGATGGTGTGCTGATGTGCTAACTTTGCTTGTGCTTTAACACGTTCTTATTTCGAAGCGTTGCTACGGCAATATAAATCCTGCAGCTATATTATGCGACACACAGCCTAATTCAAGTGTGTAGTTTTTATATTTCACTTTTGTGAGTTGTCACTACAAGGATTCTTCTAGGTTCTGAAAGAAAGTGAATTTAAACCGCGCGAAGAATCACGAATTCAATTATTTTCTGTGAAATGACGAGTTTGGTTTTTACGATTTGGCTAATTAACTAATTTGTTTCTAATGCATTGAAACTTCTAATATTCTCATTCGTCTGTGTCTGTGGATTCTGACTATATTAAAAAGGTATTACTGTAATCTGATCATCAAGCTTCATTACAATCAGCCAAGATATTTTAGAACACCCTGTTTTGACCCTGTTTTGGAATAAATATCGTGCAATGCCCAGGTCCTCTGTCTATGTATGCCATAAACCAGACAAAATTAAATTTCGTTTCGCCTCCATTGCGTTTGATGTAAGTGACCAATTTTTCCAGAATTGCAGATTATTTCCAGATTCTGGACAGTATCGACTGATATTTTAGACCATTTTTGACATGGGTGACCAAATTTAGAAACAAATATCGTGCAATGCCGAGGTCCTCTGTCTATGAGGACTATAAACCAGGCAAAATTCATTTTCCCTTCGCTTCCATTGCATTTGATGTACGGTATCACTGTCTCCAAGATTCACAGAATTCTGCAGAGTCTTCGAAACATGTTTCGGATCGGAGTGTTTCGATTTGTATGACTTGGTACAATTTTATTTGGTTATTTTTGGAACCTTCTACTGTATACTTTGTATTTGGTTGTTGTAGAACTCTGAGAGTATCTCACATTCACATTGTGATCAGCCACGAAACTGGAGACATAGAATTTTCACAGTTAAAAAAATCGATTCTTCATGTTTTAGCCAAAAATCCAAAGGTGTTTCTTCGTACGGTTAATAAGTTACTGTTACACAAAAAATTTAAGAGGATGCTGACCTATTTTTCTATGCAATAGTAAAGTTGTACGACTCAATTGTCTACACTAAAATCTTATCAAGCGATTTTAAATAGAATTTTTTTTTTAAAGATGTAAATAAAAAATGTAGTTTTGTTTCTGATTTCCCGCATCTCCCGGCCTTCCACATCCAACAATTACTTAGATATCAAACAAATTAATTTTAAGCCTCAGCTTGGCATGTATATGTTCTTGTTACAGTTCGCTCTACAACTTTTCGTACTCGGTAAGCCGACAATTTATTATTATACTGCAATGTGAATAAAATCTCGAATCATTTTCTACACAGCGTTCCTCGCGCTATATACTGTAAAATACAATACAAACGCACGAAATAATTCTCCATTATATACTCACATTGCTCACATACTCTCTGCAGTATTTTACCAATTAACATTTTTGAGGATTCGCTTTACAACATTAAGTGAATTTCCTTAAAATTTTAAAGATTTTATGCCCGTACGTTGTTGCCCTCAGTAAATTACAGAAATTTATCAATTATAAGGCTCTGCCCCGCTCTAGTAATTAATATACTTCTTTTGAAGTTCTCAAAATTGGGCACACCTGTAAATGCGAAACTAAATTTGAAAACGTTTCTTTCTGGCAAGTATATGTCTTGGAGACAAATACTAAGAGCGGCAAAACTATTCAGTTAAATAAATTCCATAAATTCCGCTAGAGAAATGACTTGACGGAGGTTATGCATTAATGTCCATCAGTAATTGAGTTACTGACTATATATCACGTTATTTATACGAAGACATACCCGTAACGGTTGGATTAATGAACAGACGAGTATACTTTACGTTGCTCCCAATTTTTTATGAAAAATTGTTGGAAAATTATATCTAATAAAGGAAAATCTTGCATATGCTCACTCATTATACTTTGATTTGTCTCCGGCGTACACTTCTTTTTCTCTTTCATCTTATAAATGATGTAAAATGTAAGAAACATAGATCTATTCGCCAGAGACTTCAAGGTATTCATTTAATGTGTTGGTACAGAAAATTTATAAAATGAAAACTTTCATGAATTTACAAGTAAGTGAAAAAGAAACCCCTTTTTTTCAGTGAACATTAAACAAATTCATTCGAAAAATATACATACAACATTTTCATTGCATTGAACGATGAACGTATCATGTTTTTTATACAAAAATACCTTTGCAAGAAATTAATGCAGTAATAACTGATGATGGGAGATGTTATATGCTCAAGGAATAACAAATTAATTTCCATTTGATGCTTTACTCATCTCATATCTCTTTTAGTGCTCCTGATATATATGCGATTATTTATAAATGAACCTTTTCCATGTAGACGAACAGGGCATATAAATGAGGCTCAAGTTACGTTCAATTATTAGCGATTCTTCAATCAATAACGGTAAGACATAGGCGTCGTGTTACGCTCAAAAGTGGAAAATTTCACAATTTGTATAGATTCTTGGAACGTAATCTTTACTGCAGTACAATCGGGGTTACGTTAATATGAAATTAATATGAAACAAGCAAAGTCTTTTTTGATTATAGCCCAACCTCAACATAGAAAATGTGATATCGAAATAGACTTTGCATGAGTTGTGCTTTCTTGTTGTGAGTTACAATACATAGAGATTTTACTTTGGACGTTTAGCACAGTTTTAGCTGTAGTACGCTATTGTTTTAGTGTCAAGTTAGTACATTTCATCCATGGGACAACAATAGATTACTAACACACTTGCGTTACTGTTATAACGCAGTAAAACACAGTGATGAAGTGTACTAACTTGAGACTAAATGTCCGAAATAAAACACTCTATGCAAGAGTACACGCATACATGTATGAAAATGTGGTGGCTTTTTGACGACTAGGAGCTGTGGTATGTTTTTAAAAATTTTTGTCTAACTGACGGAATGACATTACCAACGGACAATTACATGTAACATAAAGAGAACTGATTCACTCAGATGTCATTATTTTGGACAACAACATGATGAAACGACTTATTTGTGTTGCGGTTGAGTTTCGAACCCACAACTAGCAATTCAAGAATTCAATATGAAGTCTCGACTTATACATTGAGGCGTAGTACTATGTTGTAAGGCTTGGTGAAGGTGAAGCGGCTGATGCTCAGAAGCAGAGGTCGATTTCACTGTTCAATGTACCTAAGTGATATAGTCGGAAATTTATTTTCTGTTTGGAAATCAAACTTCGGATGCCTTTGCTGTGAAAGATAGATTATGTATTTTCGGAAAGAAATGTGAAAAGTTTTTTTGCTCAGTGAACAAATACCTAACATGCCACAATTCTTTTTAGGATCGAGCTAATATGTACGATTTTCAGAAGCAGAGGTTTTGCTGTTTTGCAATGTAGATAGGCAGTAACAGATGATTTTCAATACTGTCAATTTTATATGGATAAGGTGACCTCCCCAAAGTTTACAGCCTTGCTTAAAGTTGAATTCACAGTCATCCGTTTTGTCACCGTCTTCGCTCCGTTTTGTCTCCGTGTATATGACAGCTGAACTAGGTAGACCTATTGTTTGAACTGTCACGTACACGGAGGCAAAACGGAATGAAAACGAATGAATCTGAGGCCACCTTAAGTAGGGTTTTAACTCAACAAAAGTACTCCGTAAGTTAGCCGTGAGAGAGCGAGCTGTCAAGTAAACAAAGCAAAAATTGAAAAAAATCAATTTTGTCTCTCACACGGATTACTTTTTTGGTAAGTGGGAAACAAGTCTTAAGATTTCTGCCAAAATGGCCTGAATTAATTTCGGCGTGAGTGACCTTTTGATGAAGAAGAAAACAGTTAAACAAATAGAAATTTCAAATTACAATTTATCACCAAGCTTTGATAACGATATGTTACAAGAACCACAAGAACTACACTGTTAAGGAAAATCAGTTGATTGATTTAAAATTTATTGTTCAATCGTTGAAAAATTCATGAAAGGAAACTACTAACTTTTCTGTGTAAAATTTTATTGATGTGTCAAGCATTTGGAAATTCAAATTCGTTGAATACATTGTGAACAATCCACTTCCGGTGTCGGCGCCTATGCTATTAATTGGTTTTTACATTAAATGAAAGAGAATTCAATCGATTTTAATGATTTGCATTGTCGTTTTTACTATACGTGGGTAATTTCGTTCGGTTGAATATATTTTCAGTTTATTGAGCATGTTACTCATATAATAAAACATGAATTCATTGTGATGTATCGACAGCGGTATACATTATAAATACAGCGTACAAGTGATATGCATATTAACTTGGAAACACAATACGGGCCGTCGAAGGGGTCAAAGTATCGTTCTACTAGGCTGGGATATATTACCGACTGATCTACTTTGAAATAGCTACAAGTAGTCAACTAATACAATATAATTCGATATGCATCCGATTAATGTTTCACTGTCAGATTCACATACGTGGGATCTTTGAATAGAAACATTTTGTTGCTCTTCGTAAGAAAATATTTTCTTTTGTAAAAAAAAGTTAACAAAAATATTTTCTCAAAAATATTGCTTCATGATTCGTAATGAAAACGAATGAAACGTTTTTTCTATTCCAGAATGCATAAATTTGTATACGTAATTCGAAGCAATAGTATATTATGTCACTAGGACCATAAAGGTGTATTTTTGACCCAGGTGGTGAAGACGTCCTCTGTTTTTGGTATGAGTAACATATACTATTTTAGATTCAGGCGCCTGAATATAAAATAAATTTTTGTACCTTCCTCATTCGTTAAAAAACATACTTTGATATCGAACTGTCAACTTTTCAAATGTCATTCGATACTGAAACAAAAGTATTTTCAGCACCAGAACTGACTTCATTTATGCAGTGAGTCAAATATTCTTGAAAGTGCACGATTTATTTGTTTAAATCATAGAGATTTTGCCTATATTTTGTCTATATGTGATAATGTCATGGCGCGGCGTGTTGTGTCAGTTTGATATTTTTTTTTATTTGCCTTTATGCCTTCATGATGGTTTTAACCTAACATCAGATCAGATAAAATTGTGTTTATTACGTTTTGAAATGGGTGTTTTGCGCACACCACATGTTATCAAATCTAGTGCTCAAAGCAGATCCATTTCATAACTTAACATGAAAATAACGGAAATTATCTGTAACGGAAATACGACCAAATTCGCTATAATAGCAGAATCAAGCAAAATGTCACCTTTTTCGCACGGCTTACAACCTTCTTACACGTCAATACATCACTGTCTTGCTGCGACATTTTTTGTTGAGGCGCGTGGGAAGGTTGTATATGCAACACATGGAAACGAGACATTTCCCAGCAATACAGTACCGTATCTTGTTCGCTTGCGGCCAAAAAATGCGAAAAACTGGTTTTGAGAGAGAGGCAAGCCAACAGCATACGTATTTATGCGAGCAATAAGTTGCGAGGTGGATTTCAATTTGTCAAAAGTACTTCATAAACCACCCAAAACATACAAGAAAGAGTTCACTTTTCACAACGAAATTGTATATTGTAGATCACCAAATTCAGATTTTCATGCTTCGGGCCAAAAATGAGGGCAATTTTTGATTTTTTCTTGAGTTTTCTGCCCTTTGCATGAAAACTCACATGTGCACCTGCTTTGGACGATTGATTTTAGGCACTTTCGCTTGTAAGCCTCACTCCGTTCGGCCTACAATCCGCGAAATTGCCAAAAATCAGTCGTGCAAATCAGGTACACAAATGACTATTTCACACTGTCAAATTTCCGCTGTTTCGTCATTGTATTTTCTGTAGATACAACAGCTGAAATTTTTCCGTGTTTAAAATGCAAATTCGGTAATTGTAGTTATTTATTTATATCATACCCAGTAACAAATACTTTTTAGTCAATACATGTGTAACTCTGTAATTGCCTCAGACATTCTTTGATTGGTTTGTTTCGTTTCTACTCTCTGCACTTATCAGGCAAGTGCATGGTTTCCTGTTCAAGAAAATGCAGGAACATTTCTAAAATGTAGGCTATAATGTTTGGGAGGCTTTAGTGACTTCTTTCTTTGTCTGTATAAACACACATTTTGGAAAAAAAAAGTCGTCAATTCCCTACCGAAATAGGTAAGCTTTGAATAATAAAAGTAAATTACCGCAGTTGCATTTTTTATTTCAACCATGTTGTATAACAGACTGTCATTTCTTCTGCTTTAAAGTAGTACGCTGCCGTTTCGCTTGGAATTTTTTATTGCGACGAATGGGAAGTTTATGCTTCGAGCCGAAGGTGAGGAATGCATCCCACACGTCGAAACGAATAATTTTCCAGCGAGACAGTACGGTATTTTGTTGTCTTGCGGCCAGAAAATGCGAAAAACTGGCTTTTGTTTACACAGTAATGAGTCGTTTTCTGGCCGGAAGACAACATAATAGTACATTTCGTACCTAGGACTTAAAGTCGTTTTTAGCGTGTGGGAAGTTTCCAGACAGAGCCGAAGGCGAGGTCTGGAATCGAATACGCTAAAAAAGACTTTTAGTCCGTAGTACGAATAGTATTTTTCATATTAGACGGGTCATAGGTATGAACAATTTTTTGTGCCTTACGATCATAATTCGACGCTTTTCGTCACTGCACACTGTTGTGGTTTCGTCTCATTTTGATCCTTAAAGCACAAAAAACGTAGTTCGTTACTTGTGACTACAAACTTTTCTTTTGTTTTACTGACAGATAACAAGAGAAATATCAATATTTGGATGAAGTGTCTTTCGCTTGGGACTGTAAAGCTAAAGCTACTGGTAGCTACTGTAAGTTTGGTAAATAAAAATTGTTAAGAAAACATTACACCTAAGAACGTTATGTAGCGCTTAATATGTGATATTGATTTGGATTGTTTGCATTTACAACAATATATATCGGGGCTCCGTGTAAATATTTGAAGTATGTCAGCCTAAAAATTTGGTCTTATTACATTTTCCATCGACTTCCTATTCCATTTTGTTAATAGGAACGTAAATATCCTTTTTTTTTAATTCTTATCTACTTAATGAGTTTTTTTAGTGTTGAAAAATGTAGTGCAGCCAAATTGAAGCCAGTTTTAATAAAATCAAGAGAAATTTACCGTGTACGATGTATTGCATGAGAGGCACTGACGCAGCGTAAAGTATTACATAGGATAGATATACATAATTCCAAACATATTCTGCATAAAGATACATAATAGAGAACAATGGGTGGTAGAACATATACATATAGTGAACATTAAATTCGTATATATAGAGCATACTATTACTGCACACTGTTTTATATACGTAAACTTTCAACGTACAGATACAAATATCTTATTAAGAATAACACTGATACAGAAAACTTTAATGCACTGTTTATGGCCGTGTTAGTCGATTTAAACAAGGCCAGTTGCCTCCATATTTTGGCGATGTGCCATAATGTTTTAACAGGGAGTCAACAATACATGAAAACGTATAATATCCAAATATAGCGGTTCTATTTTCCGAATGAATTGCAGTCAAAATGTGCAGAAGTTAGGTTCTTCTATTTTTTTTTTCATGCATATTCAAAATTGCATGAAAAATATGTTCGTAGTTTTTGTAAAATATCAGAAATCGATGGAAGGACTCTTCCACAGATGATGTGAATTTTTATCCAAATGACATTCTAAAAACTGCTTGTTGGACATTGATTTCATTCGATTTCATTCAACATTGTATTTTTGCCTAGTCTCATGTTGATGCCGAGCCCAGTAAATTTTACGTATTGTCACGTATTTATAGCATCAATGAAACTTTTGGATATAAAAGCAATCTATAACCGAAAACAAAAAAGGTAAATGGAAGCATTCCACACACACACACACACAACAATGCAGTACCCTTATTAATGATCAAAGGAAAATGATATACTCATGCCATTCTGATAACAAAGTATTTCTGTCGAATGATGATGATGAAGTAATTGGTTCTTCAGTCGTCTAAGATTCTTTCATCGCGTGTTATGTTGCAACCACAAACATTATAGTTTTTCTCTTTATTTTTAAGATTTTAAACGATATTTGCAACAACATGTCGGTTCTACGGATGTAGAAGAAAAATTGCATTCCAACATAAAACATATTGTTTACCAGTTTTTGCTATTTTTTGGTGAAAGATACTTTTTGCTTTACGGAAAAAGTTTTCACTGTGGGTCAGAGAATTTCTTGGAAAATTATTTTCCTATATTTTGCCGAATTTTCCTACGTTTTTCCAAATTTTCCCTTTTTTATAGAGAAATTAGAGAAATAAAGGAAAATTGAAGAAAATACAGAAAAATGTTGTCGAAAAGTACAAGTACAAGAGTAGTCCCAGCGTGAGTTGTGTCGATGAATTTCCTACAATTACTACACAGAGAAACGTATGGTACACAAAAAAAATGTTCAAACGTTTGCAGTTTTCTGATACTCCCCAATTAGTAACGACCTCGCCGTCCGTATTTGTGTAGGTTCTTCACAACGGTTATTTAAATACGGATTTTTTTAAAATGATCAATCAAGACATGTAGTGCGATATAACTTTACGGTGGAAAACGAATTACAGCAGCGCAAAATAAGTTTCTCTTTGACTCTCTTCCTTAATTTTTTTTTTTTATTTTAATTGACCGAACACACATTCAAAATTGATTTGCAAACAGAGTTTGCTGAAATTATTATATATCGCATGTGTATTCGGCGTTCGGTTCTTGTCAATAGAAAAAAGCTTTCAAATAAATTTCAAAATTATTTATATCTTACGGTTCACTAAATCCATCCGGTGTTTTTTCTGTTTTTTGATTTTCCAGTTTTTCCCGATCTAATGCCGCCTGCTTCAGTCTGTATTAGTTTTGTATCAATTAGTTTTGCATCGTCAATCAGATGAAATGTACGAGGTGTATGAAATGTACGAGGTGTATGAAATGTACGAGGTGTATGAAATGTACGAGGTGTATGAAATGTACGAGGTGTATGTTATGTACGGAATTTATCAGTGTATCGGAGATGAACGGAATGATTATTGTATGTTTTCATCACAGATTTATTTGAAATGATTCTGTTTAGAATGTACTTTAAAGCGATATGTACAAAAATTTACACGACAAATTCTAAACTTTAATTAGACTGTTCGTATAGTATTTAAAAGGTTAAGAGTGACGATTTTTGTTTGGCTTGTGTGAAACTGTCACGAGATATAAAAAAAAATAATCTGTGAAACATTTCTTACGCAAACAGCTGCGTAAATTTGTAAATTTAAACGACCCAATTTTAACAATGACACCACCGCTATTTTTATATGGATTGGATCAAATTTCGAGTAGTCGAAACATCTCCAACTAAGGATTTCCTTATAATCGGCTCTGGTCTGGGTCCAAGCGCAAGAATACTTAAATGCAGCAACGGAACATTAGCGTATTATAAGAAAAATGAAATTTCATTCATTAGGCTCCGTTTTGAAATGGCTGACGATGTTAATAGATTTTTGTAGTTTCAATCAAAAAACATCTTAACCATATTCACAACGGAGCTATATACACACACGGAATTTTGAAGAGCGACAAATTATCTGTTTCTGTGTTTTACTTGAGTTTTTGATTTCTCCATATAAAAATACATGCAAAATTCACAAAAAACCAGTAGGCCACGATAACAGAAAATGTGTCAGTTTTCAATATTCCGTGAAATTTCATTTTTCTAATAATTCGCTAACATGTCACATACCGTTTCTGCATTTAACTATTTAAATAATCGTTACTATTAACCGCAAATAATTTCGAATTAAAGTAAATAAGAATGAACTACACTAATTCTTTGTATCAATTTGACCATTAAAAAATCATCTGTGCAGCCTACAAAATTTTTAAAGAGAAATTGGTTATACGGTTTTGACATGGCGTTTTTTCTGCTTGATAAACGACAAAATAAAATGTTACACGACCCGCGGACAAGCAACAAAAGTTAAAATCACACAAAAAATGAAAAAAAAAAACGGTAACAACGACAGTGTCAACGAAAGGTTGTAAAAAAGTTGAATTGGAAGCTAAATGCCCGTAGTAATAAGTTTATTTCACTGAACATTGTTTCCGAGTATAAATTTGAAAATTTTGTACGATGTGTGTGACGGTACGACCAAACGAATGAATGAATGAAAGAATGAAATGTGTGGATGAATGAGTTTATTGTCAATGAATTTACAATATCAAATTTTAGTAACACTAAAATGAGTTTTCTTTAAGGTTTCGCAAAGTTTTTTTTTAAATTTAATTTATTTCGACTAAATAAAAAAAGAGCATAAAACAGAAACAGCCCAGTCGGATGTTTGTTCCGCGGGAAAGTAACATTAAATTGTGTGCAGCAACAAATTAGTTGGAAAACTCATTTTTATTGAAACTATAATTTCATATTGTGCGATGCGATGCCGTAAATGATTTCTTTCGTTTTTAAACACGATTTGTATTATCTAACCTATAT
Source organism: Bradysia coprophila (assembly GCF_014529535.1). Classification (NCBI taxonomy): domain Eukaryota; kingdom Metazoa; phylum Arthropoda; class Insecta; order Diptera; family Sciaridae; genus Bradysia; species Bradysia coprophila. Next base: position 690,600 of record NW_023503302.1, on the reverse strand, counting down.
TTGCGGTTGTCTTCGCCAAGGCCGTACAGCCCAGCAACAGCCGCCATTTTCTACTTATTTTATTAATATGCTCACGGTAATGGTATACTATCCATTGAACGTATCACGAATCGGATACTTAATTTAATATTAATATCACAAATGTGCCATTGTGTGGTTTTGTTTACGTATTTATTTACATTTTATTAGTTGATTAGAATGTTCTTTTTCCGTGTATTTGGATAAGGTAATATTGATGTCACCAGTTCAAAATATTTTATTTTATCCTTCATATTTGACTAATTTAATCCTATGACCATATTACCTTTCACTTTCGATTTTCTGCTAAAATTATTACGTGTATTTGAGTTGTGAGTGGTGTTGATTTTACATTTAACTAAAAATTTTAAAATGTCACGTTGCGAAAACATCATTTTATTAAGAGACATTGAAGGATTGAAGTGTGTCTTGCTTATTTAGAAAACATTTTTATTTTGAAATATGACCCTCCTTGAGCCCGCTGCATTTCTTAAAGTTTGATTCATCAGGTTAATATATTAGTTGTTGTTCAGATCAGGTTGTTGAGGGGTCTCTCGATCAAATAAAAATTTTACGATGACATTTTCAAAAAATTTCCCAACTGAAATATCTAGCAAATGTTGCTTCTTGTTCGTGGTACGAAATGAAATAATCACAGGCTTTCGCTTCAGAGATCGTCCAATCGACCGTCAGGTAACCAGTACGGCCCTGAGTATATTTTTGTTGGAAACGCGCTTGCGATTTGGTACGAAATGTTGAGTTAAAGCAATAAGCATGTAAGTCTTGTACTTATTTCTTTAACGTGAAGTGCGACATGTGATTTTAAGATATCTCAGCAGAATATATACCACCTACTTCGGTGGTGTAGAAGTTATAGATTTGGCTACAGGTCTTATTGAGAAAAAAAAAACGGAAAGAGCAGGAAGTGCTACTTCCTACATGAACGTCCCAGAAATAGACTGAAAATTAACGGATTGCAATCGCAAATCCACCAGAACTGTCATCAACAATTAACCCTTGCTCATATGAATTCCAATTCGATTACAAAAAACTACAGCAGAATGCTGCCAAAAACCCTATTAGTCGAATCACGGCACAGTAAAAGTAACCCAGGTAGGAGCGCTTGTTTGACTAGAGACCTGAATTATCTAGTAGCCTTATTTGTTTTGCGAATTAAATTTTTCAACTTATGTCAGTGTTCATTTGAGTTCATTTTCATACAGTGTATGAGGTTCCTCATTTAATGTTTCAATAATGAACCGCTGTTACCAGGTTTAATTTTACTCTGCCGTGGGAGAATCATTAATTAAAATGTGGCTTGTCACTCCTTTTTTAAAGATTAAAGTTGAACTAAAAAAAATGAGTAAACACATTTTGTGGTCGCAGAAAACGTTGTATACTCCAAGGTTCTGAAAGAACAGGTTAAGACACTTTCCAACTAGGTTAGGAAAATTTTATATGAAGATTTCAACTTAAGAAAAAAAAATTGTTTTCAAGTTGACTTTTTAAACAATATACATGTCTTTTCAGCTTAGAAATACTAGAATCGACTTGGATTTGAAATAAAAATTTTGAAGTGCACGGGTGAGACACGAACTCGCAACCTTCAACTTGCCGGGCTGATGCTCTAACCAAAGAAAAAATATACATGTCCGAATTTTCAAGATTTGTGCACCCGCCTTCGTAAGTGTCTTAGCCTGTTCTTTCAGAACCTTGGTATACACCAAGTTGCGAACTGAAGTTCTTTTTTTATTGTTTAACAACATCACATCTAGTGACAAAAACAGTTTCATTTCACAACTTGTTGCATAAATAACTATTGATATATTGCAGACACATTCCGTTTTACAGCAATAATGTATTGCAGTAACAAAAAATAAATTGATTTTTTTTTAACTGACATCATTATCATAAAAGGTTAGTGATACGTATATACGACAGTATAATATTTTACGTCCAAACGTAAGCTTTCCCTATTGTGATGGTTACTGATATACATGGTTCTTTTTTCAATTATTTACGTTTTTTTTATTTATATTTTGTAGCTTTAAGGTATATCAGCTTTAACGGTATAACTTATGGATCGATTTTGTTATTATCATGGGCAGTCATTGTTCGGTGTTGTTGACTCAGGGATTTTGGCAGAATAGTTGTCTTTTGTGCGCTTATACTGTTTCAATAATATAATCTAAATAAAATGATAGCCGAAGTAAACATTAATTAAAAGACAATTTATGGGACCAGGGCAGTGACTATTTTAATAAAGCAATATCCGGAAAATTTCTAAAAATTCAACTATCAATTCTAAGGATAATCAAAAAACTTTTCTCAAAAAAGGACCCTGGTTACTTGGACCTAATCGTGGAACATCGATTTACCAAATTTACTAAAAAAGTACGAAGAAAATAAAACTTGCAACCAAGCCTATGCCAAATTTGTGTAATGTTTAATAAATGGAAAAATGAAGGACTAAGTCAGTAAATAGTTCCTATCGTTAAAAAAGCTCACAAAATCCCTGTATTTATTGAATTCTTTCCATGTTCACACATCGTTCCTGCCGTCCTGATGTGTTATTCAAATATATGCATAGTCTAAATCAGATTAATTTAATCAAATCCTCAAACCGCCGTTGACAGTCAATATTTGCTTGTGCAACGAATACTCTTTTAGCATTGCCAGAGATGGTTATTATATCTATCATCAATATTAGTGACGATTTTTCACTCAACTAACCACTTTCCATTGCTGCTATAAGTGGATAACTTTGTAAGTATACTTAAGCTATGTGTTGTTCGTTTTTGTATTCAATACAAGTTGTCGCTACATACAGTGCATAAATCTTCGATAGTGGAATAAGTGTCATACATCGCTTGCTTGACGATAGCACTTGATTGGATGTTATTATATGTGAAGGGTCCTGTAAGGATTGCTTTATGTTTTCACCATTTTCGGTGGATGAATAAATTATAACTTTAGTGTCACCTGCACAGCAGAAAATACGCCACCCGAAAATTTGATAATTTACTCCGGCAACCTTTTCGTGTAATATTAAACGACTATTAAGGAAAAACTTATGAATATAATTAAAATAAAATTAAATTTTGCAAAACTTTAACAAAATATCAGAAAATGTCAGAATGTGTTTAGACCTATAAGCATACAAGTTTGACAAACTATACCAAACCATTGTTATTATACGTACATCGAAGGAAATTCGAGCGACAGGAACAGTGTTTATGGTAATTTTAATATCAGGGCTTTTACGGAATATTATTATTTACGACCCTTCAATTCTAAACTATCAACTGAAGGTGGAAACGGGGACGACAAAGGTGTACGTAAATGGTATATTTCTGCAATTTTGTGTAATTGACAACTGTTTTATCTAGCATTTTGAAATCTAAGTACGAATTTCGGGCATTCGATCATATTTTTATTAATAGAAAATCAATCAATTGAAACCGCATGCAAAGATAGGAAATGAATAAATTTGCTAAAATTTCAATTTCAATTCCGGTCGCGCTCTGTTCTCCGCGAATACGATGCACCACTCTTGAGAATATAGCGTTAACGTTAGTTATCCTGACAACATATCTGTTTGTTTCTAAAGTCACACAGGAACAATGGATGAGTTCACAGGAAATTTGATTCTAAAGTGAATTCTAGCATATCGGGACGCATAATTTGACGGAGGATATGAAATTAAATTGAAATTTTGATTTGCGCTTAAAAATATGTAAACCCCGTTCGAACCCGATACGTATGCTTGGTGACAAATGTATACGTTAAATGCACATCATAGCGCAATTACGAATGTCCTCACTAGGTAAACAATTGGTTTTGCCCATCGTTGAACGTCAACACACAATTTTAAGTAACGAAAGTAAACTTTTTCAAAATCAGCTAGGTTTTATAGAAGTTGTGTGTCGGAATTGTTCATAAAGTATATTACGCGTGCGAAATATGGTTGAGAATGTGACATACTTGATGAAAAATCCAAAGTATCATACGTTCGAAATACGATGTCTTTTGAGACCTTGACACTACATACTTCAAGTTGTCGAAACTTCAATTTTAAGCCGGGATATTATATCGTCGGTATCACGAGAAACAGCCACATCCGATAAAAACACAATGGAATTTCATTGTTTTGAAGTTGACCCCTGTTTGTCGTGAGACCGACGATATGAATGATTCCATTGGTAAGGGCTTAACCATTACTTCACACTACGAATTGCAAGTGAACATTAAACGTTATATCCGCAGTGACTCGTCCTTCGTACGGGTCCAATCGATTGAAAAAAAAAACGGGGGGATATCGAAACCATAAACAGTTGATGAGAGTCTATGCCAGTCTGGAATAAATTATTTTGGAAAATGCAACAACGAAACACTGAAGCTCTGGAAATAATTTGGCCGAAAATAATGCAGAAATGAAGTCACGGAATAATTATTTATAAAACCATTCGAAAATAGCAAACTTATCATTTCCCCTTTTTACTTCCGGTCATTTTTCCAGTTGTGATTTTTTAATTTCCTATTTTTAATTTTGCTTTTGAAACCAATTCGACTAAACTTTTATGAGAATGGTAAATTATTTTGTTCTTTTTCGCTTATCCACGTATGTGAATGAAATTTAGCAAATGTCGATTCAATCCAAGGACGAAATATCTGATAATGTTGGACCACTTTTTATTTATAACTTTGCAATTACAGAAACACCGTTAGCAATGAGATTTACTAATTTAATGTACCATATTCTGAAATCTGCATTCCTTGCGAAGCGAAATGGTATTTGGATTTTCATAAAGAAAATTTCCTATGGGTTGAACCAAATTTCGATCTGGCGGTTTGTTATTAAACGTGTAACGCATTTAGGGAAAAGAGAGCTCTAGTTTTTTTTTAAGAAGAAGAAAATGAGAGTAGAAATAAAGTCCAAGTCCACTGATAATTTTTACTTCTTTTCTGCATTCCGATACAACTTTATTTTTTAGAAAGGTTTATCTGGTCTTACGGGTTTGATATTTCATACAATTGTGGTTGAAATAACCAAATAAAATTTTAAGATTTATTATGAAGATTGACTTTTAATTAAAAATTTGGTAATTTTAAATTGAGCTTTTGCATTTAAATTCAATGCTTTCAATAAATGAAGAGGTACGTTGAGTTGTTGAATGTGTTGAACCAATAGTTGACGGTGTTAGAAGCATTATAACGCAAATCGCGATTATCAAATATCAAAATTTTTGGATTTTTTACATAAGCAGACCATTGCCAGTTTTGCGAAAATCATTGTCCCAGTAGGTGATGGGTTATTAAGAATTTTTTTTGGAGAAATTGGAAAAGTTTGTGAGAATTTCAAATTTATAACTAAGGAATCAGACAATACTTCGAGCAGATTTTGGTAATTGTGATAGAGAACTAAAGGCAAATCAAATTAAAATGATCGATTCTAAGGATTTTCAGTGTTTCGTGATTCGAAAACAAATATAGCGAACTATTATTATTACATTCACAATGATAAGGCATTCCGACCACTGTTTCGATTAATATGAAGTTCAAAGATACCATTTCTCATCAGGCCATGGCGACAGTATGTTACTAGATACAGTGCATTATCGAAAACTATACCGATTTGGTCACTAATGTTTAATCAGTGTTTATACCGTTTAGCCATTGAGAATCGATAATTTTAATTTGATTTACCTTTACTGAGTAAATTGGACAGTCTTTGTAAATTTCGTAAAAATTTGCTTTCTCGACTTTATCGCTCATTTACGACACAGAATAATTAGTTTCTAGCCCATGCTAAGAGGTTTTTTTAGCGAATTCAATTTTAGAAGTAGCCTTCTTTTTGACCCGGCAACCTCACATTCCTAAAAAAGCCTCTTAGCATGCGTTAGGAAAATAACCATTCCTCAAAAGTCTGTTGAGAAAATTATATTTTTTGCCAATGTGTCTGATTTTCTCATATTCCCTATACAGAAATGATAACCGTTCTACCATTTAGCGTAGAATGACCCTGTGCTCACAAAATACTCAATGCAAAGGCAAAATTAATTACATTCAACATTGTGTCCGGAATACAAATTTTAAACTGCAATCATTATGGGGTACGGCAAACTTTGATTAGTTAAACTTCATAACCATGAATTATAGATATTTTTTCTTGAATTTGAGAATCAATTTAGCCACACATATAAGGTAGGTACCTTATTCGCTCCAGATATGTTCATGGTACTACGAAAACGTATTAAAAATTATGCAAATAAAGCTTTTCTAATTGCAACATCCTCGTTGTCAGAAATTTTAGTCGAATAAATTTATTTCGTACATTTTGCAGAATTAATGCAATTGATCTAAAATTGTTTGCGCAGTTTAAAAATTTGATTACATACAAATTCGTTTTACGGAAAATGTTCGAAACAAAGAACAAAATCCAACAAAATTCATGCAAATATAGGTTAAGCAAACATTTTTGTTAAGAAACATTTAAAAGAAAAATATTTTTGTTAAAAAAACGGACACTGATATCTAGGCAAAAAAAAAGTTCATTTAATGAAATTTAATAAAATTTGACGGAAAAAAAAATAAACGAAAAAAAAAAATCATGGAAAATTTGCATTGTTAATGTTGTTGGACTGTTGACGCAAACTTATGTTATTCGACAAGTTTAAATGCTATATTTAGAATTGATTACAATTTATAAAATGCAGTTTCATTTAAATTTTAAACTTATAATTATTATGAAGAAATCGTTTTATATAGTTGGGAAAAACATCCTACCACACACTAACAGAAAGGCAATCAAAACTAATGGATAGGGCTGTTATACTTTCTTCATTTTAAACACCATCAAAGTGTTTTTTTTTTCTCTGCATTCATATTTCAAGCTATGACTTGAAACTACTTATTATAGCAAGAACGATCGATAAACATTTCATGTATTTAAACAAAAAAAAATCGATGGAACGCATTCTCTTATTTTAAATTACATGGCTTGGAATAAATATCGTTTCTCATTCAAACGAAAAAGTTTGTGACTTTGTATGTTTTATTTGTGGCACACCATGTAAGATCAAAATAGCAAAAGTGGGTACTTTGCGTCAGAGAGCTAATGTGACAACTAAAAACATTTTTGTCGACGAATCAAGATTACAAGAAACAAGTGGTTAAGATGCCACTAAAAAAATATACATTTTATCGATAAGCTAGCATAGTCTCGACATTATATGAATCAAAGAAAATGTCACAACCACATTCCTGCTTTTTAATAACAAAAGAAAAAAAGTTTTTGTCCATGATGTCAGTCAAAAATCGATATAAGTTTGATTGTTTGAATTAACTGTATAAGTATATGTACAAAAATAATATGTGGACATGATGTTTACAAAGATTTTCCTCACTATAAAGCGTGATATAGGTTGTGTAAAACGGAATAGAATACATAATAAATTGCCACCGTCGACCTACCAACTAGTTCATGGGGGAGTGAGCCTAGGGACACATTATTTTGTTCTATTATTGACAGTATTTTATCGCACTTTTCGAATCGATTCGAAGAAACAATTGATTCGACCTGTTCATATATATATATATATGACAGTATATATGTATGTAGGCAATAAGGCATCGTCCCAAAAACCGAGTTATTAATTTTGTCATAAAATGACTTTATCACATTGTTGTGACATTTATTATGAGAATAAATTTTTGGGACACATCGTCATTCGAAATTGTTTTAACTACAACATTTATCGAGATCATAAATCAACACCATTCACCAAACAAATTTTTTCTAAACTTCGAATCAACTGAAAAATTCCAATATATTATCGGGCGATCAGGTCACATCAAACACATCAAGCTAATTAATAAAAGAAGGCAAGTCTCCATTACTTTGAATCAGCTTTCCACTATACATATTATTATTTTTTAGATCATTTCACTGTTTTCAACATTAAATTATTATAACGAAAAGCATAGTAACGAAATAACATATAAATTACAACACGCCGGACTTCCTTTTTATATGCACTACGATATACAATAACAGACTAAAATAGGCTGTTAAATTCCGTATGTGTAGCCCAAAGCACATTATTATTGTTCCGCTTTACGCACACTTATACATATACACTTATAAACCACAACGGATTTTCCGTTCAATTTTTCCATTTCATTTTCGGTGTATTTTTAAATTATTAAAGTTTTCTATTCACACAAATGTTGCATTGCAGATAATCTTCACAAATATTCGTTTTGTTGTACATAGCATGTACGATGGTATATATGTGTTGAAAACCCATCAATACACAGAAAGAAAGAAAAAAAAAGAATTGATAAAACAGGACCGTATACAAAATAACTTGTGAATTTATCTGTGTGGTGTGTATATTGGCCACAGAACAAAAACAGAAATAATTAAATTAAACAAAAATAAAACGGAAAAATTATTTTATTTTTATTATTTGCAATTCGGAAATATAAAAAATAAAAACTCAGATATAATCACAATTTATGACACGCGGTCTATCAATTTCCAATCATCCTTTTAGTATACGAATTATACTGCACCGGAACGACTGACAACAATTTTATTATTGAGAACGTACAATACCAAAAATCGTTCCCGATTGAAGTAAAAATATATTCGAAATGGGGAAAAGAAGAAACTATATATAAATGAAAGTATATCGATACTTATAAAAGGATATTCACGTTTAGCGCACTGCGAAATAAGTGCTAAAGGAAAACTAACAAAAAATTTTCTCCCGAATATACCGAAAACGAAGTTTCTTTTTAAAACGTAGGAATTTATGTTTATGAACGATCTGTCGATGTACGACGACTATAACGAGCAATGGTTCGACTGAAACAAAATTGTATATTTCATACAACAAAACTGAAATGGGGTATCCTAAAACGGTGGTTTGGATGTGTGTAGTGTTTGGTATGTATATGTATATACATATAGTTTTTGCGTGTATATGTAGAATGACGAAGGGGTTGAAAAACGGGTGGATTAACTTGAATTCAGAAAAAGGAAATGCTTAGTACGGTGCCACCAGTCGATGTGCGGCAGTTACGCTAACCGTATAATGGGGTTACAGGAATGTTGCAAAGTAATGAAACACACGCGTCGAATTTTACCGAACAAATGACGAATTTTCCGGTAAAATATGTGTTTGCATTATAAACGAACATCTGCATATGAAGGAGTAAATTCAGAGAGTGCGGCAGAGAGAGAATAAAGTGGAAAATGAGTATGAGCGAAATTTTTAATTTGTATTCTGAAATGAAAACAAGGAAATTTCACCCAATTGATGTTTTTGTTTTTATTTTAGCATTTTGTTGTTTTTGTTTTTTTATTCTTTTGCATACTTTGGTACAATCAAGTGGAGTAAACTCTGTATTATATCGAATGCAAATTTACGTTAATTCAACGAGAACATAAACAAATTTCATAGTCGAAAAATGAAATGAAATTTTAATGGTATGCATTGTATTAGGAGTGAGTGTACTGTTGAAAAATAGTTATCTACTTGGCGTAGCAAATAAATGCTCCCTTTCTGATATTTCTGAAATCTACGTCAAAAGCCGTAGGTAAACATCAATTTATTTCAACAGCAGTTTTATAGTTAAAAATGATTTATTGAAAATTGAATTTTTTTGAATGGCAGCGCAAACTAAATTCGTTTTACGTCACTTGAAACTGTCAGTTTTACTACACTTTCCAAAACCTAAGTGTGTAATCGTAGCGTTGAATTCGGTTGAATCGTTGAATCAGTGCGCATTTTCCCAGAACCGAAAATTGGATTAAAATTCAAATAGAACCTGAATCAGTCGAAATGAAACTTCTTCATACAGACAAATGTTCGCTGAGCACATAAACACACACACACACTCATCACTGTTTAGGCCTTACTGTTGTTTTGTCGTGCAATGACAAAGCAGTTGAAATCAGTAGTACATTTTGATTGATCGCGGCGGTAAGGGGACGATTTTCCTATACCTTTAACATGGCATGTCACATTTTGCCAGACCCCTCGCAATCTGAGTGAACGTCATTTATGAATGGTCCCTAATCTACATTACAAAACATTGGTAAAAAAATATACAATGGATTTTACGTGTTACGGTAATGTAAACGGTGCTTCGCTTACATAAAATATGATTTTGATTCCCTAGGGACGTAAATGGCTTATTGCATTACTAGGGAAAAACCGAGAATTTGGGAAATCACAGCATGTAATAGTAGATCACTGTATAAGTGAAGTAATGAGATATCTCGTATCCAGATTAAGAAACGTATCCGTTTGGAACCAACACGGACGTAATGTACTATTACAGATTCAGTGGATATATAAAAAGTAGCTGGAAAGCTCTGGAAATTTTAGTTACTCAATCGGCCTCTACCTTGAACTGGCATTCTAAAAGATTACCGTGCCAGTTCACATAATATTTCTATGACTTTCTCACTCTGATCATCACCATCCGAGTAGCGAAGTCATAAATATAATTTTTCACAACCGCTAAGAAAGCTTCGAGTCGCATAGAATCAGTAAAAACCTAGCCTGTATACCCCATATAAATGAAAGATTTTGAGTATTCCGTGGGTAGTCGAAACATAATTTTCCCAGAAAGAATATATGGAAGACATGAGACAAATAGTTTCCATAGTGCAATAACATAAAAGATTTGGTAGTAAACAACGATATACAAGAATTTTCAGTTTGCAATAAATATTTAAAGTAATACGAAGAACCGACTGCATTGCTATCACATTCAACAAAAACTATTACCCAAAAATTTACCACACTGTGTCACACTGGCGCCATTGCCATGAGCCAATTTTATTTTCTTCCTTAAATTTTTTTTTAATTTGATTTCTTATGTTCAACAGAGGGTAATGAATTGAATTAAAAACACAAAATTTAGGTCACATTAAATAATTCGTACGTACAAATAAAATGTCACAATATCGACGGTTAATTTTGTAATTTGCAGACAAAACAGGATGTTTTATTTAAAGAAAAATGTCTTAATTAGGTTGGGAATCATTTCACCTTTGATTTTTAATTGATTCTGCAGAAAAGGTGTTCTACCACATTCCACGAAAATGTTGCAAAAGCACACTGTCATAGAAATTTCATAACAAGGTAGAAAAGTCCACTTTTCAATTTTTATCAAGAGTGTTGTAATGGATTTTAACCTGCGTTACAATAGTTCCACTCGTCTACTTTTATTGTGGAACTAGAAAAAGTGAAATTATCTCTACATTGCATATCCAGCGTTGCAATAGTAACACTTTTTCCACTTTTTTACTTCAAGTAAAACTCTCTTTACATGTAAACCTGCATGTAGTTCCAGTTTATCAAAACATATGGATTTGAATTTCCCTTTATCAATTCTAGTAATTCAGAGAAAGGGTTACAGATGGCACAAATCTACGCGTGCCGTGGCGGAAAGAAATTGAACGCGAACGGATCTTTTCACATATGTTGTGGCGACAATTGTTTGTTGTGTGCAAAGAGTGAGCTTACTTATGTCAGATATTGAAGTATTTCATCATAGAAAGTAGTGGAACTAAAAAAGTGGTACTATATTGTAATGGGTCGAATATGGAGCATCAAGACAGTCTCACTTTTTCTAGTTCCACAAAAAGATTGATTGGTTGCATTTGACATTTTAGACCCGTCCAAAATTCATGAAATTCGATGAATAAAAAGAACGATTTTCGACCCGCAAGCATTACAAAACTCAGAATTAAAGTGAAAAGTCACGTTTTGGTGTGTTTATTGACCTCTGCGTTTATTGGCTAGACTTTTCAACTTTTTATCTTTTGTTACGTAAATCGTAAATGACTATTGCATAACTGAGGATAAAAGGTGAAAAGTCTAATTTACGTGCGAATTTTGTTTAAATGTTACTTCTCATTTTATCCCTAGTTATATACAAAACTTTCAACACAAATCAAGAGATCGACTTGTAATAGTACATTAATATACCAGTGAAGTAATTTTATATCTCGTATCCAGATGAGTAAAAGTATAGCGTGTAAAGTATAGCGTTTTACTTTACTAGCGAGGGAAAGGGTCTTCACTAGTGAGGGAAAGGCCACATTACCTCACTAGTAAAGTAAAATATTTTCGCGAGTAAAACATTATACATGCTAGTTACTAATTAGTACTAATATATATATGAAAACCCAGTGCTTTACTGTAGGAGATGTGTAAAAAAATTGTTTTTATAAAATCAAGATACATTTTCAAGGGATGTCCAGTCCATGAACAATTTTCGACTCCGAATGGAATTGTTTATTGGTTCGCTCAAAAGGGACACTAATCTAATTAATGAACAAACAAAACATTATAACATTATTGAAACTTACCCTCCAGCAACCAATATCATTTGCATTATCTAAGACGGCTCCATTTTGCAATGGCCACATAAGTGTCCGTACATTCTGGACATTGCGATTATTATTTTTTATCTTTTTTATTTTACGAATTCAATTCATATTTAAAAAACTGTATTCCGTTTTTAGTTTCTAAAAAATTTCAAATTGTCTCATCTCATCTCCATTTTATGCACAATCCGTATACTCAAGTGTAATTATTTTGGACGTATTATTTATATGTATGCCGTAATAAACTTAAATCATATTTTTTATGTCAACTTAGGTCAAATATTAAATACAAAAGTTACGTTAAAAGTTCCATTTTCTAAATATTTATACTGAAGCAGTCAAGATATTAAAATGCTATGCAACGTCCGCGGGCCACATGCAAAGAAAAATGTCTTTATTTCATATAGAAATTATTTAGTATGCAATGTTACATTTCGTTCTATGCAATTCCGTGACACAATTCCCACTTCTCCACTGAGAGTTTGGCAAACTCAGTGATACAATAATATTATAATAGCAGTAACAGTGTAGCAAGGAATGTAATTTGATTTCAGTCATAAACACTATGTAAATTCTATATCACATCAGAGATTCATACTCTACATCCTGGTGTAGAACTAAAATCGATTACATTTCTGTAGAGAAAAAAATCTTGGACCTACAAATTTCACATGAAGATATGCTTGAACAACCACTATGGGGTATAATGATTTGGTATAGTTTAGGATGAAACCGGATACAAAGGTTCACTTACCCCATGGGATTATCAAATCCGCAAAGAATTTTTTTTAGTCAAATGTCATATTTAGTTCTGCTGGACCTGATGTGAAAAACTTTTTGAATGTTTGTTATATTTAATAAACTCTCATGGCTTCAATACTCCAGATCGAACCAAAAAAAATGAAAACATTCAAAAAGTTCGACTATTAATTTTATAGTGGCTTCAAAGTTCACTGTTGTCAACCTTTTTCAGATGTTTTCGAGCTTAACCGCAAACATTTTTTGGTAGAAATCGATTTTTACATTGCAATAGCTACGAAGGTGGAAAAATTTTATGAAAAATTTCGTTTTTGTTCGAAGAAGTACATGAGGGGTTCATCTTCTATAAAAGTCTAAATTTATTTATTAATTCAAACGAGAAAGCAGCTAAAAGGATGTAATTCAATTTCGCATGAAAAAGTCTTTCAAAGAGATTTACTAGAATTAGTTTTTAAGATTTTATGCAATAGCAAATAGTGCACATAATAAGATTTGTTTCTGCATATTTTAATCGAGTGTTGCAGAAAGCGTTGTTTGCATCTTGGTAAAAATATGTGAATATCTTCTATGTGGTTTCAAAAATTGTCAAGAGATAAATAGAATATGAAACACCGACCCCGAAAACGTGCTGAATGGTAATCTCGCAATCTCGATGCAACATTAAAAATATCTTTTTATATGAATAGAATAAATTTCTATATCCTCCGGAGAAAACTGCATGTCTTGCCAAAAAAAAAGTGATATTTGGTTCCGGAATTGCTTCAAATGTTGAATGCAACAGCAACACGTTTTGATTGATTTTATTTATTCCGTAAGTCCTCTCGGGTAAAAATAAAATACACAAAAGTTGGAAACGACAAAGGATTGGAGACCGTGAGCATACGTTTTTCGAAATTTTGAGACTTTTATTTTCACCATTGCCTCGGAATCGGTCTGTTAATTCAGCATTCAAACGAAGACTCTTCCATAACAACCATCAGTAATTACATTAAAAAAACTGTTAGTCGTTTGCAACACAGAGCTACGAAAGGTATTGAGGCATTATCAAGAAGGCGCATCAATTTGAGTGTAACTTTCATGTACGATGTCCTCACCGAACGAATTGACGCTCCCGAGCTGAAGTCTAAGATAAACATTCGACGACCTGCCCGCGATCTTCGTTCGAATGAATTTCTGCAAATCGACCAACACCGAACCAACTATGGATTATATGAACCAGTCAATTATATGAGCATGATCTTCAATCGATTTGCACATTTGTACGACAGATCAACCTCTAGGATTACGTTCCGTAATCGCATTCGTGCCATGGAGCTACCAGAGCGCTATTCGTTTATCACCTACAGGATGAGCTAAGTGTTTAGCTGCCGTTTCGTTCATTGCAATTTGATTGATTTGATTTACTGATTTGTTTTCCTCTTTTCCTTTTCTTTTTCTTGTTTTTGAATTTTCTTCAGCTTTTTTTTATCTTTTTGACGAATATTTTTTCTTCAATTGTTTGAATATGATTCTTGTTTTCATCTTTAATTTCTATTTTTGTCATAAATATCAGTTGGTTTTATACTGCTGATAAATAAATAAATAAATAAATAAAAAGTTTGGCCGTTACTTAAGCTTTTGGTTAGGCTCGATAGATTATAGGATCATAATGAACTTTTAAATGAGTCGTTGAAGAAAAGTTATTCGAACGTAACCGTTGTAGTTATTTCGAAGTGGACTGAAATTATCTGAGCTAAGTCTGTACTCTAACTTTTAATTCGAATCGACTATAGACTGCCAAACACAAATTTCTAGAAATAGTTTAAGGTTGTAATAAAAGAGACACTGAGCTTTGGTACATTTGATGATATACCAATAAAACGCTTCAAGACAATACCGATTGGAAACCAGTAGAAACATGGTTTTGACGAATGATCAAATTTCCCGAACTAAAGTAAATTGAAAACTTCCACAAGCCAAAAATGTTGTTAAAATACCAAACAAGTTGGGAACGCGACGAGGGCGAGTTTCATAAACACACCATTTGATTATGATGGGGTGAACGAAGGTGTGTCGAGTCGATATTTGTAGTCAGACTGAATTTTTACCTACCCAACAGTGTCATAGTTAGTGTCTTTTTTAAGAAATTCTAATTTTCTATTGTGGAAAAAACGCGCGCAAATATTTTAATGTATGAAAACAGTGTAAACGTGTTACATCACTTATGTTCAATTTGTTGGTTAGAATTTATTTTTCGAAGTATTTCTTTTACTGCATCCGCTATTGACGTACTTCACAAATGGGTTATCACAAGAGCGTAATTGCAAGTGATATACCTTAGGAATATGATTTTTTTTTCATCGATGAAACTTAATGCCGCTTTAAAACACGTTCCAACATTTGTGAAACTCTTTTAACTGAATCTCAATTATGGAAGCTTGAATTTTTTTGGTAATCGGATGTCACGAGCTTTAGTTAACTTTCAAACATTTTACTAATTGATTATAATGTAGTACAATATTGTCCTAGTAGTTCAAATCTACAAACCCTACAGAAGAAACAATCTGAATGAAAATGCCTTCAAGCGGTGAATTTAAAAATCATTCGTCTAGTGTACCAAGAATTCATAGCTTTTTGCAGACAGCTTGCAGACGAAGAAAATCAACCAGCCCAGTAGACACAAGTATAATAAAAGGACTATTTAACAACAACTGAAATATCGGTTGTGAGTACTTTGATCCTTTTGAGCAAAATAAATGTGTTCGTATGAACCGATACCGTAGCGCGGATTTCAAAACTGGACTTGTTTTTCTTTTTGAAAACGGATGTGCTCGTTACAGAACAACACTTGAAGGCTCGTTAGCCAAGCTGTATTGTCAGATCTAATTAGATAATGAAATTATTGCGAATGACATAAATAGTGGTGCAATACTTGTATTCGGACGAATAGCGTCAGACGGATAGGAAAATTGCATGGCAAAACGTGTAGCTATCGCAGCAATGTTTGACATTGTTTGTGTGGCATTTTTATTGTATTTTTAATAAGTAAAACCGAATGAAATTTGTAGTCGAAACGTAATACGGTTCAAAAGAGAGAAAATTTATGGGAATGACGATTTCGTTGTGGGTATATATCTCCCGTGTACAACATAGGGCCACTCTATCAAGCTTATTCATTTATAAAACCAAGCATAACACAAAACGTGACGCCATTAAGTCTCACTTTGAACGAATACCACATATGTGCACCCGAAACCATAAAAGGCTTCTTCATACCTCTAAACTGTAATAAAAACAATAAAAAATTAATGTCAACACGATAACACGTGACGAGATTAAAGGAAATACATCAATGCATAAGGTATGTAGTAATATCCGACATAATAAACATTTCACATCTATCCGCCTTTTAACCGTTGAAAAATGCTCGGGAAAAAATGCAATTTTCTGTAATAAATATTTCTTTTTGTATTTTATATAAGCATGCTTCCTGTTAAAGGGGATATATTCGGAGCGTACGATTTTAAAAACGAAATGTCAAGCGCAAGCGTGAAGTTTGCTAGAATAGATGTTAAATTGAAAAGAGAATATCTTCAGCCGTGAGAATGGTCATGGCTTTTGCGTATGAAATGGTATATTTATTGCATTGTATTGTATATTTACAACAGGCATGACAAAGCACTGTTTTCCAAATCTTTTTTTAAGATGAAAATGCTGATAAAAATCTGTGCCTTTATCACATCAACTCAGTGACGAAAAGTAAGACTATCATTGGATTTTTTCTTAATAAAACGCAATATGCAACTCTGTGATATAGTTAACAAATACCAAGAAAATAACAGATTCCAACAAGAACGGGAAGTAAATACAACATTTTTCATATGTAAGAAGTATGATTAACCGTTTTTCTCCATGAAACAGAAACATCAATTTGTTCCACCATTATTCAAAACAAAAACAAAGACGACAACTCGTTGAAAAAAATGCCAATTTTCACCCCTCTCAAGGCAAGAGGGTAATTGTATTCGAAGTTTTTTTTTTTAATTTTCTTCTGCCTACTTTCTATTTCATCTTTAATCATTTTATTTTATTTCAAAGTTTGAAAAGCTTAAAACTAGCTGACAATTGTCCAAGTTGCAAAAAACTGAGTTTTTATTAAAAGAAGAAGGAAAATAATAACAAAAAGACAAGAGGAGAGAAAGTTAACATTTACTACCCCGAACTGTCTCCAGAATTAAAAAACTAAAAAATTAAAACATTATTCTCTCATGGTCTTTTGTTTGGATATACGGTTCATCACACCTCACATATGAAAAGTGCTTTATTGGCACACGATGTGCCTCGAGTGACAATCTACACATCTCGTGCCTAAATAAGCATTTATCTCTCGGTGGTATAAATAGCTATCATGCGAACTGTATAGAGTTGATTTTTTTAATACTAGTACCGAAGATGCCCACACGTGTGCTACAGATCGCTACTTGTTGCAAGCAAGTACATTCTATCTTTTCTATACAAACGCCGAAATAGTTAAAAAAAATAAAAGTTAGACATACTAGACAATCCAATTCGATACGAGTGCAGAAAAGCGTGGCTCCATTTGGAAACAAGTGCGGAAAAGTATGTCAAATAATTGGTGTTGCTATAGATTTTCTGTCGAAAAACGATGGCGAAGATTAATGACTTTTAAAAAAAGAAATAGATCCAAATTCCTACTAAAAAAAATAAAATTCTAAAAATAAATTCTCCGTTTTATAATCTCTTACAAAGACCATGAGATTTTTAAGACTTTCCATACAAAGATATTCCACACGATGAGATTTTTCATTTCACGAACTCCTCTTCGATTTTTCGGTATGGCCAAAACGTCACATTTTCAATATTTTCTTCCATTGGATTATAGGCATTAAGTAGGTGACACACTGTCACAGGTCAACAGGATTTTTTCAGAAATTGCTAAATAATTGCAATACCAACTGGTAATTTTGAAATACGATTTTAAGCATTCGGTAATCGATTAGCCCTCGCTAATTAACTAATTCGTTTTGGTCGAAACTCGAAACAAAAAGAATAAAAGCCGAATCAAATTAAGCCATTAAATCGATTCTTTATTTAATAAGAATAGTTTTAATATCATTGTACTATGCATACGTAATCAGCTCAGTGGAAATTGGTCATAGATATGAACAATTTGGGGAATATTGGCAATATAAGGTTTTACCAAACAAATTCAATCAATTAACAAAACCGCCTTGCCATCACAAGCACTAGATGCATAGTTAAATAATAATTATTATTTAGATAATGGAGCAACAGCGAATAAGACTCATCCGGCTTTTTAATTAATCGATATATTAAATGAATTATATACTGCGGGTATGCCTTTGCATTACGTAACTCATTTCGGTCATTGTTTGGCTTCAAACCACATTCTGTTTATTTACATTGATAGTTGTGGGTTATCAATATTTAATTGGTTATGGAATTTCGGGAATTTGTTTGTTTAACGAAAAAAAAGAAAAGTTTTTTTTTCGTTTACATTTTTATCTTCGTCGTCTTCAGTATATATTATTTAAAAACAAAATGTGTGTAGGGTGTGACAAACACATTTATATAAATCTCTTCGATTATATTTCGTCGCATGAGTTTAAAAATAAACATGAAACACATAATCTGATTTACCTAATAGTTGCATTATATAATCACATAAATCTTGCTGAATGAATTTGATAATTTTTTTTTGAACATGACTGCAAATACGGTCATATTATGATAAATTCACATTTTAAAAACATTTTTTTTATATATAAATGACGACCGTAATATTAAAAAAAAGGAAACTATGAACCACTCATTAGATAAGCAACAAAACCGATACTCTATCAGTTAACTTTCACATGATATGTTCGTTGAATGACTGCTGTAAGCGGTTTAACTTCGAATTGATGTGGAAAAGTAGCTAATAAAATTCAATATATCAATGAATTTTTCACTTGTAAATTCGGTAAACGTTGTATGTTTGGTGTTCACTCTCTTGTTTCTGTTATCACAATCACGGAAAATCCCCCAAAAAAAATTGTATTCATCAGTGGCCATATTGTTTATGGAATCACATTGCAAAGTCTATAATTGCATGCCGATAAAAAACACTTAACACTTAACTCCACTTAGTCTGTGGAACGGACGAAAATGAATGTTATATAACAGACTCACAAAAAAAAGCTTCCAAAACAGAACTGTACGTCATGTATAGTAAGTTAAATTAAATTTTAAGCACATTACTGATTCTGTTTTCGTTTTAACACTCTTAGAGCATTGTGTTACATCACAAGCTCACATAAAACTTTTTCTTTAAAAAAAAAAAACGCCGATGATCGTGTGCAACATTCACAGATATTCGAAATGATAATATGAACTACTTGACGACCAATGTACCGTCTGAAGAACTTTAATTTATTTATATGAAATAATTTATTTTTATTGAAATGAAAATTGAAAATTTAAGATAAACAATCTAAAGATAATCAAGAGTAGTCACTATCGTAAACACAGCTACATGTATTTCCTAACCAAATTGTTCAAACACCAGCTGGATGAATCGGAATAAGATTTTTTTTTGTAAATGGTGCGCATGATCATTGGAGGCAGTATTTTGTATAGGGATTTTACCTACGTAGTTATTTACTCTCCATAAAAGTGCGGAGCATATAGCATATAAAACGGCAAAAGATAATACTCTGTGGCAGTGAGAAAATATTTATATAATCTTCTAAATTTCAATGTGACCATTCTATACTAAAAATAGGAATATTGAATGTATAGAAGTAGAATGCAACGTGGTTATAGTAAAAATGCCGGTAATGTGTACAGCTATCCGAGAATTGTCTGTAGGGAATATTGTAAATATACAACTCTTCAACACACAATGTTTAATAGTTCAAGTACACAACAAAGTGGGAAAAAAAACTTTGTCTCTTCACCGAACATCTAATTATTTTCGTAAATGAATATTTGGTTAATGCGTAACCGGATATTTCGATTGCTTTTAAACGTCTTTTTACACATTAGTGACGAAAAGTAAATCTTTTCCTACGGTACCTTGTATGCACTCGGCGTTGAATGTTTTCTTTTAGGCACATGATGCTGAAAGCTTTTCTCACTCAGTGCAACAATAGGTGTTGCTCATACAGTGAAGATAAGTAGAGCTTTATGCAACTCGGTGATAAACGGTTCTATGGCAGCAGTGCGTTCAAAGTTAGTGCATGATTGGATTTTCATACAGGTATGCGCTAGTGCGTAAAAGTGAAACTTGTGTCTTAACTGAAAGTTTGAGCAAAATTTCCATTAGGATTTGTCGTAGTTATTAGGAATGAAAATATAGACATGTAAAATTGTCTGACTCAGTCTCCTACCTTCTGTGACAATTAGACATTTAGTGCCTAAAAAAATTATTTACACTCGGTCGCATAAATAGCTATTTTGACGCAACATGATGGACAGGTCTTTTATCAAACTCATATTAAATTCCAATAGCGAAATTATCGACAAATTATATTTTTAAAGTGACCGCATAGCTCTCGTTGTAAATGACGTCAATGGAAAATGTAATTTGAATGTACGCTAGCAATTTCGATGATGCCACTAAACATAATGTCAAACTGTGTGCGTAGCTCACACTTAAATTTAAATTGACTCAAGGTTCGCTTTGCAAACGACCAATATACTTTTAATGTTTCAAACGAGAGAGAAAAAAAACTTTCCAAAATTAGTTCATGAATCAAAATTAAGTTGCACTGCCACAAAATTTAAGCGGATAAAATCGTGTCACAGTTTACTGTTCTATTTGTGAATTCAGGGAATATGGTATCATGAGCGGAACTTATGCTGTACCGAAGCCAAATGCGTTTAATCTTTGACATTGTTACAATTTTGATTCATTACATTTCAAAAAAATATATGCGAGACAGAAGTTCGTTCCAACCATTGACAATTTCAAAGTCGCTATATGATGATGTTACACACGCCATTATAATAAATTTCGTACTTTATGGTAGTACGTTAGTTAGGATTGATCCCTGAATCTATGAAAAAGGTTTTACCGAATAATTGTGTACTGCGTAGACTAGTCACTAGTCACGAGTAAAAACGTGGGAACTGTACTTGTATTTCTAAGAATAAATAGGACACAACTCTATAGGACTGAATGGACTAAATAGAAAGTGCCGCAACCTTCCGTATTTCCTTTAAAAACATCGCAAAATTATTTCTGAGATTGACTACGCTTCAGTCCGATACAGTTGAAAACAAAATTTATGTACTGAAACACCAGAAGTGTTTTGAAATTTTGCATTTACGATAAATATTCCGTACACGAATTTTGTAAATTGCTCCACCTGTTACGTTTTGTTTGTAAATATAAATATTCATGTAAAGTGGCTCAACTCATTCAGCTGATCGGTGTTTATAGAGATGCTGACGTTAATAAACAATTACATGAATACTTACAATGATAAACAATTTTAGTTACGAACGATTTTTCGCAAGGTGCTCTTTTCAAGATGTTAATAGAATTAGAAGGAGAATTTTTTATTTGACACCGAGATCAAAGTAACTAGTCACCGAAGGTAATGCAAAATTCGGTTGATTACGAGACCTTGATTTCAGAGAATTTTAGAGAAGAAGTTGTATTTTCTCCTGTAATACAGGAGCTGTATTGTGCGCACGATGTCAATGATATTTTGGATAATCAGTTTCCTTCAAAAGATTATGTTATTTTTCGATAAATACGTTCATCTAAAAAAAAAACAAAATTTTCGATCAGAGTTTTAAAAGTCATCGATGTTCCCAGTCAATTAAGTGCTTCACAGTCTACGATACTATGACGTGAAATTTGAATTCGCTAAGGGATTTTTGAATTTCGTGCCAAAATATTATAACCTGGAAACACTTTCTTGACTGGGAAAATTTTGGGTCGAAAAAGACTTTCAACAGCCAATGTTTCGCATTTTTTTTTTATAATACAGTTTTATCACCTTAAGAAAACATATTTTACAATTTATTAGAGTTTTAAAAGTCATCGATGTTCTCAGCCAATTATGTGACTCCCAGTCTATGACATTTTGGCGCAAAATTTGAAATAACCTAGTTGTTGTCATTGGTCATACGGTTTTACCAATCACTGTACCAACCCGTGTAATGGCGAACAATCAGTGTGTGAGGGTTATTTGAAAATTTGCTGGCCTCGTAGGGCTTCCAAAGCTTTCTACAACGGGTGTCAGTGAGTTACAGTTTTAAAAAATTTCAGATCCATGTCCATTAAACAATTGACAAAAGTGAAAACAGCAAATTTCTTTTCATTGATTGCTTTAACAAGTTATAACTTTAAAGCTCATTTTCAGAACTTAAGGTAATTAAGGATGATACTTTGTTCCCTCAAAACTTGGACCAGATCGGTACAGCCCTTCGTATGGATACCGGAAACTTTTCAAATAGCCCTCGTATACCGAAACTTGTTTGAAATTAACTGTCTGTCGCCCAAATCAACATAAAAATCTTCTTCAACTATAAACAGTAGTGATATGTATACTTCTGAAATTTTTATAGGTGAAAAGCCACCGATGCTTCGCTAAAATAATAGCCTACATTTGGGCATCTTTTATTGTATTTTAATTGGAATATTTCTGCATCTACATTGTTTGAAAAGTGTAAGTCGACAAATGTGTAGGCTCCTTCTTATATTTATGAATTTAGCTTTCAATAAAAAGTAGATTTGTTTCTGTCAGGTCAACCTGTTCGGAGAAAAGCGAGATGTTTACCTAAATTTACATATTCAAACAAACACATCTGTCTTTTATTGAGAAATAATGTATTTGCGGTCCTTATTGTCTTACAATTTTTAAAGAATAAGATGAAAAACGCACAAATGTTCCGGCTAAGCTTAGATTTTAAAACTTACGAACAAAACGAACCATGATGGTTTTACCCTATTGTGTTATATCCAAGCGTGGAAATTGCAACTGAATTGAAAAGTGGAATCTGGAAATGTGACAACCACACTAATGTAAAAGCTACCGCAAAGTTAACAGATTAGTATTGCTTTACGAACGGCTCATAAGGTCTAATTATCTTACATGTCATAATGTGTACTATAAACACACACTTTATGGCGAACTGTAAATGGATACCTTTATACATATCAGTAAGTGTTTTACGGATGGATAATAAGGTGTTCCATAACAATAGTACGTTACGTCCTTGCTTGTAAGTTTGTTGTTTTCGCAAGTGTGAGCTTTGCAGAACGAGCTGACGGCGAGTGCAGTAAAAACACAAGCCAAAAAATAACGTAAAGTGCACTTTACCGAGCATAAGCGTGTAAAATTAGTTTCAAAACTAATGAATTAGAATATTTTGCATTAAGCGTTAGGAAATGCTGGGATCTAAAGGAATAACAGACTATATTGGTGAAAGTCATGCCGTCTGCGACAGAAAATTCCTTTATTAAAAATCATAATTTGCATTTACATAGAGCAACCACCACTGCATCGTAAACGAATTTACGTAATTTTAATGTTAAAGGGGTTGAATTTTAAATGAATTTATTGAAAATTTCCAAATATTTTAACTTATCACGCTCTCTAAGCCGCAATGTTTTCAAGACCAAACACAATTGAGCTGTTTAGAGCTCATGATAGAAAATAACATTTAATGTTGTCATGAAGTGGAAATGTCCTTTTTGTATGCGAATAGAAATTAACATCAATATTATACGGTAAAATAGGTACAAGGAAAGCAATAAACGCTAACTTTTTCAAGTATATACTACGACGACAAGTATGCACAAACTTATTGGTGATTTAGCGTTATAAAGAAATTAAAATTTTCTGGTAATTTGTTATTCAAATCAGCAAATGGATCAAGGTTAATAAAATGTATATTACATACTACAGCGACAGTATTCTTGCGTAATTATTATTTGAATATTGTGTCGTTATATAACGATTTATTCGATCATTACACAAGCAACCGAAATGAACAGTGTTCACTGAACTTATTTGCATAATACGTTCCGTTTCAGGCACAGGAAATGTTAGAGACAACGGTAGCACCGTGATTTTCTTTGTTGTTGCTGTTGTCATATTCGTGCAAAGCCATTTGATATCCAAAAAGAAATCGCAACAAAATAAAGCGTACAACTTCGCACGACTCATGGATTTTAATTGATTTTTGCTAGTAGGTTTCTGTTACACTTTTATTTTAAATTGTCCCTTTCAACAATATATTATTGACCCAGGCTATAATATTATCATTAAATCTATAAAATCACACACAGCCATTTCATAAGGTCACACCAATTTATATTGTGCTAGATATTTTGGCATGCGTGCTTACAATACCATGTTTTCCTAGTCCATTTCATGTGATAAGGAATGTAAAATTGTCGATTGTATGTACAAGGTAACAGTGGTATGTAAGCCAACTATTCGATACCGCGTAGTCGCGAACGATGCCATATAACAATTTCGAAAGAACGCTATAGTCTTTGTACGTGCAAGTAGTGAAGCGATGTTGTTAATATCCGTTTTGGTTTCAAATAGGCATAAAAATCACGCAAATTATTTCACTGAAATCAATTTTAATTGTCGACATTGTTTTCGTTCAACCATATGAAAAAAAATAGAAAGTTTAATTGACTCTGAATCGGTTAATGGAAAACTGTGTACAGAAATTAAATTTATGCCACAGATAAAGACACCAAATAATAACTAGTTCAAATACCAACGGAATTATTCAACAATGTGGCGATTAGCACCAAAATCAACCCAAATCAAAAACTGTAAGTGAATGTCTTGACTTGTTGAAATATATATAAGATGGGCAATGAGCCATTAAAATTACAGTGTTTGACAACTATTGAGATAGTTCACTGCCAGGTTATCGAAAAATCCTATAACTGTATAATGGAAAGGTGGAATGGTGGTGGTTTCGGTTTAGATATCTTAAGTTTCTTTTGGCACTCACTGCCACCATGTAACATCTCGAGTAAAACGAATTAAGGTGGACTCTGTAAATCATCGTCTTTCAGTTTCTTAAGCAATCGTTCAACCGTGATGTTCGTTCACATATTTGACTGAACTTTTGAACTTTCCGACTCTATTACGTCCTCTTAACATGTTGACGTCCCCAAGGAACGAACTCTTAATTTGTTTGTTCAAACTTAAACTGATAAGAAGCCAACCGAAATGAATCTTAGGTGGCGGCACTAGTCTTCGCTCATGTACCATTAGTCGGACACCTACTGTTTGTTAATTTACAAAACAGTTTATCAATGAAAGAACAATAGGCGTCCGACTACTGATACATGTCAGGAGACTAGTGCGCCCAACCTACAAAACGAAAAGACCAAACTAAAAAATTCTAAAAAAAATTTATCATTCCAAAAGAAGTAGCAAAAATGTATATTTACTTCAGCTCTGGCGGTAGATCTAGTTGCTGACACTTTTTGTCCTTTTTAACATTGGAATTTCTTCTCGGTCGATGCGCCATCAATGGATCTTCGACACCTCCTCGGCCACCGGCACCACCTCCAGCCGCACGCATTCTAGCATTAGCACTAACTGGTTTCGGCTTCTCTTTTTCCTTGTTCGATTTCTTCTTCTCCAATTTTGTCTTATCGATAACACTCTTCCATGGATTCCTAATTTTCCCAATAACTGATTCGGTGGTAGTAAGTGTACCAATTGATATGGTTGGTGTTCCCGGAAATGTATTATTTAAATGCGTTGTTGGTATTGTGGTTTCTGTTGTATCGGTTGTGTCGTCGAACATTTGATACAATAGGTAATGGTAATTTTCGTGTATCGGATTAATGAACAAATGATTGTCGTTCATCGGATAATAGTCGGCAATATTGTTGTTCTGTTGATCGTGGTCGGTGATGTGGTTTGGAATGATATTGTTATTACTATTATTTAATAAATAATCGTCCAGCATGTGTTGTTGATGAGCATCTCCATTCGGCAATCCAGTCTTCGTCGACTCATTATTATCGGTATGTGCTCCCATTTTCGTAGTTGTTGTTTTTTTTTTCTTCTTCGTTTCAATTTCTAACATACACCGACAATCTTATTGAAACCTGTTGTAGGCCACACCGCAAAAATTTTTCTATATATTTTTCAAAAAGCACACAGGTACACAAAAAATAACAATTAAATGGGTCGATTTTATTTTCCGATTTTTCATGGACACGCTTTATATGACGGATTCTCTTGGCTCCAGTCCAATCATAAAAAATATCCTATTATTACACTTGAGCGAAAGTGGAGAATATGTTAAAAGTTCATATTAAATCAAGGACAATAATTTATAGCGCTGTGGAAAAGTCTTATATCAAGCCATGTAGGCGCCACAAAGTCTTTGATACTTTTTCGGCTATACGAGTTATGTATATGATGCGATGTAATTTCGTTCCACCAACGAGAAAACAGTAGCAGACAAAGAGAAATCTTCGCTATCGATGGGATACACACACAAATGTTAATATAAAGTTTTCGGTATTTCCGAAACGAGTTTTGCCAATTTATCGCTAATTTATCACACTATTATTAAATACCAATAGCTTATTAACACTACTTGTATGGCAGCTAGAAAATATATAGATTTGTTATACGAATACACCACTCTGCACTTAATTTATTCCGTTAGGCGGAACGTCCATAAACTTTCAAAAATATTAGAACTACCGAAATGCAACAATTCTTTAGCAAAAACTTCATTTAAAAGCAAGGCATATTATTTTTGTACTTTATTGGATCCCCGGTCTGCATGAACACACAGCATGTACATTTATTTTTTGCTCAAAAATTACAAATTTATATTCATTCCAAGTGTAACTTTCGTTTTGAAGGCTACAAAACTGTTAACCAATAATTTTTCGTCGAAAAGCCACCCCGAAACATTCACAAAACGAGAACTAATCAACAATGAACATACGATTCTAACAATATCGGTTCTCAACTGATAACAATTCGCGCTATAAACATTCAAACCGCTTACTTTCCAACAATTTTTTTAGATGTAATTTTATTGAACAAATCAAGTGAACTGTGTTTTGTGAAGGAAACACAAAAGCTTTCCTCTGATTCTTTCAACATGTGAGTTGTATGTAAGCTGTGTTACCACCCTGACGATAGGAAAAAAAATACCCGCTTTCATCCACTATTATACCACCACTATACCCATTTACTACACAGTAAAAGCGTGCAACCCACTGTGCTACGCGACAGTTTTAGTGTAATGTAACAAATGTATTAGGAGAATATTTTTCGAGAACGGAACTTTGAGTACGATATTTGTATGATTGTAATTGAAAATTTACATGTGTTCCCGATTGTCTCTGAACCGTGCCAGGAAAAAATAGATTTGACTTGGACAGTTATATGGAGAACACGTATGGTTTTTTGTTGAAGAACAAACCGGTTTCGATAAATTGTATGACTTAGTAATGATATTCTCAATCAAGGACTTTGTATGTTCATCAGTAGAGGTTAGGGTTCATTCAAAAATGACGTTGACGTAAAGTTGAAAGGCAAAATAGTTATCTGGTCAAGTTCTGCAATTCTCGGGAATTACCGGTCTTGTAAATCAGCTTTGTTTCATAAAGGCAATTTGTTTCACAACCATCCGAGCCACATCTTTATTGTATGGGAATTTAGCAATTAAAATGTTAACATATAGTGGATGGGGCTTCAGTTAGTCCAAGTGTATTTTGTCACAAGGTAATAATCTTAATCGTTGATATTCATTCGTTGTAAATGTATGTGGGAACCACCGATATAAGTATAAGTTAGATGTCTAAACGTATGATATAAAATATTTTTTGTCAATCTGTTACAAAATTACTTCGATCATGTCTCTAGACAGTTGACTCGTTTTTTCGACATGATATCTCTGTTTATCTCCCGCCACTTGCTACTGCAGAGATGAATATGACAAACATTTGACATTATTTTCTAAAAAAAAAAAACGCAAGCGCATGTACGTAGTTGAATAATTTTGACAGACGGGCTTGTATGGAAATCCAACATAACAACGATAAAAAATTTGAATTTTCATATAAAATTCAAAGTTTTAACGGTCAAAAATTATTTTTATAAAAAAATTCAGCTGTGGTTATTTGTTTACTGAGCACAGAAATAGGAAATTCTAACAAGAGTATTGTTTGCGGCCAGAGCGAAGCGAGTGTCGATTTGTAATTTCCTATTTCGCTCGAGTTTTAATTTCCTATTTCTTCCAGAGGTGAACACAACGTTTTTCATGCGTGCATGCTGTGTTTTGCCTTATTCTCCACGAAACGTAAACATCGATTCGCCA
The DNA here is from genome assembly GCF_014529535.1 of Bradysia coprophila. Taxonomy (NCBI): domain Eukaryota; kingdom Metazoa; phylum Arthropoda; class Insecta; order Diptera; family Sciaridae; genus Bradysia; species Bradysia coprophila. The sequence goes on along the minus strand of NW_023503302.1, from coordinate 662,063 downwards.
TACAATTTTCGAAAACATAAACAAAGTGACAGTTTTAATGAGAAAAGTTCTATTTTCTCACCACGTGAGAGAAAGTGCTGCAGTTTTCTCACTAGAAATGCCAAGAAATTTTCTCATGGCCGATTGAAGGGAGTATCGTTATAATATCTTTGAAAGTAAATTCCGTCAGTAAAAACTAGGTATGATATAAAGTCCGTCCGGAAGACATAGATGTATATTGTTAAGACCAACAATTAGGATGCGTTTCCAAACGTATGCTACAAATCGAATTGCAAGGCAGCATAATTGTTCATCTCAGCAACGCAGAGTTGCTCGTATATTTTCAGCCTAATAATTTTATACTTTCATTGACTTCCATGCCAATGCACTTAAGCCTATAACGAGTAACCGGATTCTCTGAATTCATAAAGGCGGCAAATTTAACTTTTTATTTGGGTTGATGGAAATTTATTTCTCGTTTTTTGTTGGTTTACAAATGAATGAGTTGAACATTTTAGACGAAATTTTTTTTTTATGGAAAATGTAAACTGACAAAATAACAGTCGAGAAGTTTCGAGCGATAAAAGAAAGTGCATGTAGGAAAGTAATACTTTAGTTTTATCTGCAGCATTATCAAATGGTATGTCAAAGTGCTTTTTAAGATTTGTTTGTGTAAGTTTTTCACATTTTGATGGAAAACGAAGATATGTTACTGAAACCTACTTAAAATGTGAAAATGTGAAAATAATGCATCAGATACAGAACCGCTGAACACAATGTACATGAAAAACAACAAATTGCATCACATTACACCTCCTTTTGTTACACTAATCGTAGAATGGCTGCTGCGTCTCCGGACATTTACCATTAGTCAGACACCCATTATTGCAACAGCCGTCAAAGTCCCCACGGGATATCTTGTATATTTTCTGAACTTAGACAGTCTATTGTTGAATGTAGGTCAAATAATTAAGGCTGCGCCGAGTCAAGTGTAACGCAGTAGGCTGTGCCATTGATGTAGAATCTTCTTCATTACTCTTATTTATTTTCCAGTTTTTGAACATTTGAACTACTTCGCCTTCCGACCTAAGTACGACCATGCTATCTGCTCATCTGCTTCTCTTACATACACTGTAGTGTAAGTACTTTACTGGATAAATTGGTCGAAAATATATTCTGTTTCTAGTGTATGTAAGGAGAACTGTTGTCCTTTTCGATGAAAAATAACTAGAAATAGAACCAAATTTATGCATGAAATACTTAGCTCCAATAAAGTTTGTTTCTATACTCAGAGCGCACTAATCGTATCGGATTATCTTTCTGTTTAATACTGAAGAAGGCTATAAGGAAAACTCCCATTCGTCACATTAAATATGAAATTCGTTAGTTTAAACAAAGAGTGCATCTATAAAAGACATCCAATCAAACCTTCTCCCCTGAGGTTTGATGGAGGAGGAATTCAAAAATTTCAAGAACATAACAGTTATGGATGACCCCAAATGTTCTGCACATATAGTTTTAATTCGGAGCAACTTTGAACCTATCTGTTAAAAATGTGTCTGACAAGTGAACCTATATGTTTTACTTCCAAGAAAATTCACTCACAAAATTAGGTCTAACAACATTGGAGGATGTTTTTAAAAAGATATTAGTCGAGTATATCAGTTCTATTGAAAAGTTTTCTTTACTCGTTTCAGTCAAAGATTTTCTATTAGAATACAGAATGTCTAAAATGAAGTCAAGCAAAATTTGCGATGAAAACTTAAAGAATCTTTGCAGTTCTTTAAACTTTATCGTCGGGAATATAATTTTTTTCTTTCTACCAGAAAAATGTTGTCAAATGAAAGAAAAGTTGAACTCAGATTCCCGCCATTTCATATCTTCAAATTTATTTATCTAAAAAATATTTAAATTTCGATATTGTAATCAGATATTGGCGTATTATAGAATTCAATATAAAAACGAAAGAAAACAAAAAAATATTTTTCTCATTTATTTTCAATACGAAAGGGGATTTGATATGGTTTATTCGATGAGAGGTAAAATGGGCTTCATGTATGAAAAATGTTTATGCTCTACGGTAGATATAAACCTATATACAAAATATTAACTTGATACAATCTTTTCGAATTTAAACCAGGTCAAAGGGAATGAAACTTGTCTGATTCGGCTATAAAAATATTGATTGACGGTAAAATGAAACTGTTCAGGTATACATATATAGTTTTGCAGTTAGGCAATTTGTCATAGGTTTTCTAAACGATTTTTTTAGATGAATTTCTTTTATTGAAATTACAGTAATATACAACGGTTGCTTATAATAAAGCCGATTTCATTGTATTCGCCTAGTCGGTTGTACTGTAGAGGCGCCACATTTTTTTTAATAGTACTTCAATCTCACTGGACTATTTTTAACGTCACAGCAGTGAAGTTTGTTAATGAAAAAATAATTCAGTGACAGCAGTTTTTTTATGAAGAAAAGTACTAAATTGTATTAGATTTTACCCTTAGTTTCTAAACTCCATTCTCCTATAGATGAAGTGCTCACTTTACATTCACGATCCACCTCAAATGTTCCCCTTCAGTCAGGCAATATGCAATTATGAGGGTTTCTTTCGAAAACAGCCTACCAAAGTCGGACTCATTTCCAGCGATATTATTTTGATGTGGCAAGACATTGCGTAGGTATGTAGTATTGTAGGTAAAAGTGTAGCTCCAGATACATTCCAAGTTTTAAAATGTTGATTCTAGTTCTAGTTTCCTTATGGAAAGGCTTTTCGGAAATGTAATAGATTTCCGTATAATTCTATTACATTTCATTATAAAATTACTGATTCAGTGCTTTTTGTTTGTGAACAACACTAAACCTATATCACCTCAAAATTGAGCTGAAAGAATTAAGTGCTGAAAAATTGTGGCGCCTCTACACCTCTACAGGCCAATTGAAATAAACAACAGCAAAGAAAATTAGAATTTTCATCGAAAAAATCACTTGGAATCTGATCGATCACACCGCATTTCAAAACAAACAAAAATCCTTACAACGAGTGTTGAAATACTCATTGAAAATTCATATATCAACACTGCTTTGAAATTTTGAGTGTTGAATGTTGATTACATAACTCATAGTATGAAATTTATGTAGTTCCAAACATGTTTTCTCATGTGTGCGGTGTGAATAACCTTATTTTATCTATTTAGAATGCCCTTGACAAATACCCCAAAACTAGACTTCTGTAATAGATTTTACATGCTGTATGCGTCAAAAACCGTACTTTTCATGTTTGAAGCACGTCTTTCGCCGCCCTCAGCATATAAAATCCATTACATAGCTCAGGTTAAAAATAAAAAATCGGCTTCGCCTAGGATCAACAAAATTCACACGAAAACTCTACTTTTCATCTTTTTATCCCTAGTCATGTAATCATGCCCGCACGTTAGTAAGCGGGCGTGACGCAACTTCCATCGGATTTTTTGATGGATTTGGGTTATTTTCGATATAAGTGAGGTGTTCCAAGGTTGGTTACTATATTTTGGGATGACTGATCATTCCTATGGCAATACCTAACTTCCATCGGATTTTTTGATGGATTTGGGTTATTTTCGACATGAGTGAGGTGTTCCAAGTTTGGTTCCTAAATTTTGGGATGACAGATGATTCCTCTGGCACTTCCCAATTTCCATCTGATTGTTTGATGGATTTGGGTTATATTCGATATAAGTGAGGTGTTCCAAGATTTATTTCTAGATTTTGGGATTCAGACTGATTTCTCTAGAATTTTTTAACTTCCATAAGATTTTTTGATGTTGCCGAAAAGACTTACTTACAAAAGTGGTGATATCAGTCAAAAAACCCTTAAAGGGTAAATGTGATGCAAGTCCTTTATCTTACTTACAAAAGTAGTGATATCAGTCAAAGAACCCTTAAAGGTAAATGTGATGCAAGTCCTTTATCTTACTTACAAAAGTGGTGATATCAGTCAAAAAAACTCTTAAAGGGTAAATGTGATGCAAGTCCTTTATCTTACTTACAAAATAACTGATATCGCTGAGGGTGACGTATTGTGCGTCGTACGCAAAAGTTTTATCAACAGAAAATTGACACAAAAATTTTATGAAAGAAAATTTTACAAAAAGGAATTTGCGTCACAAGTGGCAGATTTTGAGGAACCTATTGTCAGGAAAATGGTTAAAAAATGTACTGGAAGAATTCAAACGGAAGAAAACCGAATTATGTGCCACTTGTGACGCAAATATCTTTTAGTAAAATTTTCTTTCACAAATTTTTTGTTCCCTAAGCGATATCACTTATTTTGTAAATAAGATAAAGGACTTGCGTCACATTTACCCTTGAAGGGTTTTTTGACTGATAGTATATTACTACATGAGGGAAGGAATATCAAATTATTTCTCGAGTGTAGTATGACTTTTGCCTTTGCGAAAGTCCATTTTCCCTCCCTAATAAAGGAAAATACAATTACATGTGTGCAGCATATAATAGTCTCGAGGCCGAAAACGGGGGCCGAAAACGAATTTTGGATTTTTCTCGGATTTTGTGCCCGTTGCATGAAAAATAACATTCGTACCTGTCTTGGACGATTGATTTAAGACACTATCGCTTGTAACCCTAAACCCTCACTTCGTTTGGACTACAGCTTGCGAAATTGCCTAAAATAAATCGTCCTAGACACATACGTAAACAACTATTAAATTGGGAACATTTCGGTCTAGTTATCGTCGTATTTTTATTCTCGTTTGCAGAGTAGTATATCGTCCATCATGTTGCCACAATATTCTTACAAAATGTCAACTATTGCAACGAGGTGTACCCTTAACTTTGTGTTAATACCGTCTGACAATTACGCAAACAAAAACATCAACCCAAAGAACGAATTAACAAAGCAAAATTTTCATTGAGAAATTTTATCATAGAGGCCTCATTCATATCCTACCTCGTGCTATATTGAATCCGTTAAGCACTTAAACGATTTTAAATGAAAACACCTCATAGAAGGACAAACAATTTTACTGAATACTTAAAGAAATAAACGAACATACCGAACATACCTCATGCCTATTCACATAAATATAGAATTGCGCTTAAACTGAGAAGATCGCCTAAAATAAATATGAAACAATTTGCGCCAATAATAAAGAAGTTAATTAAAAAAAAATAGTCGCGCAGATGTTTTCAGTAAAGTAGTTTATTATAAAAAAGATTGTGTCTACACGCCACTTTACTATACAATTTATACGTTTCAGATGATTTTTTTCTTCTTCTATAATTTAAGTAGAATTTGATTTTTTTTTTCGAATCAAACATTTAGTGTGTTTAGAAAGTTTAGTTAAGATATTGAACAGACGTTTAACATCAAACCCATCAAATCGCATTTCAAAATATAATCTTAATCATATAATATCGTTTTGTCGAGCATGTTATGTGAATTGTTATTGTAAATCAATTCAGCTCGAACATTTTGAAAACAGACGAAACATTGAGAAACTCTATCGAACAAAATTCTCATTGTTGTCGTCGATCGGAATACAAAAATCGAATAATTAAAAGTGGCCCACATTCAGTCAATTCAGGCAATTGTAGCGCGTGGAGTGTCATATCCTTCAGTCAAGATAAAACAGTTTCGTGTTGCCACTGAAACGACGTCATCAAACTTAAATCAAATTCTATTTTAATACGTTAAGGTGCAACAAACTACAAACTTCACTATCGGAAAATGTAGAGCTGTTCTAATTTTAACTCATTAGTTCTAAAATTAGACCAAATTTCATTCCGAAGATAACGTTTTTATTGTTGCAAAGTGCATCTGCTTTCTATTTTTGATTTTATTAAGGTTTACGGTGCGGACAGTCAGGAAAGTGTATGAAAAATACAAACTGTGGGAGTTCTATTGTAGATATATTAAGTGTCTCTGTTAGCATAGTAATCTGCATGAGAACACACAGTGCCATCGTTATTTTTTTAAGTAGAGAAATTGCTACGGTTTCATTACTTACACTTTAAATTTAAATTTATCTTCCCTTTATGCTGCTATGTACACTCTCGAAGTTTGAGAACTCCTGAAATACCACAACTTTCCGACTCAGTGAGTTGTTATTGAAAGGAATTTTTTCGTTAAAATTTAAATTTCAGCCCGTACCAAATGCGTTTTTGGAGGCGCCGTTTCATATGTAAATGCTAATTTTGACCTCGGAACGCCTAGCATACGACACACTGATGCTAACGTTTAAACTTCAACCACTTTCGATACAATGAAGCAATTCGATTTGGGCGTACCCGTTTTATATTTTGCTTTTGTTATTCTGAGCGTTTTGTGTTCGAACATACTTCTAATTTTTCTTATTATTTTTTTTAGAATTGTGCTATATTGTCACCTTTCAATAGAGCTTTTGGCACCTTTTCTTCACTTTAGGCGCCTTTTCCTACGTTTCAAAGGCCTTTCGGTAGCAGACCAGCCCTGGATGAAAGTACGTAGTTCATTTCGTACGGGTCAATTTGCGTTCCTTTATTACAAGCGTATGTTTCAATTCTTCATGCATTAATGCAATGTTTGGCTATTATTTATGCATTGCTGCAATTTATGTACATGAGCATAATCATGAAATGGGCAAATTTTAACACTTATCACTGTTGTTGTTGTTGTTGTTGTTGCATTAGCAATTCCCACTACTTCTGAAGAGCCCTTTTATCAATTGAAACACATAATGTACACAATTGGTAAATTAACTGAATTTGATCATCATTTCGATAAGTTCAAATGAAATATTTCGAATTTAAAAATAATTTCATGAAACGTTGACTCGGTTGATCGATTCTATCATAGAAAAATTTGTACTACGTGAGTCAAGTACTTCAAATAGACAAATGATTCAAAATGAATATTGGAACATAGTCAAACAGCCCACAATATGATACAGGTTAGATTCATTAGATTCTGAGCAAATCTTAACCCAAAATTTTGACTCTCCGAAAATTCAGGCCATTTTAGATATTGAAACAACATGTGCCGAAAACATGATTTCCATGAAGATTTTATGTGCTTTCTTTGATCGTCAAAACACGAGAAACCTTTATCGCTCTAGTGCGACAGTAGTCTCATTCCATGTAATATCAAAGTGCAAAATTCTTTATTAGACACCAACTTTTGCATTAATAACTAGTTTTTTCGCGAAGTTTTGCTGAGAACCAATTTTCACACTGAGATTTTTTGTATCTTAATTCATCACAAGACAATCGCTTCAACTTATGTTGAGAATAGGAGAACTGTTGGCTTTTATACAAAAATTTTCTAAAATGTTTCCTGTTGATTTCAATTAATTTGTTTGAGTTCCCTCGAAGACAAATTGAATTGAAATTGACAAAAAACCCACAGAAAGTTGCCGACAAACTTTACATCTTCTTAAACATTAACCTCCTCCAACCTCGCCTCCAACTATAGGCAACTTCACATATTCAGTTGTTATGAGGTGTGACTATCAATTAAAATCATGGAAGAAACAAAAATATATTTTTTCAAACGCAAAAAATCCCGAAAAATCTTGTTTGACACTTGTAACGAATATATTCTGAGGGATTCTTTTGAAAAACAGCCTACCGAAATCGGGCGTGTTTTCTAGTGGAACTTTTTATAGGTACCTAGAAAGGACTTCGACCCTAGAAGCCAAAGCCCCTCTCAAAAAAATTCTTCGAAGCTTTTATAGCTGGTGAAAGGTGATCGAAAGCCGAAAATTTGCACTTTTCTTACCAAAATTTCTCCAGGTACACGAGCCGTACAGGGTCGTGTGGGGTGTCATTAGAAAGGTAATCACATGTACTATTGAGCCGAATAGAGACTCATTGGTTTTAAAATTAATCCACACTGAAATATGTGCAGTTGAAGTTTTCAACCGAAAACTTGTACTTTTCTTACCAATATTTCTCCAGTTACACGAGCCGTACATGGTGGTGTGGGGTATCATTTTAAAGGTAATTTTCGGCTTTCGATCACCTTTCACCAGCTATAAAAGCTTCGAAGAATTTTTTTGAGAGTGGTTTTGGCTTCTAGGGTCGAAGTGCTTTCTAGGCACATATAAAAAAGTCCACTGGAAAATGCGTCCGATTTCGGTAGGCTGTTTTTCAAAAGAATCCCTCTCTACCAAACTCGCCTGCGTCTCGTCTTGAGCATCTTGAGCGTAAAATAATATCAATTCGAAATCATCAACCGAAAGTGGCTGCTTCGTGTTTGTGGGTTTCTCACGACTATTACGACAATATATGCAATATTTATGTTCGCAAAAATTCATCGCAACTTGTGAATTTTTTAACAAAACTGGCAACAAATAGACGAACGAAGTTTTCTTTAATAAAAAAAAACTCAAACTTTTCGCAAGTTTTCATAGCTTACCTGTTTCCTTCATAGTGTTTCTTTATAAATAAATTCACTTACCTGTAAATAAAAAGAAAGAAAAATATTAGAAAAATTGAGCAAAGTTTCATACTGTATAAGAGTTTTGCAAGTAAAGTTTAGACAATAACATGTTTATAATCATAGTAATTTGACTAATTTGCTCTCGATTTTTTAACAGAGTAACGTTTGACGTGTTACTGATCCACAGAGTGCGTTACATATAGTTACACTACCAAAATCAATACCCTCTCTAGCAACCAAACTAGAAGAATTAAGGTGGTAAAATTGTGCAGTGTATTCTGTCATAGAAAATTTTACACTTTTAAAAATAAATTAAATGAAGTATGAGCAGCGATGCCATTTTTTGTGTTGAAAATATTACGTCTCGATTATCCATTTCGGTGTTCGAAAATGAATAATTTGTGATTGTGACCTGTTTTTTGTGTGTTGATCCGTTATTTTGGTGTGCAAAAATGAATAAAGTTTTTTTTTTCATGTAACGTCGATATTGCTTTAAAAAAGAGCACGGCACGGCAACTCTAATACAAAAAAAAGTCATTGTCAAATTTGTCAAAATAAGGTGGTATATTGACTGCGTCAAAACGAAGTGTGGTTGCTAGAGACACGGCAGAGTAAAGATAACCAGGCAGGAGTGGACGTTTGACAAGAGACCTGAACAATCTAGTAGCCCTATATTTTTTGCGAACAAAATTTTTCAATTTATGTCAGTGTTCATTTGAGTTCATTTTCATCCAGTGTATTCGGTCCCTTATTTGACGTTTCGAAAATGAACCGCTCCTGCCTGGTTTATTTTACTCTGCCATGCTAGAGAGGATATTCTTAAAATCTAAGATGAAAATATCTTTGATAAATAAATATATCAGAGCTTACGCACTACGGCGCTATAGTTGAAAAATTGCCAATTCGAGCCGCATACAAGTTTAGCAACATATCTCAAAAAGTTGACATGTCCGGCTTCCTTAATTTCTACAACAACTACTCACGACGCAACCTAACTGCAATGTACAGAAGACTTACCCTAAAAATCGTTTCTTACCGCAACAATGAAAATTTTATTATCGAATAATAGATGAGTATCTGGAAATTTACTCACAGATTCACAATATAAACTTCTATAATAAAGAACCACACAATGTATATAACAGCTTAAAACCCAGACCTGTTATTTAACTAGCATAACCGATAGTTATATCCTTCCGGATTATAAAAATTAAAATGTTCAACGTAAATTCTGTTTAAAAGTTCCATGAAGTTTTAAATAATGTCAAATGCAAAACATCAAGCAAGTTGATTCAAGTCATCCCACCGTCCGTACGGACCGTAGACAAGTGTGTTTTGGGATTGCAGTACCTAAAATGGTTTTAGAATAGATTTTACGTGTTATGCACTCAGTTATGGCATAACATTGTTAATATGCTAAAGAAGTGTATAAAAGTCCTGACGTCCCAATCTGAGGTATGAGCTGATTTTGGTTGCCACTGAATTAGAGGACGCACTTACATTGTGGTTCAAACCACTATAACGATGAAGGCTACATAACTACCATATGACGATATAGTCATTAATTCCATTAATTCTTGTTTGACTCCTTGTGTTTGATAATAGTCTTTTATCTGTCTAGAACGATAATCTCGAGCTTATCCCTCTAGGGAGTTTTTGTTTATCTCGATATATCTGTTCTCGACAGATAAAATATGATATGCACCTATTGCCAGACTGTTATTTTGACGTGTAGGCATTATGACCCACGCCTTCGGCTAGGGCAATAATGTCCTACACGTCAAAATACCAATCTTGGCAACAGGTGCATAATATATATTATCACATACGCGCGGTGTTCGGATATCAAAATTACTCAACTAGAAGTTTAATTCAAAAATTACAGTTCAGTTCTATGTTGTTGTCTCGTTTTCTCTTATGTGATAAAATAGAGTACACACTTGTCACTGTCAGTCTCGGCTAGCCTCGACTTCTTCGTGACAAGTGTGTAATATATATTATCTGTCTAGAACGATAATCTCGAGCTTATCCCTCTAGGGAGTTTTTGTTTATCTCGATATATCTGTTCTCGACAGATAAAATATGATATGCACCTATTGCCAGACTGTTATTTTGACGTGTAGGCATTATGACCCACGCCTTCGGCTAGGGCAATAATGTCCTACACGTCAAAATACCAATCTTGGCAACAGGTGCATAATATATATTACATCACAAGGGATAATCGAGCTTTCATGTGAATTTTGTTGATCTGAGACGAAGCCGAGTCACGAAAACGTGACTTTTAATTTTTATTATGAGTTTTTTTAATAAATGTTGAGGTCATCAAATGTTCATACAGCTCGATGAAAACAATGATTTTCGACCCGCACGCAAGTTATACGAGATGAAGTCGAATGGTTATAGGTAATTCGTAGACGATAATTCCCCAATCTTTATTTGGGGTAACGAATTTATTGATTACATATCCATGTAAATGATATAAATAAAAGTGAAATATCATGGAAAAAATTGGTAGATCGGCAATAATCACATTAAATGAAAACCACATCAATGTTATTATTGCGCTCATTCTTGAATCCACCTAAATTCAACCAGGTATATTCTCACTATTTTCACTCCAAGCATCATATACTGCTTGCTTTAATATCGATGTTAGTAGCCTCTTCAGGTCGTCGTGATTCAAAACTAATCCGACAACACAATTTATTATTTACCTGACTGTTGTCGCATTCGAACCGCTCTGTGATAGTATGTAAGCCATCTGTATAATCCATTTGATAAATGTAATCAAACTTTTGGGTAATTGCTTCCAAACCATATATGCCCGCCACCACCACTACACATACACAAACGCAACGTTTCACAAAAGTGGTTGTCCCATTCTCTAGTCACCGTATCAAATCGCTTCAATTATTTGCAAATTCCTTCTTCCGCCGAACAATTTAGATAAATCTCATTTATCTAATTTTTCTAATTTATTTACACTTCAGAAAACAGGTTGTTCAATGATTTTGTACCAACAAAATATTTAACGAAGAGAACATTCTGTATGTATGTATGGTTCTATTAGTGGAACATGTTACACAACTTTCTATATAATTTGTCACTCCAAATGAAACACAAATAATTTTCTTTTTTAAATATGAAACAAACCGAAAGTAAAAAAAATGTCAATTTCTCGCTACCCGAGATCCCTGAAGTGTAGTCTGAACACGAAACGAACTAATTAGACAAATGCTATTGTCCGACATTTTTCTGACAAAAATAATAAATTTTCAAGCCCAGAGAAGTAACAAAGACAAATAAAAAAGAAACACATTTTCAGCTGTGCTATCGCTTGATTTATTTTTCACTCGAATCAACGAACAAACGCAGCACTTATAAATCCGTAGTGTATCATTTGCGAAAATCTTTTGGAAAACTCATAATTTTATCATGATTTATTCGTTGACAAAATTCAATTCGTTTTACAATATTTATTACACTGTACGAACGCCATTCCCGATACAGAATTTAATTAAATTATTTGGAGGTTTGCGTTCAAGAGGCATTCAAGTATATTATGATCTCGATTAAATTACTCTCCTTTAGAAAATGTAATGACTGCGACTTTTCTTTTTTATAATTCCTAACTTTTCCGTTCACATTTTTCTTGAAGAAAAGTTCTTCTACTTTCGTGCGTAAGCCACAAACTGATTGAGCGTATAAATTTTAAAAAGATTTTTGTTTGTACTGATGACTTTACTATCGAGCATTTTTAATGTGTCGGTAAAATTTTTTTCTAAAGAAAATTACACGATCTGTCTGGTAGCGATTTTATTTGTGTTTTTTTGATTGTTTTGGTTAGTTCACATAATCGCTGCTAATGATTTCATTTAAAAAAAAATTATTTGCCGGAGGAGACATTTTTTACTACTACGTTTACGTTCTTAAACATAAAAGTGATAATAATAATAAATGAGGTGACAAATCGTCTAATCAACGTGCTAGTCCCACATATAATGTAAAATCTACAATTAAAATGTTATCAAGATTCTTGCGTGGACTGGGAAAACATTTTGAGATATTTTCCTAAATTTTCGCTGAGTTAATTACATTTTCCCGTATGTCCCTTAATTAAAATATTTTCGGGAAAATTGGGAAAATATGGGAAAGTTTAGGAAAATATGAGATAGTTTTTTCCCAAAAATAGTCCCTGAGATTCTGAACACTCACAAAGGAAGGGGACTGACACCAAAATTAGAACTGTTCGCCGAACAGGGTTCGGTGGATTTTTAGTAGAAAATGTGATACGAGCGGAAGATGAGCCTCGCAGCACATCTATAGTCTACGAGCCATTACTTTGTACGGTTGAAAGAAAAAAAGTTTGCAGCTCATCATTTGTCGATCTTTTTTCAAATGGGGAGAGATACGCATGAACCGAAAAAATTTTATTTGGGAAATGTCCTCTTGTGACGGTTAGTGCATAACTCTCCTCAAATAACAGTCACAAATTATTATTTAACGTAATCTCTCACTGTTTCCGTATGAACGAACAGTGAACTATCCACCTGCTTTGAGGTTATATATTGTCGTGCGATTCGAACATACTAGAAAATGATATAACATCCAAAATGCGAAATATTATCGCAATTACGTGCAGATGTCAACTTGTAAGTGAAATAAATTTTACATTTAAACTAACAAGTAAGTTAGACGAAATGACCTCTTTTCTGAATCTATCAAGTTGAAAAGAAGTTTATTTCTTGGCAACTATCATAGTCTCGAAACATTTTCGACATTTTGGATTCATTAAATCATAACTTTACGAGAAAAATAGCAAATTTTAATAATTTTATCTGCCTAATACCGTAATATGATAAATTAGAACTTATATTATCGAAGTATCGTTAAATAGAAAAACCATAATCAAGGAAACTAATTATTTCTAAAAATATTTATTAATTTAGAGTATAGCCAAGTAAATTCTGAATTGATGTGCCGGATTCGAAGTACTAGATTGGGCATGGACTTCTCTAACGTTTTCGATATCGTCGCCCATTCTTTCTCGATCATTCTAGTGACGATAGTTTACTGGAATAGTTTAGGTTCTACTTGTCAAGTCGATCTAAATGTGTGGTATTGGACGACTCGAGGTTATTTCTAATGCATCGAACCTTAGGAGTATATTCCACTAGGATCAGTACTGGACCAATTGCTCTTTTTGATGTTTGTAAACGATTTGGTGGATCAACTGAAAAGTAGCAATCAACTGACAGATGACTTGAAGATTTGCCGTAAAATAGAGTCAAAGCACCTAGCAGGGTAATAGAGGTTTTTACACGTCAAATAGAGTAGTTTTTTGATACCAATAATACCATTAGCAGCCTTAATGGTAATTTTGCAATGACATTACGAAAACAAGTTATGGAAATATTCGCATACTTCGATTAAAGTACTACTTTATTTTTTTCTATTACCCTGCTAGGTGCTTTGATAGAGTCCATTGAAGATTGTCTGGACTTCAACAATTTTAAGCCGCCGTTTAGCTTACCTATTCAAAGTGTTGAAGTTAAGAAAAAGTAGGTCATGTAATTATGATTCTTTCCCTCCCCAGCGGTTTGTCTTTTTTCTTCTCCCGTTATCAGACTTTAGGTGTTGTTCAATATTTTCTTCTTCTTGGTAATTTAAAGTGTTGAAGTTTTGCTGTTTTTTGTATTTTTATTATGTGTAAATGTTAATTTCGTATTGTTGAATTGGCTGTTAAATTATCCGAAATAAATAACTCCACCGGCTCCTAATATTTACCATGCATTGATATGCAATATATCAAAGAACTTCTAGTGCGTTGAAGACATCTAAAATTTGGATTCCAAATCCATTTACTGACAGTTTATTTTTAAAATAACTATCCTTAAATCCCAGCAACTGCATGCCCTAAATTGAAATGAATTCAGGGAATGTGATTGTAATGTTCAATTTGCAAAGATCTCGTCACTGTGAATTAAGCAAATTAAGATTTCGTTTCCATCGAAAGCTCAACAGATTTATTAATTTAATAATGAACACAAGGTTCGAAAGTTCAACGGTGGTCCCCGTAAACATTGTATCCATAATTAATGAGACGATATTGTTCCCTTCCGAGTAATAATAAGAATGGATGAAGTTTTAATTAATAAATTCTTTGAAATCAAGCCAGAGTGTTTTCATTCCACGAACAATCTGTGCACTACTATGCAACGTAAGTTTTCCATTTAATTTCTTAGTTAGACATATTTATCCAAGATATTTTACAAAGTTTTCACGGTGTGTTTGGCATACGTAAAGTCAAATAAAAAAAATTGTGCTGAAACTAAAACAAACCGTGGCTGATTTTTCGATACCAGTGAGTCTGTAGTGCAAATGAGTATGCAAATAATTTGTTAGTTAAGGAGCCCTGACTCGAAGTCTCACCAAGTAAGATTAGATTTTTTTTCGTAAATTCTGAATGTTGGATACAGAAATATTTCAGTTTCTCCATTGTTTGACCGAGATTGCCCCTTTATTTTGGAAGACAGGGCGCGTGCTTCAAAACAGAAAGTCGGTCAACTATGTCTGAATAATCTAATTTTGAAATTTTGTACTTTGTTCTGTAAATTTTGAAATTTACATCATCAATTTCTGCAATTGTTCTACAAAAAGCAGAAATAGCCAGGAAAATCCATTTTCAAATTAAATGTAACCCAACTACCTATTTTAGTAGTATACCGATAAATTATTGGTTTGCACATTTGATTTAACTTGTAGTCGTAAAAAACTCTCTGTTAAATTTATTGGGATGAAAAAGGTACGAATGTGACAATCGCTCGGACAATCCTTTATACACACTACATCGAAAAACAGCTGCAGGAAAATATAAAAAAAATCAAATGACGTATGTCAACGGTTGCCCTACCAACCTGTGTATACGAAAAATCTCTTACTCCAAATCTACTATGCAGTGCAGGAAAGTGCATATGAATGCTAGTGGGTTAAACTTTTCAATGAAATCCCCCACCCCCAACAGTCAAAATCAATCTATTGCAAAGTTCTTCAGGCTAAAGTTTGCATGCGAATCATTAACATGAAAAGGGAGCAACCATTGTACGTCATTGAAAACGAAACGAGTCAAACATTATTTCTAATGTTCGTTAATTTAGTCGGTCGAAAACTGTGATGGAACGAACAACATTCGACTATTTTTATTCATCACCGCTGTGTAGTGTACGTTGATGCCGTTGATGGTAACTGTGTTCAATACGCATGCGTTAGAATACAGAATCCATCTTCATCATCAACTGTGTCATATTTCTGGAATCCATCTTCGGACTGTACTTATAATGTACCATAGTCTGAGGCTTCCACCATTTCTATGCAATAATTTATTCGGATATTCTCGAGCTATGTACCCAAGATTCGTCCATTATTTTAGAATATAAGAGCAACATTTTTAACAAACGTCCATAGTTATTTCATTTAAAATTCATTATGAAAAAATACTCTCTTTCTCTTCTTTGTTGAGAGATAGTCCTGTACGAAAATAATTTTCCTCGTTTCCTCGTTTCAAACCGATTTTAGAGTGTGTGTGTTTTTTTTCCGGCTATATGAACAAAACGCATGGATATGTCGCAATGCGCTATGACGTCATAGAAGTGTTTAACTGTTTTATGTTCTTATACATGAAATGAATCTGTTTCGAAAAACGTTTTCTTAAATGATCAGCAAGAAAAACTATTATTGACAGCAATACTATAATTCGTAAAACTTTGTCTTTCCATCACAAGAATAAAAAGGTTAATACAGTGTATTTGCTATTGTGCTATACATAACCTGTATTTGAAGTTTAAGTTGCACACCTTAGTAATAAATTTGATTAAAACAAGTTAGATTTTACACAGAAGTCTTTAAGCACGCCTGTCGATGTTGAAACATAATAGCATATTCATTTTAAGTTCAACGGAAAATAAACTGTAGAATAAGCTGTAAAATACCGAAAAGGTGCATCAAAATGCAAGGCACATCGTTGTCGTATAATCATATCAAACGATGGAATTAATTTTAAATGTATAAATTCCAAGCCGCTCGGCGAGGTCATAAGTGGAAATTCCAAAATTAGGCTAAGTGGGCAAAAGTTATGAGATATTTTCTTGAGATGTGAGATAAATTGGACTGAATTTTAAGAATTTGATTTCCTTTGATTTTCAGGGATTTCTTTGATTTACTTTTTAGAAGATTTTCTTTTGAAAGGATTTCATCTGTTTATCTACCCCTCGATATTGCTTCACATCTGCCAGTTTTTGGAACGTAATAAAATCAAGATTTACATTTAACTTCATGTAACTTCACCGACAATCTGTTACAATCTGCATTTTTATGTGATTATCGATATCGTCTTCGCCTGGAACGACTGAATATCATACAAAAATCACACTATTTTCATCATACATATTCAATAGATATGAACTCTTTGCTGTTAAACGATACGACTAGCTATCAGCATATTTTTTTTTTGTTTTGCTGAGCGCTCAACTGATAGCCACGTTCAGACACAAAATGTGAACGTGAATGTTTTCTCAGATGGCTTATTTGGAATTTTGATGGATGAACAATTACAGTATGCAAATTTTCGCATATTTTCTCAAATTTATTTTAAAATGATGACATGTTATATCTATGAATATTATCAGAATCTATTTCCAATTATACAACTTTTATACCGGAGAAAGTATACGTCCTTTATCATCGAAGTTTTGTGCTAAGTGCTAATAGCCGGTATAAGAATACAATTTCACGCAAAAATTGTCCAAGATTTGTAGTCCAATAATAGTTATTTATGCTACAAGAACTGTAAAGGGTGTTTTATGTTCGAGGAATGGTAAATGGTTCGAGACGAAGTTGAATTTTGAAAATTGGGTAAAAATTACTTATAGCGGTAATAAGGAAAAGCGTCTATGCAGAATTTCTCCCATCTCGTTGTTCTAACATTATCCATTTACGAACTCAACCTATAAAATTTCAATCTTCGTCGATGTAAATAAAAAAATTAAAATCGGATAAGAATTACGGAAGTTATTGCGGTAACAAGGGAAAAAAATCTAAAAACTAAAATTTAAAAAAAACATGTATAATCTTTTACTTACACCACTTACACACCCGGAATTTTGAAAATCGACACATTTTCTGTTTCTGTGTTTTACTTGAATTTCTGATTTCTCCATATAAAACCTCATGCAAAATTCACAAAAAACCACGAATATTCGTCGGTTTTCAAAATTATGTGAGTACGAGATTGTATAAATACTAACACATTAACATTAGTGAAAATCGAAATACTTCTGTTTACGTAATATGTCTCTTCTGTCTTCCATGAAATATTAATAGTAGATCACATACTTGTGCGGAAAATCGTTGTTTTGAAAAGTGCGGAGTTTGTATGCTGAGCCGAAGGCGAACCTGAATATTCGGTTTGGTCTAAACCGAACCGAAGCTTATGGTTCGATTCAAACCGAACCGAAAATTCCAGTTTTTCGGATAGCCGGCTCATCTCTGCTTTCGACGCCCTCAGCATGTAATATATATTACACACTTGTCACGAAGAAGTCGACTACGCTTCGGATCAACAAAATCCACACGAAAACTGTACCTTTCATCTTTTTCTCCCGAGTTATTTAATGGATTTTTCATACCTAGGACCAGAGAAGTACGACTTCGTCGCACTTTTTCTCAGTCGGATATGAAAAATATTATTCGTACCAGTTCGTGGTCGCCTTCGGTTCTGTCTGGAATTTATGTGCTGATCATATTAGCTAGTGAGTCATTACATGCAATCTAATATATATTACACATTTGTCACGAAGAAGTCGAGGCTTGCCGAGACTGATAGTGACAAGTGTGTACTCTATTTTATCACATAAGCGAAAACGAGACAACAACATAGACCTGAAGTGTAATTTTTGAATTAAACTTCTAGTTTAGTAATTTTGACATCCGAACACCACGCGTATGTGATAATAAATATTATGCACGTATGACAAAGCGGTCGAGGCTTGCCGAGACTGCTTGTCATACGTGCATATCCTTTTTTATCTGTCTAGAACGATAATCTCGAGCTTATCCCTCTAGGGAGTTTTTTTTATCTCGATATATCTGTTCTCGACAGATAATAAATATTATGCACGTATGACAAAGCGGTAGAGGCTTGCCGAGACGGCTTGTCATACGTGCATATTCTTTTTTATCGCATAAGCGAAAACGAGACAACAAGATATGCGAATGACACTTTGACAATTTACAGAAGTATAATGTTTGTTTATATATCCTAGGTGAATAATTTTTTCGGGGAATCAGACCGCGTATGCGATAAATAGTTTTATACGTTTCTGTGGTGGACGGAAATTTTAGAAAGTTTCGCGAGTTGTATGAACAAAAATGTTTTCTCGGTTGACATGTGGTTCTCCACACGCTCTGGCCACAGAAATAACTTGCTAAATTAAATTCTTTGATGTTTTACCACTCGTAGAACAATAAGTTGATTGCTTTCGTTTTCGCATTTTTGTCTTAGTTGCCTGGCCGTATGAAGAAGCTCAAACATTACAAATTGTATTTGTTACGCCGCTGTACGTTTCATTTTTAACGTTGTCATTTTACAACGAACTAAAGGCATAATCAGACGTTAAGCAACAGTCGTTCCAAATGAGTACTCTTATTGAGCCTAACCAAAATTCCCGTAAAAGGAGGATTTGAACTTTAGTCCGAAATAAGACACTGTTTCGTCACATACGGGTCCTTTCAACTATAACTCATCAGTCAATGGTAAGTAGTTTTCAAGGATTTTACTTATATGTGCCATCGAGACAGTAACGCTGAAATTTGTCAGATAAACGGTCAAATTAGCGTTAGGAGTTTGACAGATTTCCATCTGAAAAGGACTCTAATAAAAGATTTTTCGTCAGAAGATCAGACTAAGGAAATTCATCAAAGTAAAAACCAACGTCAATTCCTTTAACAAATAAATTTAAGCTCTAAACAAACTACAAGCTCTCAAAAGCCAATCCCCGATTCTGCCATTATTTTACCACTCACCACAGATTCAGCGGGTATGGCCATTAAAACTTTCCAATCCTTAAATTCGCTCCAAGACAGACACACAATCCTTGAAAACTTCTTTCTACTCAGGACAAACAGTACAAATATTGACGGAAATAAGGAAAAAATCATATCCGCTGAGGACAATAGCGTTTCACAAATTGGTAATTTGGCCAGTCGTGTCCTCGACATGATGAGTAAAGGCATTGCCATTTTCTTAATAAGTGGTATATCTATTAATTCATCTGATGTACATTTAGGAAATTTTAACAACGAATAAAGAGATGTATTTTTCCCTAAATATCTGCCGGTTGCCTTCTGGTCCAAATGAATCTATCGGAGACAACGACCATCCGATTACGATTTTCAATAAAAGTCAACGCGGTATACCTCGACCAGTGAATTCGGTCAGTTCTCGAGCTAGTTTTGGGATCTGCGTTTCTCTGGCTATACTTGTAGTTTTCTAGTGTACTAGTTCTTCAAGTTTACTTATTGCCGTAAAAGGTTCGTCTTTTTGATTCAATTTTGTTTCGGGATTCCGTTGATGCCATTTGTTGGTTTTCTTTCATGCGCGATGCTTTGTAATGAATTTGTTCAATGTAAAGCAGTAGGGTTTTTATCCGCTATTTTTGTTTTAAGATTTTCCTGTATTTGTTCTTTTAAACAAATAAAGAAACTTAAAGAAAATGTATTCTTCCGCCAAACTTTATAGTGACACATTTTCCATCTTATAGTTCTTACTGATGCTACTGGCGTTGGTTCGATAGTGTGCAACATATTTTCTCAATAACCATAATGTTTCGTATATTTGATCATAACTTCCGTTTCACCGAATCAATGAGACATGACTTTCTATATAATTGGTTTCATTAATGTGCCGAATTCTATATAAAGTTTCCACACAGATCCTTATAAATGGGTTGAACCAAATTTCGATTTGAACTTGGGAAGTCCTTTGGTATTTTGTATTTCTCCGAGCAATCTTGCAAAGTTAGATAAAGATATGGATGTACATGCTCCGCATAGAGGAGGTCCTTCTCTATCGTTTAGCATCAAGAGACACTTAGAAAATGAATACGCCTGGTAGCAGCCTTAAGTATTATTAAGTTTTTCTTTGAAAACCAAAAAAAAAAATATTCTTACATTAATACATTATACTCACTTTTCGGAATGATATGATGACCATAGACTGTATGTTTCTGTAGACAAAAATCACGGCAGAGTAAAAGTAACCCAGGCAGGTGCGCTTGTTTGACTAGAGACCTGAATTATCTAGTAGCCTTATTTATTTTGCGAACTAAATTTTTCAACTTATGTCGGTGTTCATTTGAGTTCATTTTCATACAGTGTATTAGGTAGGTCCTTTTTTTGACGTTTCAATAATGAACCGCTCCTGCCGGGTTTACTTTTACTCTTCCGTGCAAAAATCAATTCCAATCTATTCGCCTAGTCGGTTGGACTGTAGAGGCGCCACATTTTTTTACAGTACTTCATTCCCACTGGACTATTTTTTTGTTTAACAACTTCATATTGATTCATTCTCATGAAATTTCACAGCAATGAAGCTTGTTCATGAAAAACTAGTTCAGTGACATATAACAAAAAGTACTAAAATGTAATAGTCTGAGAGAAATAGTATTTTACATTACTAGGTACTATTTCCTATAGAAAAACTACTTCGTCTTATCGCCTTGAGAGGAGGTTAATCTCTTGAGAAGTTAGTCAATTTACCATAAGGCTTATCTGCCGTAATTCGCATGTCGGACTTAGTGCAAAATTTAAACAAAAGAATTCTTTGTTTAAATTTTGCACTAAGTCCGACATGCGAATTACGGCAGTTATACTAACCAACAGCTTTTATTGAATCACTTTAACCTTAAACCAACAAAGCGATTTTATTTGACATTGTCAGAAAGTTGTTACAATTTCCCTCAATTCGTTCTTGCTCTGGATGTTTTATTTCAGTTAAAAGTCAATAATTTGTTACAACCGACTCGCGTATCTTGAATAAAATTCAAAAAATTGTGTTCAATTTCAGATTTATTATTCTGTTGCAATTAGGTTCCAAACAAATATTTTTTTTATTTTTCTTCGGTGCAGAACATTATTATAAGATACTTTGCATCGTATTATATGCCAAAAAAATGTTTAATTTTTTTTATAGAACACTTTGAACACGCAAAAAATCATGAAAATTCGAATCGGAATACACTCCGGAGTGTATTTCGTTTCGTCAATTCGTTTTTTTCGTTATTTTTTGGGTTTTCAAAATGGTTTATAAAAAAAGTAAACATTTTTTTGGCATATAATACGAAGCAAAGTATCTTATAATAATGTTCTGCATCGAAGAAAAATAAAAAAAATTTTTGTTTGGAACCTAATTGTTTATGCAATTTCAATTTTAATTTCTGGTCAAAATTTGAGTTTTATAAATTGAAAAAGCGGTTACGATATGAACGGCGAATCGAGAATATCAATCAAACAAGTCAAGATGAAGAACTGCCACAGCCAACGAGACAAGAAATTGCATCTTTTTGTCGGGATCATGCAATTTTCATGCAATGTCAGAGAGATTCCGTAGCAGGCGACGTAGACGATGTGCTGAACCTAAGTAGAAGTCTTGTTTTCTTTTCTTTTAATTTTTTTTTGTTCGTTTTCAGTTAACTGTAATTGGACTGTTTTTCTTTTCATTTACTTTTTGATAATTTCGTTCAACTATTGCTATTTTGACTACTTGTTGATATGTACCGTCTGACTGTATTAGATCGACGTTAAAAGATGTGATAAATAATAAAATTGGATATTGGGTTTGAATCCGTGATATTCGTTTTCTAATTTCTCATTTATTCTCTCAAATACAATCAAAGAAAAAACAATAAGTACCGACTTATCAACACGTATACAATAAAATGTGTTTTTGTTTTGCGCAAAATCAAACTTTGTTGTGACAACTTTATATTATAGAAGCATTTGTCAAATAAATCCATACGCTAAATAAATAAACACACGTGTGTAACGCTGGCAATATTCCCCGGTATCATAATGTACTATTGTCGTAAACTTCTTGCAAAGAGCAGAAAGCAGAAATGGTTCAACACGCAGTTGACAAATAGGCATTTTCTCACCTCACCTGAAAGTTGGGAGGCATTGTTTCCGTAGGCTCTTCCATTTTTTAATAGTCGGTTTAAGTTCATAATTTTTTTAACAATCTAGCCTTATTGCTCGTTTGAGAGAGCATTTTTTTTGCATTTGTGATTGCGAAACTGACACAACTATGCGTATAGCTTGCTTCAGCACATAGCGAAAAAACCAGATGATTATGTTAATTATGTATCCAAATTTGTGATCTATGTTGTCTATAAGCAGGTTCTTGTTTGTAACGTGTTTGTTCTTTTGAGTTTAGATCAGAAAGTTTGAAATTTGTATTGGATTTCGTTCAAAGCTGTGCTTTAACTATGATTGTACAATGTTTCATTTGTCGTAAATGGTAATACTCTCACCCGACACACGACAGCTCGGTTCACACCCATTAAAAATGAATAAATGCAGATATATAGTGCGCTGACAGAGCCAAAAAGCTCAACGACTATTTCTTTAAACTTTTATTTTTTTCGATTAAGGCTCGCAATGTTATTTACATATTATTGTCGGTCTTTTGCATTAAATGAACTTATTAGTTACCAAGCCTTTTGAAAATCCAATATTTTCTCACAATTTCTTGAGAGACAATGAAAAAGAAAAAAAAATCAAAATCAGAAAAATCAATTTAACAGTTACAACTAAAGCTTCTGTGCCACTGCCATCTAAAGTGGGATAGACAAATTTCTGCTAGAAAGTTTGTCGCTGCATGAGCACATAAAAATATCGAAATTCGGCTTTCATGTTTCATCGCTAAGCTTTTCGTGCAGTCGATGTCTGTCTATTGCGATTTTCAGACATACAAGAAGCAAAAGCATACTTTCACGAAAAATAATAGAAGAAAGCTAAGCTGTAGATCGGAAATAATATTTGTCGACGGTATAAGCAAATACTTTTTTTTGCACTTACACAAAAACAAAAATGTTTTATCATTCATCCGTAGTCTATTAATAGCAAGCAAAAGAAAATGGAAACATTATGCATATTCACCCCAAACATCTTCATTACTTTGTTCTTTGTTACCTCACTAATTGATTCGTCTGAAGATAATTTATATACGAGCCTGCAATACAAACTTAAATACGAGCATAAATTTGGTTGATGTATTGAAAATTACAATTTCGTTTTAGCGGTGAATCTAATTACGAACAGGTACATATCGAATTTTATAACGAAGTTATAATGCCCTATGAGCTGCGTGTGTGTCTGTAAAGAATAGCTCTGTTAAAGACTCGTAATAGTCATTACATAAAATGGAAAGGAAAGTTGAAAGGACGGGTGCTCGTGTGATTATGCACACCAGAGGCGAATCCGAGGTCAATCAACACACGTTTCCATTTTTATTTTGAGTTCTCAAATGGAAAAAAAGAAGAGCGTGAATTGTGAAAAGTAAAGTTTTCGGCGATTGTTGCGTAGCGTGTAAAAATGTCGTTACAGTGTGACAGTCATAAAATGTTTCTTTCTGAAAATTCTGACGAATTTCAATGATTCAGAACAATTTCAAAAAACTTGTACGACTATCGTAGATCGTGATAGTCACTGAAAACGCCTAATTAGCTTCATCTTTGTTATAAAAATTACCTCACTCTAGCTTTTCCAAAATAAAAAAATCCAAATTTTACCAAAACATATGTTCATTTTATTCATTACCATTCGTAATTCTGAATGGGTGCGCATGTTTGGAGAACCAAACTCTCAATTATCGAGTCGAGACAAGTATACTAGAACGGGGTTCTTGCAAATCATTCATTTTCTTTTTCAAAAGACAACGTCGATATTAGGGTGATATTCGTAAATTTCGTTCAAGCTTGAAGTCTTACATCTGTCTTGTGAACGAATGTGATGGAAGCAACTGACGATGGGCAGTCCTACACTGCCCTGTGACCACCATCACATTCGGAGGTCGAAACAGCAATTCTCTCTTCACTTAACGTGACTTATGTGGGAAAGGGAAGAGTAACGATACTCTGTTAGAGTCTACTGGATTCTCATTCCGTTTTAATTTTAGTTTTCGGTTTTAACTTTGCTAGGCATTTCAGTTATGTGTGTTCCCAGAAGCAATTGAAGCGAATGAATGGATTGTCAGGCTGCACCTATCGCCAGCTGCTCGTACCCAGGATGGCAATGGCAATGACAACTAAAACGATTCTCGGACCTTTAAGGCCCTCTAGACCCTCTAAACCCCTGTGCGTCTTTCTGAAGACGACAGGTAAAAAATCCTAATATCCCATGAATTTAGCGGAACGAAACGGTGTCTTTAGGTACTCTAGGGATAACGTTTCTTGAAAAGACGTATTTTCGTCGTCGTTTTATCGCGTATTTGACTATGACAAAGAATTGGCCCTTATTGTCGTCTTTTAAAGTTTATTTTTAGGTGAATTAGTCTAATAGCCGTGCGCTGTGGGTGAGTTCTACTGTTGCATTTAGTCCGTTGTCAAATTGTAACGTTAAAGAGCAAATCTACATATGTCAGATTCAAGGACTTTTGCAAGAGGTTGTATGAGCATTTGTCCTTAATATGGCGTTTCTGTTCATGGTGTATTTTTCGAATTTGCTTTCTATCTAACACTTACTCATAGATATTCTAATGTGTCAAAAAAAATGTCCTCTGAGGATTTTCTATGGCATTCATACTACTTTTACTGCTTTTGCTGGATTGCAATTAATTTTTATGGATTTCCTTTTTAAGTTTTAGATTTCTTAGATTTAGGGTTTTTTAATTTTCAATAATTTTCCAAGGATTTTCCAAGGACATTACTTGGCTGTCATATGGTTTTCCTGCTTATCCTCCCCTCAGTCTTCACTGGACTCTTACTGTGATAAAACTTGATAAGATAGGTTTCAAGCCGTCGCTCTTTGATGGACTAATAAGCACACAGGTTTTCGGTCTAATCTAAACTAAACATGTTGCGACACCTCTCACTCGCGCCCACTCACTCGAATGCGACATGCGAGACGTTTACAACATGCACAAAGGCCAACAACTCTTTGATGTTTTTAAACACTTGAAACTTTAAAAATTGCGCAATAGCGAAACTGTGTCAGTTCCTTAAATGTACAAACTCCAAAGCATTTAATAAAGAACTCGTTTTATTATTTAATTATTTTCAAAGAAATATGAGCTCGTTCTTTCTGATGATAACAAAAACAGTTGCATATGAAAAATTACGGTACACACAACTGGGTATGTGCGATTTATGTTGCTGCTGTATAATGAAAACATCAAAAATGACACTGAAAAATTGCTTCTGTTAAAGTAAAAAAAAAACATTTGGATGAACAGGAACAAAAAAATGTTTTAACTGAAAATGTTCAATTAAATGCACTAAGAAGCCTCTCGGCTGAGCGCATTCGAATAACGCTAAAATGTGAAAGCACACATACCTGTCTATAATGAAGAACGACAGGAGTACGAGAGCAATAATAATACAGTTGCATCACCATAAAATTATATCACTTTTAAGATGCACTTACAAGATGCACATAAAAAGAAATCGTCATCGTATCTTTTCTCGTTTATCCTAAATTAAATTCTCCAGATAATTTTTCTTTCGACGAGTTTCATAAAAACGTAATGGCGGCGGCGGGTGGGAAACACAGGTATAAAATACCGAAATGTTTGAATCTGTGACTAAGCAAAATCAAAGCGGTTGGAATAAAAGCAAAATGAGAAGAACGAGAGCGCAAAAAAAACTATTTAATTTAATAATCCACGACATAACATTGTATAACGACCTCATTCACATACATCAAAAAGACTTGACTTTGTCGAAACGAGAATCACAAAGATACTTAACTACCTAAATGACTTGATTAAAATTTGAACAATTTTTTTCCCTTCTCCACTCATTAAACATGAATATAATTAAAATTCTCCATAGGAATAATATCTCGTTCAAGAAATAATCATTTCCATGCTGGTGGTATAGGGTGAAATTAATGGGCGATTTGTATTCGCACCACGTTAACAAAATGACAATAAAAAGGTGACGAAAAAGTAATCCATGATAATATGGTTAACACACCTCGGTGGCATAATGGAATGGATAAATTAAAGCCAAAAGATATATACACACAAATAAATAATGATTTTCAGCCCCAGCACCAAGGCATGGGAACCAAAAACGAGAATGAAATGAGAGCAATTTTTTTGTTTTGTTTATTTCTTTCAGTGCACAAGCGTCTAATAATCAAAACTTTTAGGTTCAACACAAAACGAACGCAGAAATGTGGACTTTAAGCAAATAGAGTTTTTCATTGAACGCAGAAATGGACATTGAAGCAAATAATACAACATTTCGATACAAGTCCCAATTAGGAACAACACAACATGTTGCCTAAATTTCTATGACTTGAAAAATTAAAAAAACTGGTCAATTTGAACGACGACATTCGAACAGGACTGGAACCAAAAATCAAAAATGTTTAAGCACCACCACCAATAAAATGTGTTCCAAATTTCACCCCTGCGGTGTATGTAACGATAAATTCGTATTTGCGAATCTGGCGCTTCTACGAAATTGCATCTCATGCAGCGAGCAAACACATCTCCTCTATTGTTAGTTAACGTTGTACAACTTTTCAGATATGCAATTAAAATTCTACTTCAGAAATAACTTAAGCCGTCAACAAAACACGGCACACGGTATACAAGAACACGAGATGTGCTCACATTTTCTGGTTGCATTCATTGAAAGTTGTTCGTGTTGTGTATAAAGAAAGGTGCGATTGTAATTGAATCTTCTTCACCATTTGAATAAACACGATGCATTTGTATGCAAAATAATGCAATTATTCATCGAATATGTTTTGACTTATCTGTTGTGCCAGCAAGAATGCACACGAATGTGCTCTGATTTTTACCAATAGTTTTCAATTATTGACTTCTACTCTCAATTATTTATTTGCCGATTCTGTTTGCACACGAGCAATTTTGATGGGATCGACAATTACGCTGCGTTTTCCATTGTTTAGCCTGTGGTGAATATCGTAAGAATTGTGTTCGCTATGAACTCGTATTAGCTGCAGACTGTAGTTAAATGTAATCGTAAATGCTTGGTGGCTACTTATCGCTACATGGGGGCCCCATTCACAAATTACGCACTTTTGGGGTAGAAGGGTGCTTCATACATTTTTGAAAATTTCTCCATACATTTTGGAGGACGCGAGGGGGAGAGGGTGGTCGGAAATTTCGAATTTGCTGAGTGCGCAATTATGAATGACCCCTTATAAGTGGGCTGCAAAACCATCACTTCAATATGTAATGAACGAAATAAAGTGCTTGTCGAATGACGAAACAACGATGTCTAAGACGACATTTCTGACATTGTCGTCTATTGTTGTGACACCGATAACCAAAAGAAGCGATTAGGAGATGGCTTCTAATTCACTGGATCTGCCAGATAGAACGAACTGCCATTACAAAAGCTTGTATCTCGAAAAACATTTCAAAACAGTTCCTGAAAAAAACACCTAAGTTCTTCTGGGTCATGATAGTGGTATGACTTTGTTAGTTGAAACGGAAATACCATTTTTTGTGTAATTGAGAATTGTATGACAATATTAATGGAAACATTTCCAAATCCTACCTGATACAATTATCCACATTATACTCTTCGCGCATCAGCTAAAACCCGAAACCGCTTCCATTTTGTTTATATTGCATTTAGAACGTCAGAGGACCCTCAGTTGATTAGACAAGTCGACTATATTTTGAATAAATATTTTATGTCTCTCGTTTTTCCAACGTAATCTAATATGTTTCAGACAGCTTAAGTTGGAACAGAATAAGTTCTAGTCATAAAGAAAAATTAAGACGAAAGCTGTGCTCATAAAACTTGTGTGCTGAAATTTACACACTGAATTGTGTAACCCACCATTTGCGAAGCGCGTTTATAAGATTCATTTGTTATGTGCAATCAAATTTTATTTTTGAAGCATTATATCCGTATATCCCAAGACTGTTGCTTTTTTACCACTGACGCTTATATCTATATACGTATGTATACGTCTATTTAGCATCAAATTAAAATGCTACGTGATATTTGCGTGAGTGACAATAAAATCGCTTGAGAAGTGTAACGTAATTTGTGAAAGATTTGTCGTTTTTATGTTTTTCCTTTAAATTAAAAGTAAAATCATTGAATCGTTTTTTCCCCTTCATTATCACGTAGATAAGTTCTGAATATATCACAGTTACAGTTACAGTCATAAAAGATAGAGATTTTGTCGTTTCGAGTTTTGTTTTGTTTGCTTGTTAAAAAGTACATATGTAGCCGAAAGGCGGTGTAGGTGCATTTGAAACCACTACATTACAGTTTCCACATGAGATTGAAGATTTAGACAAAACTAGAAATCGAACTTTAAATTTTCAATTTCTGACGAAACTATTCAATACGAACAACTTATAAGGTAAGCTTAACAACCTCATGAGCTTTCGTCAAGTTTCCACACTTTAGGGATTTAGATCGATATGAATTGTGTAGATTGAAAAACCATTTTTTGCGTAATTCAAAATGTATGGCTATAAGGCCGAAAGCCTTCTTAACCAAGAATTCTTTTCAAAACTGTTCGTAAAAAGCTGAATTTAAAATAGTTTCGTTGCAAGAAAAATTGAACTGACTCGTTGACTATGGTAGGCTATGTATTTTCCTTATCAGAGAATCAAATTAACCCAGTTTTAAGTGGCTATTTTTAGAAACGACCGTTGGAGATCTCTAGTTATACAATGTAGCGGAAATCTTTGACCCGGCACTCTAATGAAGTTATGATTTTGTTCATCATATAAATACCGAACATAAAAACCTAACTTCTACGTTTGTTAATTCATCAGAAAAAAGTGAACCACAACAATGATGCGATATATTTCACCTTTTGACGAGTCTATTTTTGTCTTAAATAAAAACTTTCTGCTAAAATTTAACAAACAAGTTGTCCGACAACACATTTCGATTGAAGGTTTGGTTTTATGTGCTAATGACATGGCAATCACAACTCATAATAGTTTTCCATTTGTCGGACTGAGTCAGATTCAAAATACTTTCAAAATCTGCTTGAATTCGACCTAATAACCTCTCCACCACAAATCCGACCGAGTTGGGTTTCGGGGTAGCCCGAAAAATACCAACCAGAAAAAGATGTTAAGCAATTAGGTGCTAGCGTACCGAGTGTAACATGCGTACAACTGCTCGGTGGAGTGTGGTGTTCTTTATGACTTCACTACGGACACCAACTACCTATCCACATGACTGAATTTCAATAAAAAAAATCTCTTGTCTCGATACCAAGTAATTGAATCGTGTTCCCCGTCTTTCTCATGCATAATAATAGTATTCTAAACTTCTCTCATCAATATTTAATATCATGCTTGTTAGCACTTACAAATTGTTTTAATGTTATCAAAAACCTAATATTGTTAATGGTGATAAATCAGCAATTGTTAATGTTTCGTTTTATGTTTATTTTTATTTTCATTCTGTTCTTAACATTTCAATAAAGTCGAAATAAACTTTTCGTCACTAGTAACCTTGCTTTATGCTGAATTGTTAGGTTGAACCGTATTTGAGTTGTAGGATAAATTGTACGCTTATATATCATTCATTAGCAACCGCACTATTCTGTTCTAATGAATGAAAAATGTACCTCTTCCGCAGGTATAATGAAGTTAAGTAAGATGAATGGAGCAACAACAGCAATTGCACAATTTGCTCAGTCAACACTTTAGCCTGATAGATTAAAAATACTTACAGCTTCTGTGGCGAACCGTTTTTCTTTAATCAATTCTTTTTTTTGTGTATTAAGGTGAACATTTGGAATTTCGTGTCGTAGCTAAAGAGACCGGCTTATTTATGGCATTTTCGGAAGTATTTCCTTTGAGCTTTGAAAGAGGAAATTTGTTGGGAAATTAATAGATATTCAGTTAGGGAGAATGCTTGAAGTCAAGCATACAATGTTGATTCGATATTGACCCGCGGTCAACAATCACACAAAATCGAGACTTTATAATTGTCTACCGAATTATATGTAAATGTCTGTATTGCATGTTGGTGGTGCCGAATGATACGCTTGATCAATAATAGATTTTTGAGAGTACAAACCACAGACCCAGTGCCTCATTTTATTAAATTTTATTGGAAAATTTCTTCAAATCTTATCAAAACTTCCCAAACTTTTTGAAAAATTTTGGTATGTTTTGGTAAACTTTGGCAAATTGTTCCAACTAAATTTACCAAAAGTAGACCCTGGTCTGCTCAGTTTTATTTTTAGGCATTTTTAACCTGATCTGCATTTTTCCTATACCTATTACATGGCGTGACACGTTTGGCCACACATCCTCCCTCGTGCACATAATTTCAATGAATGATGATTTATTGGTCCATTAACCAGAAAGCATGTACTACTGTACACAATTTATCTTACAGATAGTGAAAGTACAAGTTTTAAAACTTTCTATCTTTCGCAAAGTTTTACCGACGTGTTACTTCTCTAGCCGCGTTGCAATCTATATAGCAATTGAATAAGAACCAAAACATTATCACACTTCAACAAAGCTGACCTCTATGTAAATGTGTTTCTGAGTCAACAAATAAATTCTCAGTTAGCATGCAGTTGGGCAATGTAAATGTTTATCGGAAGCAACAAACACTCAAGTATAAAATCCATGAATTTGGGGTCGGTTTTCGTAAGGCATTCAACTGTTTAAGTTGTGAAATGATCCAACCTAACACAAATCATAGAATGAACCATAAAAAAATATAACTCTGAAACAGAACGAACGGCTGGATTAAAACGTGATGTATCCCATACAAATATAATAGTAGTGTGTTATGATGACAAATAAATTTAATTTATGATTGAGCCGAGACGTGTTTTTTTTTATTATTTTATTATAATCTGGTGATGTGTTACGTCCAAAGGCAGCTCTTTTATCATATCCATGTGCGGGAACACTAAGCTATTTTTAGCCGCATTTTTTGTTTACTTATTATAATTTTGATCGTCCCTCAAAAAGTTATTTGGGAATGAAAAGAAAATGTTTGTAGAAACACACAAAAAAACATTTTGGATAAATAAAAATAAGAATTATCAGCACCAGGTTTGTACGATTCAAAAATATTTTATTGGATGATTCAGCAGAAAAAAAAATACAATTTTATGAAACCTATAAGTGAATCGGTGAACCGTTTTAACTTAAAAAAAAACTTACTAAAAAATTTAAATTTCATTTGTTTTTTCGCTTTCACATAAATATCGCTTGAAATATACGAACGGAAGATAGGTAATATTTACAACGAATAAAAAACACACACACAAAACCTTTGCCTTTAAATAATTTCATCCCACATAATACATTGGCTGTACATGTTTTTCGATACATTCCGTGCATTCGTTTTCTAATTATATTTTTTCCCTTGTCATGAGAAATAATAGTATTTTGCAGTAAACGGAATTTGAAAATCAATATCCCACAGCAACGAAATTTTAGCATGGAAACTTCCTCAACATATATACACAATTTATGTATAATGTATGTGCATGTTCGGTTATACACATCCTCGAAAAACGAAAACAATATTAGTTATGCTCGCACATATCAATTCTTCATCAGATAATGTAAAGGTGGAATTTCAGGGGCCGGCCATAAAATACCCAGTGGGAGATAGATTACATGGGAAAATCTATTCAATTTTTATATGACTTTCGAACAATACCCCACTACCGTACCATATGTATGATGAATCCCATAGTTTTATAGCTTGGATTACAAAATAAAAAAATTGTTATAAAAAATGTTAACATTACGATGACATCACATTCGAATGTCTCAGTCTCAGTAAAATGGGAAAACACATATCACTGTACCTAGCATTCACATAGAAAATATTTGAAGGCTTATAGTATCAGAATAGGATAGTTAAGATATGACTGTTACTTCCTTGGTGTGAGTTAAAAGGCACAACCCACACAAGTGTACATGCATATATGTATGAGCATTTGAAGCTTTTTTTGTCTGTCATACAAGTGTTACTGCTAGAAGCAGTGCTATGGAAATTTTACTACCAGACTTTTCCTGGTGGAAATAAAATTCTGAAAATATGGAGTTTCATGGTCTCAAAAGACAATAGATTTCAGAACAAGAGACGAAGTATTTCGAGATTTAAAGACTTTAATTTTCACCAAGGTTCAAGATCTTCCACTATCGATGCTAGTCGAAATCTTTTAGGTAAAATGTTTGTTTTTTAGAATGCAATCAAAAACCAGTATCTGTACATCGGATACACCAATGGTTGCTTTCAATAGCTACACAGAAACATTGGTATCCCCACAAAGTTTACCTGTATAGTTGTAACGCGAATAAAAACTAGTAAAAGCCATAAGTCACGCAAAATAAACGAAAAAAAGGCAAAAAATAAAAAGGAAGTATTCTGTTTTGATGAGTTATTAAGCGATTACTGATTTTATTAGGTCACAGAGATAAAGTTTCGGGTTGTTGTGCTGTTGTCTTAGTTGTTGTTTTTCGCTAAATTCGTCGGCTAAATTAAGTTTTTCCTTTTAATAATTCCTCAATTATCTGTGTTATTATTAAGACGATAACAGCAATGATTTATCTGTTAGCAATAAAACCGAATAAAAACTAATTTTAGAAGGTTTAACGAAGTTCAATTCTTTCTTCTTTTTTTTCATTTTTGTCTCTACAGATTTTCTTTTTCTATTTTCGGTCATCATACTCAGAAACAGAAATGAATTTTCGTATAACAGAAATGTAATAGGAAAAAAAACAATAAAAGAAATTTCTGTGAAATATTATGGAACTTTTTCGTTCGTATAACCTTTAGGGAAAGTTCCATAGTTTTTTTCCTCCAGAGAAGAGAGTGAAAAAAATGTGAACAACAATTGAAATTGAAAAGTATTATTTTCCGGGGAAATAAATAGTTTCGCATAACCTTCTTTTTCGTACTTTCGAATTATATATTTAAAATTGCTGTAGAATAATTGCAATAAATTTTTTTTCTTCTCCATCTGAACCACATTCTACAGAGAAAGTTTTCCAAGCAAAATATAATCTTGAGGTTAACAATTTGCATTCACTCACTTTACATTATTTTAGTCTATTTACTTTGCGAACTTTATCGTGATGCATTCACATTCAAAATCCACAGCTAGTGGAATGTTTTCCTGTGTTCCTGTTTATACCCAACAACTTATTTTAATTCACTCGAAATCTTCAGTTTTCAGTTTGTTCGTATATATTCACATACTCATCTCTTAATATCACTGTATTTGTATATGAATAATAATAATGTACGAGCTGTTAATGCCCTTCAACTCCATCTGTCTTAAAACATATTAGTGTGCAACATGTTTTCTCAATAACCATAATATTCCGTATGTTTGATTATGTATAGTAAAGAGTGTGCTAGACCACAAAATATTGCCAACAGCTTCCAACAAAAAAGATTTGCTTTGTATAGTTTTAAGCGACGATAACATTGTTGAAAACTTTATCATAACTTCCGTTTCGCCGAATCAATGAGACATGACTTTCTATATGGTTGGTTTCATTGATGTGCCGAATTCTATATAAACTTTCCAAACAGATCCTTATCGTCATTTGATTATTTCTATTGCATTTTATCCAAATGTTTGTGTTCATATGGGGACGACAATGGAATCAGCAATATAGAATTTATATGTTTTTTGGTGTTTTGGCAAATGTGATATAATGCAACAGATGATGCTTCGCTGTGCCAATTGATATAAAAGCACACGTTTGGCAAGCTATCAGATACAAAGCCGACAGAGTGAGAAAAAGCGAATTCAAAATTTATTAATGAAAAATGGGTTCAATAAACCGTGTTGAACGTGTAACAGCAAAAAAAAATAACGCAGAAGAAGCTTGAAACAAACTCCAGCCTTTAAATGGAATTTTTTTTTGCCATTTGTTTGTACAACAAATTTGTACCTCTGACATGGGAAAAATTCTTTTGGGAATAATCTCATATATATATTGTGTGGGAACTGTATACACATCACGCACCAATTAGTTTTTCATCCATTAAGGTAAGAGGGAAAAGCGTGTCTTAAATAGAATATCAGTTATGTATTGCGTACATCAACGTAAATATTACAAGTCCACAAGAGATTTTTGTGGATCCAAATCCATAATTAAAGCACAAGTTAGGGGAGCAAGGTGATGTTAATATACGTATGTGTATGTATACAGGTTGTGATCATATAAAATGAAATGAAATAGACCTTGACATTACAAACATATTGCGCATATACAACATAACATGTCGGTTAAATTGTATACACAAAATGGGAACAGCAATTTGAAAATCTATCAGACAAAACAGACCCAATCATATTGACGTTACTATCAATTTCCCATTTCCATCCAATTTCGTCATTTTATAAACCCGTTTCCCTCATGTATCCCATAGGAGTTATAACTTGTTGCAGTATACTATAACTCGTACTATAATAACAAATGTTTGTTATTTTAACAATTGGTTTGGCCCTGAAAGTTTCTGAATTACCGAAAATCAATACAAACCGATCATTTTTCTGGCAGTTATCTACCCAATAGAATAAGCGATTATACATGAAGCATATACTCAGAAAAAAAGAAAGTTTTTCGATCCTTACGCAAGTATAGGGCGTGTGCCTGACCCACCTCCATCTCGATATAATGAAAGTGAAACACACACTGAATTTATTTGCTACAGCACAATGAAAAAACATTGTCGCGGTAATGAAAATTTTATTTTACTACAACGGATCTCAGTGGAAAGAATTGACTATCTCGCTGTGGCCTGATGAGATGTGGTATCTTTGAGCTACATTGTAAAATTTTAATCATCCAAAGTTGCATCTCATCGCCTCTCATGTCGGTACAGTGGCAGGAACCATTCGCTATGTTCGATATAGTCATTGCAATTTTCTTAATTCACCATTCTCGTGCTTCTCGAGTTGTCAATTTGTCAATGTTCTTTTATCGAAATGCATCCAAAAGGCCGTAAAAAAACAAGGAAGAACACTTGAAATGCTCTTTCTCTACGTTTCATTTCGATTGTTTGCAAAGTTCTTTTAGACTTTCAAATAGTTAGTTTCATCAACAGCCCTTAGGCATTAGGACATTATTAAACTCGAGAAATTTTCAGGGAATATTTTCTTTTTACAGTTGGTTCATTCCCTATATTACTGTACTTCGTATGAATATTGAAACGTGTGTATATGCTATATGCTATAAACTTTTGGAACATGGAACATGGAAATATATTTCGGTTATGGCCAAGTTCAAAAGATTTTCATAAATAATTCAAATGCCTCGAAAAATTCATTGTAACATTTTACGTTCTAACGTCTATGGATACGGCAGTAGTAACAAAAGCCATAAAGTGAAGCATATAATGTATTATTATACGTAAACATTGGTAGTCCTATGAACGTCTTCTTATATATGGAGGGGCTTGTATTAAATTTGTCCATGTTGTATTACAGATTCCATATTACAATTGTTACACAAAAGTCTATATATGTAGATGGGATTTTCTTGGTACAGAGGTATGCAGATAGGCGAATATGTTTTATTTTATTTGTTTTTCTTCTGCCGAGAGAACTAGACCGAAATTTGTCAAATGAATATCTAGAGATAAATATTCGTGTGTAGCAGACGACGGGGATATATCCATTTTTTTCGTTAGGATTATGTAAATTAGAAATTAGCCGAATTCACGAACAGTTAGAGTCATTAATAACAAAAAAAAAGTTGTGCGCTTCTAAGAATATGGCTCCTTTGTTATCTCTGAAAAAAATACCATCAACAAGGAAGGACATCCATTTACAGGAGATTTCGTCGATGTAATACCGCAATCGCATAGTATAATACAACAATTTTAATGAAGAAAGTAATAAAATCGTCGTAATCTAATATCCGAAAACATAAAAAGAATATTACAAAATGTTTTTGTTCCACAAAAAAGTCGCCCATAAATATTACAACCGAGAAAAAAACATTTCTTGGATGTTGAAATATATAAAAATGTATCCATATTGATACGGAATTTCGTTCATCGCAAGCATATTATAAGGGTAAGAAATTAAATTACGGAAGATGTACGCAAACGAATCGGTATTTTCAACTATACGTATACGCTCACACAAATCAGCAACAATGAACAAAATTTCAAATTCAAAGGAGATTCCTGGGCGGGTTTTATTGTCGATGAAACGATTAGACGCTTTAGTAAAATTATTCTTTGTTCTGTAAAATAAAAATATCGAGGTAATGTGCAGTAGTGAAATAGTAAAGCATCACCGTAAATTTCATTGCGACTGCTTCGCCCATGTAAAATGTTTCACTTTCGTATTTAAGCGATTTCTGCTGTTCCTCTTCGTTTTTCGGTTTCGTCTCATTTCGTACACTATTTCAAATGAAAAATGAGAGGAATCGGAGAAACCAAGAAGAACCGATAAGATACGAATGTTGGATTTTTTACGTGTGCAATACAGTACTGCCCTGCAATGCATAAAAAACTTAGTGCAAAAGAGATGGAAGATATTTTTTTAAAGTAAGAATCTACTGAATGCGAAATTAAATAGTGTTAACGGTAATGAAGCGTCTTCACCTGACTATATCTCAAATTAATCCATTTTTACAAAAAAAAAGAAAGAAATAGAAATTTTAGTCGGCACCTCGCTCATATTCTCTTCATTCTAAATACAATTTCGACGTATTGATCGAATCTGCGAACCGTTTTACAGTCATCGAGATGCGTATTCTATCCCAGCAAGGCATCGCTTATCATTTCTCTGTTAACGACAAGAGTATGAGTTAGTGTGAATAAGGCCACTAAGGTATGAAAAACGTCTACTTTAGCACCGACTGGCATGACGTATGTTCCAATACGTTATGAACGACCCAGAGGACTTTCGGCCAATATCTATTTTAACAAAGTTTGTATGACGTCTCAGTCAACATAGACAGTAAAGTTGATAGTTTCATCACTTTATATGCACACAAAAAACGAACCAGCCTAAACAGTCATGTCGCATCATTTTATCTAAGCTTAATGTTACCTATAATCGTAACCATTCTATCAATTTAAATTCCCGTCTATTATTTTGGATCGACGTTTAACCAT
This sequence comes from Bradysia coprophila, assembly GCF_014529535.1. NCBI lineage: Eukaryota > Metazoa > Arthropoda > Insecta > Diptera > Sciaridae > Bradysia > Bradysia coprophila. The sequence continues at coordinate 624,292 of NW_023503302.1, read as the reverse complement.
ATAAATATACTGTTATGTTCTGTTGATACTCCCGGTATTATTCTTCCTCTTTTCTCGATGAATGTTTGATTTTACTTCCTATCGATGTAACAAATCAAAAAAAATTTATCAGATTCAAAAGCAACAGTGATTTCTAAGATCGACAAAATGAAATGAATATTTACTTTAGTGTATTGGTTTGGGAATTTAAAGCAATCTCAATTTCATCTTATTCATTTTACAGCGTAGCGTTATATACGCACTAGCCGGCACATGCGCATATCCCAGCATAGGGGTATAATCCCGGAAAAGTTGATATCATTTGACGATTTTTTCTATTTCTTTTTACACTGTTCGAAAGGTACACATATCAGTGGACCTGTTCAAAAAAGCCGACATACGCAGTTTTAGACTTTCAATTTACTTCACAGAATTCATATACTATAGGGATATCATGCGGTGTGCAATTTCGACAATTAATTTTGTTGAGTGTCAGTGTCATTAAATAGAAAAGGCCTTTTTTTATAGAGCATAGAAGTCGCGAAAGGATAATCTGGCAACGAAGGGAAAATTAACATGATGTTGCATTTACGAAATATGCAAGCACCGGAGGCATAAACAGGAGATTACAAAAATGATTTAGTCGGGAAAAAGGAAATTTAATGTTATGGAGAGATCTGTCATAGTTCGGTTTTGAGAAATTGTGTAAATGACTTATAGATTAGGGTACATCAATTTTCGACTATTTTTTGATGAAATGGAGTGCATAAGTTCACTTATTTCACATGATTTTAAAATCCATAGAATGGTTAACCAAAATTAGGGATGGGAGACGTTCAAAATTATCGATAATATCAATCGAAAGAAATTATCGATAATTGATTAATCATATCGTTATCGATAATTTAATAATTATCAAAATATCGAAATTCGATAATTATCAAAATATCGATATTTTGATATTTATCTGAAAATTCATGACAATATACCGATATATCGGAATATATCGGTAAATATCGGATTTTCGGACCGAAATATCGAAATATCGAATTATCGATATCTTGATAATTATCAAAATATCAATAATTATCGATTATCGATATTTTGTTGATAATTTTCGATAACAAAAGTCGATAATTATCGATTATCGATAATCGATAAATATCGATAATCATTATCATTATCGCCCATGCCTAACCAAAATGACAAATTCCTTCAAAGTATTTATTGTCCCAACCACATTTTATGCCAAAGTAGCCTGCAATAAGCTTAAAAAATTCTGAAAAAGTTGACCCTCATGAACATTGGAGCCACCAAAAAGTAACTAATCGAACTTTTTTGAATATTTTTGTTTGTTTGTTTGATCTGGTCCATTGAGGCTTTACATTTAAACGATCTTTATCGGTAAGTCTGATGGGACTAGGTATGATACTGAACTGATACAGATACAGAAAACTCGAAAATTTTCAGACTGTCTGGCCGCACAGGCTAGTGAACTTTTGTACCCGGTTTAATCCATGACAAAAAAAAATAGTGCAAAAATGATGTACCCTATTATGGTTATAGTCGATAAGCCAACCTGTAAGTTCGTCTTTATAAGTTATAACGCAAACTGTTCATAAACATGGAAAACTTTAAAGTTTGAAAGTTTTGGATGTCAATGTCAATTTCCAATATTATAATTATTTAAAGTAATTTGTCTATTGGTGCTGCCCTTGTTTTCGATAAAACACACAATACATGAAACCTCTGAAGCGGTAACTCATAAGTTATGAGTTATTACACAAAAACTTCTAAATCTGTCGCTGGTCGAACTATTCTTAATGCTTTTAGTACTAAATTGTTCTTGTTTTAATAATCATTCTCCATCCTAAAAAATAGAGAAAATAAATAGGTTCTGTACCGCTTAGATTGTCAAATGCAATCTTTAATAAAATAACGAAATCAAATCTCCTCCAACGTCTATTCAACAATAAATGACGTAATGTGTTGAGAGTATCATCGAAGAAATTTAATCAGCAGCAGTTAGATAAATTTGTTATGTGCAGCTCACCAGAGACTCACTCGACATTTGTGTCTTATCAATATTAATTATAAGCAATTATTAATGATAATGGTCCGACAAAATTGCTTCATGTTGGGTTTATTCAACCATTATACACATCAATATCATTTAAGTACTTAAAATAATTTACACTCGAAACACTTGAGACTGAAGAAAGTGATTTTATCTGAGCAAACTATAAGTGGAAGCAGGAACATACCAACAATTTATTGTGATAAAAGTTCAACAATACCTCTTAAAGAGTGCTTTTTGTTCTCGTACTGCCGCTGTTATTTTGTTGTTTTTCTTTTCTTTTTAATTGAGTGGATGAAGGGGTGGTGGTGGATTTTTGAACGTTTATAGGTATGATAGGTACACTCTAAAAGGAGTGATTTTTTGTATTTAATTTCCAGTTGAAGGAACAAAATATTGACATTTTTATCTTCCTTTCGTTCAGCTTCAATTGCAATTAATTTCATGTATCGATTGACTTTTAAATTTTTCACAGAAATAATTCAGAATTTGTAGTGATACTAGTTATGCTACTGCTGAAATGGCTTTAAGCATAAACAACAATTTCTGCAAAGTGCGGAAAAACCCCTTCATAAACCGGAAAAACTGACTGGAAAAACTTCATAATTCACAAAAATAATTATCGTGCCAGAAATTATTTACATTATATTTGAAAAGTGATTTATTGACCGGCTCTTGAAGCTTTTGCTTACTTATATCTCATTAAATGGAATCTAAATGATAACAAAAGTCGAAACTCATAGCTTCCGAAATTATTGCCGCCGAGGAAATCGTATATGGTAAACTGTCTCCGACCCAATAACAGGTTCTTCATCACGTCCGGTAATTTTATCAATGGATACAATTACATTTATATGTGTTTTAGCATGATATATTCGATCATGTAGTATTGCAACGGCAAATACACCAAGACGGATGGTCCCGCTTGTACGTCGATCCGTGCCATCTAAATTACAGTTCGAAATAGAAACGTCGATTGAATCAGACCATACCAGCGATCGTTTGAAAAATCGGTATCTAAGCCAGTCGGCCAATAAATTTTTTTCACGACAATTGGCATATCGGACGTGCCATTCATTGATGCAGCTACAATCATTTTTTTAGTAATCGTATCAATCCGATAGATGTAATCTTCATACAAGCTAAAACTTTCAATCCATCAATTCTTTCAATTCTTCTACCAATAACCGTTTTTGATAGAAAACTTCCAATTTCGGTTGTTTTAATAGATTTGAAAGTTGAATACCAAAGTAATGGACTCTCTTCACTATGCACTTCAGCTATATCATGGATGCTTTAGAAATCCTGTAATCTCACTTCTTCTTTTACCAACTGATAATTGGTCCAATCTGAATTATTATGATGGAATCAACGAAATGTATAAATTCAATTCAGAATGATGTTACTATAAGAACTGAGAAACTATCAGTAAATATATCACTGATTGAATAACAACTTCCAGGAGAATCCCCGTCTTATCTAAAGTTACTACCTAAAATTTTTACCTAACATTTTGCATTGTTCGTTCCACATCGTTTCTTATGCTTTCAGCAGGTGAAACGTAAAGAGATTCATTGCACTCATTCGCTTGTGTGGAAAATATGGAAATGCGATAGAATACATGTTTAACAATGAAAACAAATTGAACCCGAGATTGAACCCACAAAAACTAAGAAAACTTATGTTGAGTTGAGTTTAGCCGCAATTTATCCCAGCAATCAAATAGTTAGGTGTTGATCGATAAGCATTTGGTTTTGGTGCGATGAGAGAGTGTGATAGAGTACATAGTGTGCCTTTGAATAGAGGCAACCAAATTTTACTTTTCATCACTGAGCTAAAAATAGTTATTTATGCCACCGACCGAGTGATAGATGCACTACATGTGTAGATTACAAATAGTGTGTGTAAAACAGCATTTTTGTGCCTTAGGATCATAATATCGACGGATTTCTCGTCACGGCAACTGAGATGAAAAAGTTTAATTTTTTGGTACTGCTCACAGTTATTGGCTGCCGAAAAAGTAACTTAAGCCGCTGAATGCAACTGACAATATTTTCTTAGATTTTGTGCTTATGATCACCTGACTTAAAAAGCAAGTCCTGCTTTGCATCGCCGCATTGCGGTAAATTATCAGCGGGCTACAACCAATTCTTTTCTCGAAAGAGGCAACGAAAGTTTCACTTTTCGTCACTGATTTTTTACGTTTGTCTTGACTTGCATCGCTGAAATGAATTTCCGTAGTTGCTATTGGCAGGCCATTTCACCTGCAAATAATCTTTGTAAAAGGAAAAATGCTATTGGTAGGCGCCTGCCAATAGCCTCCGTAAAAGGGAAAACCCTATTCGCAGGCAAGTTCGCCTGTCAATAGCATTTTGTATAAGAGAGATGCTATTGGCAGGCCCCTGCCAAAAGCATCTTTATTAATAATTTGGATATTGGCAGGCGCTTGCGAATAGTCACTACGATGAATTTCACTAGAAATGAATTCATATAATTAAAATAATTCGCCAAGTATTTAGCCATATGAGTCAAAACAAACAAAAATCTTTGTTCACGCTGATCAAACTTCCAACAATAACAAAAATATCTCGACGAGTGGAAAGTGCCAGTGAAACAAATGTTCTGATATCTATTTTGTGACTCAACGAATCGCTAGAATAATATTATTTTGATGTTTTCGTACGATGTAGGTAGATATTTTGTATCCAAATAGCTTACGAACAATTGTGAAATGTTTGGGAATGAAATGCATCGCTGCTCACCTTTGAATGGAATATAGGTAATATTATGTAAAATAACATTTATGCCACTCAGCATCATAATATGCAAAATTTCTAAACTTTAGATACGTCTGTGGCATAAAACGTTGTATGAATCTCGGTGCGAAGTACTTTATTAGGCTATAGATGTGTAATTATGACACAAGCCGCACTCGATGTCATAAATAACTATTGAAATATTTTGACAACTACAATGTGACAGATTGTGATAGTGTCAAAATCTATGGCATACTTTTCGGCGCTTGTTTCGTAATGATATATACAATATGTACTTGTAGTACAAGTCTTGTACCCAAATGATTAATCGTCAAACGCACTTCAAGCATGAGTGGTACTCTAAGTGTATCAAACAATACCGTAAAATATTTGAAAAAAAAAAATCATAAAAAATAGTACTCTATTTGACAGCTAGGATCACTAACAATCATACTTGTTGTGCGTGATTGCGACTCAATTTTCCTTATACCTTTCCTTGACATTGAATGCATTTATGTTTAAATTTCTAAGGTTGCATTAAAAGAGCGATAATGTTCCGGATTCTCGAAAAACCTTGAAGTTATGCTACGAGTTGTCAATAGGCATGGGCGATAATGAAAATGATTATCGATAATTATCAATTATCGATAATCGATAATTATCGACTTTTTTTATCGAAAATTATCAAAAAAAATATCGATAATCGATAATTATTGATATTTTGATAATTATCAAGATATCGATAATTCGATATATCGATATTTCGGTCCGAAAATCCGATATTTATCGATATATTCCGATATATCTGTATATTATCATGAATTTTCAGATAAATATCAAAATATCGATATTTCGATAATTATCGAATTTCGATATTTTGATAATTATCGATAATTATTAAATTATCGATAACGATATGATTAATCGATTATCGATAATTTCTTTCGATTGATATTATTTAGCACCGTAAATTTTGACAACAATTTAATTCCTCTAGGATGTATTTATGTTGACTGATAAGCACCTCGGGCTCTCGGCTCAAAGCCAATTGTGACCTAGAAATCTGTGCGTTGATATGTACTTTTTTTAAATGAAATATTTGTTTGTGCTGAAATTAATTGGAAATAGCTTCCAGACCAGAAATGCCAAACCATCGAAAATAAGTTAATGAATGTTCTCGACAATTTAATTGAAAAATAAAAGTCAATGAAAACGTATAAATTTCAGATAGCTCATCATATAATTAATTTTCGTGTTCTTCTGTTTATTAAATCGAAACCGAACGGGAGTAAAATTTTATCTGTGAATTTATTAATTTAATAACGGACGACATGTGTGTGAAAATTTATTTCAATAAAAAAAAGAGTCTCCAACACATTCACAAACGCAATAAACGCTCTTTTCGTTACTTTGTTAGAAAAATAAACTGAGCCATTGAAGAAGCAAGAGGAAGTTTTCCCAATTACTAATAAATTGTTGGAGCACAGCCAGTTTTACGATATTATCCAACCATTTTAACGATGTCACTTTTGTGTAGTCTGAATATATATAGCGGAATCGAACCCACTGAGTGTGTAGTAGAATTGAATTTAGGAACACAAGTTAAGATTGCTGAAATTGAATTGAATAGAATTAAATGAAATAGTTCCCTTAAATCAGTTTTCAATTTGTATGCAAGCTCGTTTAATGTCTTCGTACTAGCGTTGAATTTTTTACATGAAAATCACTTTTAGTTTCTGGTCATAAATTTTGGAGAATAAAAGAAAAATGTTTCTCACGTTATTCCAATCATAGACTAGTAACAAAATCAGCCTAAAACTCGTCATTCATTTCTTTCAGCGAAATTTAAATGAATAAGCGAATAAAAATTAAGTTTAAAATCATAGGCGTTGGTTCGAGTTTGGGTTCAGATGTAGAAGGTGAATCTAATAAACCGTTAAATTTACGTTTTGACCAAAATAAACTAAGGTCAATGCTATATGAAATTTCAACATGTATCCACTAGTCAATTAGGCCCTTTGCATACGAAATGTTTTAGCAAATGAAAGCTCTGACACTGACCTATCTCAAATTTATAATGAATAAAAACGATCGAAGAAATTGTTAAAGATTCAGACAAACCAGAAATTTTACTTAATTCGTGAAAATTAAATTTTTATTCAATGATATGAGCTCAATCCGCGTGAATTGCGTGATTTTAACAGTTTTAACAAAATTTAATTATAAACTAGTCCACTGATTTGCTATATCCATCCAGCTGGCGATAAGCTGAGATCGAAAAATGATATTCAATTGTACTTGCCGAAAGAATTAACGATTGATATGTTTACATTCGCAACGAAAGCTTTGGGACGTGGGAATGAAATTAATATTATGAGTGGGTTGCTAGACCTAACGCAATGAGGCAATCATTCCCGCAAATCACATTTTCAGACTGAGAGTCTGATATTAGATGAACGTCAAGAACATCACCCTTCTTGGCCACAACTGCCTTGAACGTTTTGTTTTCCACCATTTGATTGAACTCATTCGTGTTTTCTACGCTCCATGCACCGCTCACCGGTTGGATGGAATAGAGTCGAGCCTTTATTGCCATTATCGGAAGGTAACGGAATTCTTCGGGTAGAACTCTGAATCTAGTGGCATTGTCGATGTAGTCAATGTCACCGATATCGCAAAACGAAACCAAAATACCCAAGAACAAGCGACGTTCAACAATGACTCTGTGAATTTAGTGCTTAGTGTTTAGCATGTTAAGTGTTAAGCGTTTCTTGATGTCACTTACCGGTACCACTTCCCATCAGAATGTAAACAGGCGTATGCCTCTTGTTCTTCAATGTTATTTAGTGTTAGGCTGTGTCGCGTTTTTGCCAATAATGGTGGGAGTTTTATGGTTTTATGCATGAAATTCATTTTTATAACATTCTTTCAAACTGGTGGCTATTTGTAATTACTTTTTTAATGAAGACAATTTTTCCGGTTTGCATATGTCGATACAATTACTTTCTTGTAATCAGACAAATGCAACACGTGGTGGATTTTCGTATGCTGCCATGGAAAACACTCGACCATACCATGCATTTCCAGGAGCCACGGCTAGTGGTTCGCAATCTTCAGGATTGAGTGTTGCGGCTCATGTGTCCAGTTCGTTACCTGAACGCCGAGAAGCAACACAACCAGTTCAATCGGTACGCAAAAAGGATTTATTTACAATTCACGTATCATACGTAAAGTTTCGTTTTTTCCTCTTTTGTAATCAGACAAATGCAACACGGGGTGGATTTTCGCATGCTGCCATGGAAAACACTCGACCATATCATGCATTTCCATCCTAAGATTCTGTGTCCGCTTCATGGAGATTGTGATTATAATTTGAAGATGTGGGAAGGTCGCAACATTTTGGATTTGAATGTTCATTTTAATCAACATGATGATGAATTGAATGGTTTGGACGAACGTTTGAAGGATTATTTTTTGGGTTTTTCTAAATATTGTTTACAACGGTTCGAGTTGTGCGGACATTGCAAGAGATTTGTGAATTATGGATTTCGCAAACCTTATTATCACCATTGGAGAAATCGTATGGAAGAACCAGCATGGTTTACCGAATCCGAAAGTAGAATGGTTGAATTGAATCGGAAAATGTGGACGCGCCAAATTATTTTGATACCAGCAGGGAAGCATTTTGCTGATAATTTCGCAGGTAATTCTTGGATTGTTGCTGAGAGAGCAATTCAGGTATCGAATATCAATAATGATATGAAGCGAGAAGTAATGTTGTGGAATGAAAGTGAAGATCCTTGCGGTGTTGTATACCGTTTTTACTGTTTAAGTTCGAATAAACTGAAACAGTTCTATATTGGTTCCACCGATAAATCACTTGAAGTTCGTTTGAGTGTACATCTTCATTCAAATATGAAAGTCCAGGAATTAGTGAAAGCCGATGATTTGCAGATTTCAATTTTTGGTATGGTGTTATGCGAAAAAATCCGCTACCATAAAATGAGTGCTCGCGAGGGTTTAGAATCATTATTTGTTTTGCTTTTTAATGGAGTTAACAAATTTAAAGCTTTAAATACCAGAATCACGAATACTGCTACTGACAAAGAAGTATTGGCTGAATTGCGAGAAGCATTAGACGATCCAAATGAGAAGTAAAATGTTCGTTTTTTTTATAATTTTGACGAAGACTTAATAAGAAAAAAAATTTTGAATTTTTTTTTTATTTTTGACGAAAAAATTAATTTTTAGTATTTTAGTTACTTATGAGAAGTAAAGTTTGTAAGAAGATTTTTTTTTATATAAGTTTGAGAAAAGGTAATTTTTTATTTATTTGTTTATTTGTAATTATTGAAATAAGATGTAAGACGTTTTATAACGAAGTGGTTATAATAATAATAAATTAGTTGTGAGTATATATAGACGTTTGTGTTTTTAATTAGAAATATTTTGATAATGGAAATTCAGCAAACAAGGTGACATGAGGAAGGGGTTAATTTTTTTCAATTTTTTTCTTTGTTAAAACAAGAGGGAAGGAAATAAGCGTTCGCTCCCCAGAACTGTCATGAGACACAGCGAGTATACTAAGGATCTCTTTAAATGTAACGTTCGGGATTTGTGACTGTAAGAATTGAAAATGAACTGTTGCCCTGCCACTGACACTCCTTTTTGTATTTTTAAAAAGTCGTAGTGTAACTGTGGTACGTCTACTAATTGTTTCGGTTAGTGTTTTGGTATCTTCAAGTTTAGCTGTGGTTGAATTCAGGTAAACGTTAAACTATAAATCAGCAGACCTGTTTTTTCTTTATCACATGTGGTTAATAATAGCACCTTCTTATCAGGACCGGACAATACTGTGAATTCGGGCGAATCCCGGAGGGAATTTTTAATTTTTGTGCTTTTTAGAAATTAATTGTATGAATCTTCGATGGGCTTTTCGCAAGCAAATTTATTTTATTGTTTTTACATTTCCATTTATATTGGGAAATAACAAAGACTTTGCGTTGAAAGTAGATATTGATGGTAAGGTGGATTTTGTTTATATGGATGAGTGAGTTGGAAAGATAGAGGGTTGGACTGGTTGTTAGATGGCTTATTGGTCACAACAAATTGAAAAAGCTTAGTTCGGTTTTGACGTGTCGGTTGTTTAATCAATTTTAATTGCATTTTCGAAATTTTAGAATAATTGGGTGGGTAGGGAGTGGGTCAGTTTCATTGATAGTGGCTAGAAAATGATTAGATTCATTGAAACTGCAGTAGCTGTTCCTTCACCAGGTGGTGCTCATGCTATTTTTTATATCAATAGTCAACGTTATGCGGTCATTCCACTGAGCACCAATGAATAATCAAAATGAATCTATGTCAGTACCACTTTTTCAACGGTATACATAACGGTGTGTCTGAAAATCGTTAAAATCCCTTAATGTTTGCAACGTTAACGTAATAAATAGGCGGGTTAATTTCCATTAATGATGATTAAATTTTGGGTTTAAAATTCGTTTCTGCAAAACTTTTGTCTAAAGTAATAAAACAACACCAAATATTCAATTTTCCAACAAAATAGCTCCATGACTTTTTTGCCGCAGAACGATGCTCTGTGCAAATGCTCATTTTCTGTTCTTTTTATTGCCCAATTTATGAATTATCTGGTTGACGTTTTGAAATCCAGCAAAAAGAGGAAAAACGAGAATTTAACGTATTGTTAGTACCGATCGTATATGTGTGTATGCAAAAAAAAACTTTTTGGAAAAAGTATACTAGCCTTTGCCATGTATACAGTGGCGTAATCTTCATGGGTGAATAGGTTTTATCTACTCTATTGCCATAATTTATTTTAAGCTATCACCCATGTTTTTGGTTGTCGATTTTATCATGATAAGTGAAATGATGATTTATTAACGACTGTGAACAAAGTTACGTTTTGTATGTGTATATAGCGGATACAATAGAAATGTTGTTGATAAATGATACATTTTGTAATTTAATGTGCTATATCAACAGCTTTCCATTCGGATTTACTGTCAAAGAAAGCTTGTGTAGAGTATAACGTAAATAAATTTAGCATGAAGGGTTGATGTATAACATATACATGTATATGCCATGCCTATATGCGATATGGTTACCGAGTAACATAATATATATTACACAATCTCTGCTATAGTTGTTTCGTTAATTATAATTTTACCGTAAATTTCAGTTATAAAACCGTTTTAAATCTGCGAAATTAATGCGGAAATAATTTCTGCTTGTGTATAGCATAACGTCTACTCACTGATTTTGTGCCCGTTCACTGATAGCATTCTGGTTTTGTTGATCCGCATGTCCGCGTCCGCGTTCCTTGTGAACGATTCCCATCAGCTTCATCCATGGATTGTTCTGGGAACCATGGCCACCCATGCCGCCACTCTGCCACATAGTCATGTTGCCGAAAATTTTGTTGCTTTTTTTAGTTGGCTCACCGTTTCCCTTTTTTTTGCACAAAAAAAAGGAAGGTGGCACAAACTTACACACACATCATAATGTAATGAGTAAATGGGTCGTTACGACCAGATATAATAGTCACAAAAAAATTTATTAATTTTAATTTAAATATTATTTAAAAAAAATTATTTTCATTGTTTTATAGTCATTTTGCACTGCCATTAAATGTTTATTATTTTTATGTAATGAAACGTAATTTAGTTGTCATTTAAACGTTTTAATTTATTATTATTTTTAAATTACGTTACGTATGATATAAATCAATCCACCATTTATTTTAAGAAAACGTTTTGTTGTATTAGATTTGTAATTTTTTTTTTTATTATTTTTTTTTTTTAATAAGACAATAATTATTGATGTTGACGAAATTGTAATTATTTTTATTAGAACAATATGTTCCACAGAAGAAATGTTTTTTTAATTTTTTTTAATTAAGTTTAATTATTAGGTTTGTTGGGTTGCAATTTATGATTTATTTTATAAATTTATTTTACTCCAATTCACTAACTATTACCATTTAGATATATGATTTTATTTAAAAAAATATTTTTAAAGCCACTCAATTTATTTTGCTCATTTTTTTACTTTTTTCCTTTTATTTCCTTATTTTTTGGTATAATTTTTTATTTAAAAAAAAGCTTTTGTAATGATGATTTCTTACACTTATATATAAAAAAGATTTTTTTGTGGTTTTGTTTTAAATTTATTTCTTTAGCTAAGATTTGTTTTGTCTACATAAGAATAAGTTTTACAGCGTGTTTAATTATATTTATTTATTTCCTTTTATTATTTTTTTTAGATTTATTTATTTACTTTTAAATAAATTTCGAGTTAAATAGATTTTTTGAAAATTTAAAAATGGACTGACTGACTATATTTTGTAAGATATTTATTTGATTTTAATCTTTTCTTTTATTTTTTTTGTAACTAAATTTTTTTATCACTTGGAGATATATATTGAATTACACAAATTTTCCCATTTATATATTTATATAAGCTGTTTGGAAATCACAACTTTTTTTATTTTTTTGGTATTAAATCCTTAAAAATTTATTGGATAATGTCTAATTTTATGATTTTCTTTTCTTCGTTCAATATAATATGAAAGATATTATTGTTGCAAAAAAAATTCTATTATACTTGGAGTTTGGAGTTATATTATCAGTTGTAGTTTCACCGTTTGATCCCCGTCAAGTGTAGTCTGAAATACAGAAACACAAATTTAGACTTTCTGTCTGATTCATAAAATTTAGTGAAAAAAACATAACTTGCTAGCATTTCGATATTCGATAGTGACTGAAATGTCAAAAAACAAAGCACCCAGCAGGGTAATAGAGGTTTTTACACGTCAAATAGTTTTACATGTCAAGTAGTATTTTGATACCAATAATACCATTAGCAGCCTTAATGGTAATTTTACAATGACATTAAGAAAAAAAAGGTATGGAAATATTCGCATACTTCGATTAAAGTACTACTTTATTTTTTTATATTACCCTGCTAGGTGCTTTGCAAAAAATAAGTGAACATTTGTATGGAGTTGCCGATTAAATAATTTTGTATGTGAGTCGATCACAGTGAGCGTAAACAGTTTCGATAAATTTAAAATCGTACAAACACACATGTAGTAGTATGTCGATATTTTTAACATTACGCTTTGGCAACGGACCATTAGAATCCATATATGAGTAAGTGTATATGCTAAACGTAAGCAAAACGGGTGCACTAAATTCACATTAAGAACATTTCAAGTAGAACGATCGATGAGCAACTAATATGAGTTCGAGAATGACAAAATACAACAAAACTATTGGCAAAAGACGGTCCAAAGGACGAGACCATGAAGTAAGTAAAGTATAAGTAAGCAACACAACAACTGGTGTCCTCAACATCACTCCTATAGCTAAATAAGTAAAGTGTTCTTACAAATAATTTTTGCCAATTTCCGTTTGCTTTTTCTCAACTCAGTGACGAAAAGTTGGCTTTTTTGAGCAAAACGTAGTAGACAACTCGGATATTGTCACACTTGCCTGCCATATTGCCTGCACATCTAGTGACAAAAAAGCATTTGTGTAACTCTAACAACTTTAAATGTCTCTGTTGAATATGTAGTTTTTTTGCAATTCAAAGACGGGAATGTGCTCTTTATTTTATCGCACACAAAGTCTTGTCGACCTCAACTACGCCTCGGGTCGTCAACTAGTGCGATACTTTGGTAGATTAATAGCTATTAAATTTTAGAATTTTTTATTCAGATGAAGATCGATCGAAGAAAAAAATCAGTTTAATGTTCGTTTGTTATTCTTTTGTTTGTAATTACACCGATAAATAAATTCATCAAATGAAAAACAACACTCAATTCTATAATTCTGAGAAAAACGCTTAACCCATCCTAATCAATTACTCAGTTTTATTTATTTAACTTTTAACGTTAAAAGTCATTTTTATTTGCTGTTTGCATAAATTTGGTTGATTAAGATTTTCTCATTAAAATATTTGCTTAGAAAAAATAAACATCTACACCGACGACTCACTCATCAGTATCAAAAAAAAAAAGAATCTTATTGTCGAAATAGGTTCATCGAAAATAGAACAACCTACTCCGAAATGAAATTTATTTCTATTATGATTCGCTTTAAAAAAAAAACCATCAATAAAATCTAATTATCCAATAGAACAGCCAACAAAAGAAGCAATAATGAATTGAAAAATATGACTGAGTGTTACGTTTAATGGCAGGAGTCAATTCATTTTCATATTTCGTTTTATTTCATGTTGAAATTTTGTACTTTTATTCGATTAATGCATTTGTTTCAATATTATATAGCAATGAAGAAAGATGGAAAGTTGTTTTTTTTTTGTGCAGGAATATTGATTTCAGCTTTACCTCGGGTCAACTAAATTTAACGAAAATACTTTATGTTTAATTTCGTTTCTTTCTTCCTAGCTATGATATGATTATATCAATTTTTGCCGCCAGCCAAGACTATTTCTTGTTTTATCAAGCTGTGTATTTAGGCTCAATAAACACTACTCTAAAGAAAACAGTCACTCATTCAACGATAGCACACATTCATGTGTTAGTAGTATTAGCAACACTTTACTTCACCTCATTTAAACGACAAACGTATATCGATATAATCATTTAATCTGAAACTTCTTTTGTTATAAGTATCGCTTAGTACTTGATCACAAATCTGTTACTTCATTAGTTATGTTAAACATATATCTATATAAGAAAAAACTCACGACCTGCAGTCGATAACAGATGATAAAAGATTACCGCTACGTATGACCTCACTTATCTTTTTTTTGGATCTTGTGTTGTAAGAAGAGTATTTTATGATTTGCATTCACTGTCAATAAGTTATTGATGCCATGGTCTTAGTGTGTTATTCTAAGTTTATCAAGCACTGAGACCAATAAAAAAATTCTATCACCGCAACACAAAAACGTTATACGCAATGATCACAATTTCAAATATTTATCCCACGATCGTCTGCAAATAAAAGTAAAATTTTCATTTCGCTGGATTCTCAAAATCATATTTTTGTATAAACGTAGTTCGAAAGTGTCTTTTAGCGCACATTTTACATTATTATTGGCAGTGAAAGATATATACACAGCGTTGTTGGTTGGCGTATACACTAAAATGTTTCTAACAGTTAATATGAATGATCATTATGATGTGTAACTATTAAACCATTAAACTAAACAAAGACGTTAAAATAAATATTTTGAATATAACTTCGGATTCGTGTAATTCTTGACGAAAATAAAAATTATTTGAAAAACAAATTCGAGAATTCATTTGCAGACATCATAGTAATACTATGGCATTGTATATTGTATAGTAAACATCCTTTAATCGTGCTGTGTATAATGTATTGGATGATGGGTCGAATTAAACCACAATAATTGTATAATTAATTTAATTGTGTTTATCAAATTAAAGTTTTATTCGTTTACTCGAGAGACTGTGTTGGATTTGAATTGAATAATTTACAGTCAAACTTTTGTGTAAGCATTTAACCGTAATGGTTAGAGTATTCATTGGGTTGACATTTTTAGAGTGCGAGAATTGGTTGTTCTTTACTATCCCAATCAATAAGCTGCATTCACATTCGGTGTACATACTCACAATTTAATTACATTGATCAGTCCAGAGGAACTTTTTTCTGTTTTGAACATTTGGCTCTGAAAAAATATTTATTTTTTGTCTGTGGTTTTGTTGTTTTGTCAGACTCTTTTCATTTTACGATGTTAAAAAGCGTAAATGATGATGATGTAAAGCTAAGACACATCTACAATTTGCTGCCACAAAAAGAAATATTCAAATGAAATGGATTCTAGATTAAATCAACAAAAAATTTACTTCTAGAATCAGATCACCTCTCAACCGCATTTCGGTGAGACTGGTGATGATGACAATAACGATGATGACGGTATACTTCTCTTGACTCCAAGCGACAGCAGAAAACTGTATTTTGCTAAACAGCATACGAACATTTTAAGTGCACAATAACAACGTTGGTTTTAAAATTTTTATGAAACACATTTACGTATGCAATCTCTTTCCCATTGAACGTGTATATGCAATGCATGGAGGAAATGCAACAACACATTTCAATTGTACTTTATAAAGTGATAGTACAGGTGGAACGAGAATATTGGATTTCAAAAATGTCTCTAATGCTATAGAGATCGTAAAATCTCTGGATAATAGAGGTAACATTATAGTTGCGTCACAGACAATTTCATTGATAAACTTTAAATCCAATAATGTGGTGGTGAAAAGTCAAAACTTTCTTGTTTCCAAACGAGATACCAAAGGTTTCAGAATATGATATTGGAAAATACGGGAATGGAAAGCCATCAAACAGACCTTCAAGAAAATGTCAACAAAATTAAGACTTTCGACTCTAATTCTGTTGCTTACAGAATTGCAGACAACAAGGATGACCAAGGTTTTCAGTTACGATTAAACTTCACAAAAGGTTTTTAGCCAAACAGCCAACCAAAATGTAACCTGTAGCCTCTTTTTAATACTTCATTCTTTGCGCACCAGTAAATAGGTGAAATAACTTCACTTTAACAATAATATCCATCAAATGTCTAGCAGTGACGTTGGTTCACAAAAAAAATGTTCACTTGAAATGTATAATAGAATTATACGTTTGAGCTTTAGTTTCCAAACAGCACTTCCCTATAATGTACCGCAGCGCGATTTTTTTTTTAATTTCAAAGGAATCTTAAGTATTTTTACAAGATTTTCGTAGAATTTTCCTTTGATTTTCTAAGGATTTTCTTAATAAAGGATTTTCTTTTGAGTTCAAAGGATTTTCTATGTTTGTCTGCCCTTCGTATCGCAGTATAATAATTAAATCTTTTAATTCTACTGCACAAAGTTTCACTGAATGTTTGATGCAAAATCTTGTACGTCATTCGTTTTAACATTCATTTTACTACATAAAACCACTTAACCGTAGGTCATCGTTTATTTCAGACGTTACTGTAAATAGCAGATGATTGGTAAACCCAGTTGATTATGAGAATATTTTGTGCGAACTGTTTCCAGGTCAAATTTTGACTCGAAAATACGTAGGGTACGGGCACCAGTATTTGGCCATGATCCAGTAATCGACCATCTATTGTTCTTTCATTGATAAACTTTTTTTTATGAATGAAAGAACAATATGTGGCCGATTACTGGTGCCCGTACACTACGTGACGTAGGTTACGTCTCCTAAGTAAGTAATTAACTAAAGGAACGCACTTCGTGCGTTGACCAAAGTAATGCTTTATGCAAAGGAATCGAGACTCGAAATCATTAAAAATTCTGGTTGAATCTGATGTTATGTATATATACTGCAAAGCCCAGAGTTTCAAGTATCATACCGTTCCAAATTTTCGAAAATAAAATGTCTTCCAACGACAACGGACTCATTCAAAACATTGCAGCAATTTTTATGAATGAATTCAGAAATATTCAAATTAATTGGAATGAAATTATGCTCTAAAATACGAACCGACCGGCGAATGCATAATACCGCATTAACAGAAACTGAGAACTATTTCCCTCGTTTGAACATTTGATACTAAAAAAAGAAACGACAAGCACCGTCGTTGCTTCGTTAATCATATTTTACAACTATATTTAGAAGAACCGCTAGAAATGGAAAATAATCGTTGTTACGTTCGATGGATACTTCAAAACAAAATCCGTCTGAAATAATCTGGTTGATTTGGAATGCTGGGCGCAAGATTTTATGATAAACATCAAAAGATACGTATGCATGACAACACTCTCCATAAATAATATTGTTTTTCACCATTTTTTAGTATGCAGAGTCATTGTCAAACAATCGTACATCCGTTCAAAAATGTTCGAAAATTATTAAATTGTAATTCTTGCTTAAAGTATATTCTTTGTGTCATTGGTTTGCCCGAAACACATATATGGCCTTTATTGACTGTGAATCAATTAAGATTTAGGTCACAGGGAAATTGGTCCCAATAAAATCGTTATGCTGTGATTAACATTCTAAAAACAGTCAATTTAAGAAGTTGATTTTTCGATAGTTTTGACATTGCAGTGTTTAAAACGAGGATGGTTTTAGAATGTTAGTCACTGTATCGAATTAAAGCTGAAACTTCCGATTCCTTCGTTGTGACAAATTCTATATTAACCCAGGGAAACTTTTATTTTCTAGACTGACTCTGGCTTTCCTAGGCTTTAACCACAAACAACAACCTCGAAATGAAATTGCCAACTTTTTTCCTCACAAATAACTATTTCACCACCCGATATTGTATCAAACCATCTGTTGCAAACAGTGTACATGTACTAGTACTACAGTACATAATGAGATTACCAGCCACTGTATATATAATCCTGTAACCCACTTCGATCATACAATCAATATAAAGACAAAACATTTTTGAGTCAGCACATTTTTCTCCATATCGAACCAAATTACGTATACAATTTATAGACGAAAAACGAAAAAAAAATATTGATCGTTCTAATCAAAAGGTGCACACACTTGACTGCTTTTCAATGAAACACATCATCAGTATCGTATTTCTCACCTCATTTTACTATGTTATTGTTTACGTATAGCTAGGGGATTAAATTAGCTAATAGAAACCATATATCCAGAGTTTACTTTCTTTTAACGCTATAACCCTTCCACCATCGTTTCAATGTATAATATCTGCACTAATCTTATCAAATTTATTACAATCTGAAAGTGGCTGTAATTTAACATAGCTATATAGCTGTGTATTTACGTGGAGTATGTGGTAGCTTCACGTTCTTGTTTTTTTTAATATTGACAAAAAAATATCGACTCGACTTATACTTATAACCATGGTGTTATAACAACGAGTGAAGGGATTTCTGACGAGCTGCTTTATGTATATTATATGGTTAGCTTTTTCGCATCATACACGTATAATGTTTGGCAAGATATTTAGTGCGAAATGTGGTTTTTCTTTATCATTTTTTTTTGTCAACCTTAACTTCTCCTCAATCGAAGTTTTCCAGGGTAATTCCTAAGGAATTTTCGGTTGATATATAAATATGAAATCAACCGAAAGTATGAGAATATATCCGAAAGTATGATAGTCTATGTAGTCGTATATATATAGATTTAACATGATGTTAATCGATTGGAAGAGAAACACGACATTGCATTAATGTATGGAATGAAATATGAGGAGCTATAGACAATGTAAATGTGAGTAATATGGGAGGAAAACTGTTGAACGTTTGACGTATTTAAAGTTTTTGATATGGTTCAAAAAAGGGGGAGACAAAAAACTTTAGAATATAGGAAAACATTCGGTTTTACAGAGCATACCTTTATTTGTTAAACGACTGCGAAATGGTGTTGTTAAATAGCATTTAGATGTTTCTAAAGTTCAATATTATTACGGTTGATACCGATGGGAAGTAACTTTTTTCAGAAAGTTGCTTTCGAATATCATTCGACTTTATATGGATGAAAATTTCTTTCGTATGGAGGTAAACTTTCATTGCAAATGTAGAACTGAGAATGACGTGTGTTACTTGATGGTGATGGAGATTTAAAAAAAAAACGTCTGTGCAGCATATCGATTCTTTTATTCAACTAAAGCCTTTCCAAATGATATTAATAAATTTTGTAGCCATAAAATGCAAAAATACTGAGATTTACGTTGCTTTTAGTGCACACACTCACACAAAT
Organism: Bradysia coprophila; assembly: GCF_014529535.1. Classification (NCBI taxonomy): domain Eukaryota; kingdom Metazoa; phylum Arthropoda; class Insecta; order Diptera; family Sciaridae; genus Bradysia; species Bradysia coprophila. The sequence continues at coordinate 604,769 of NW_023503302.1, read as the reverse complement.
CGAGATATGAAGGGATCGTCAATAAAACGTATACTTAGAATTTTACAGCGAAAATTTTATTATAAAAGAGAAGTGAATGCGTCTTTTAGAACGGGATGTGAATATTTTCTTCGTTTTTCTTAGTTATATTGGTCAGACTTAGGAAACATATCTTGTTATTAGGTTCTCAAATGGTTCAGTGATCACCAAATTACTTTTCTCAACTCGTTAAAGAAAAAAAGTTAAACTTTTATTGACACTTTCGTTGTATCGTTTAAGGCGGATACACATACACATTACCATCTAGTGTCAGTTGAGAATACAATATTTCGCAATTTTTAACGAAAGAGAGAAAATCGTATTCTCATTTCATGCGAAATATGCAGAAATCGGAATATTCAGTATTTTGTCGATTCTTATGTCAATTCTTTTCATATATTCGGGTTCGGTATCTTGTGCGTCATATGTTATACACATCTAACTATCGTATCGTTCAATATCGTCGTATTTTTTGGTGCAAAATTGTTGGGAATACGACGAAAGTAAAGCCTAATGTGTATCCGCCTTTAGAGATTTCGACCAAATATTGAATTGAGACTTTCGTCGATTAATGTTCTCTTTAACAAATTGCATTTTTCACTTTTAATTATAAGTTGACTAAAAACTTGAAAATTATCAGTTAATTTTTCATGCAAACTTTGTGGAGAGGGAAGGTAAACTTATAATTTCCAAGTCTTAAGTCAATTACAATCCAATTCTCTTTATTCATTCTACACATGTATTATCAGTATTAAGACCGTCTGCGATTCAGTGTTGCCGTACATTAGTGTCAAATAGCGGTTTATTCTCCCAAATACGTTGTCAAGTAAATTCTTAATTTCACGAAGCCAACCTCAAACAATGGCAATTTCATTATATATTTTTTTAGCATTGTGGAGCTTTGTGAAAACGTTATTAGCATCTCAAACGACATTGACAATGATCAAAATGGGCTTCAAATCATTGATAACTTCATAGTATGCATTTCTGAGGTGAGAAATGTGTGATTTTTTTAGTACCTCCAGATAGAAAACTTGAGACTGGACCTACAAAAAACGAATTTGTTCACAACATACTATTTAATATGATGTACCATTTCTATCCACACTGTCTGTCGTTAGGCTGTGGGAACACTATTAAAGTTTATAAAGCGAGAATCATTGAAGTAGAACTATTTGGAACGAGAACGTAATGATGAAAGTTACTTTGTGCAAACTGTAGAAATTCATAATTCAAATAAAACATCAAAGAAGGAAATAGCAAACGGTCGCTGCTACACTACTGTATGGTAATATAATGAAGAAGAAAATATGAATATTTTGTTGCTTTTTATTAGTTTTTTAAGCTAGACACTCTGAGCAACTAGTTAGGTTTCAAAACCTTTCAAATCCTTCAATGCTAAAAATAAAATTCTCGAAGACTTGAGGATTAAGAAGAATTTTAGAATAAAAGTCCATTACCACTAACAAATTCTCTGAATCAATAAGGTAAAAGTTTTCTATCAAGTTTTATCCTTTTAACGATAATACTGTTTCCCGAAGACCGAAGACTCTTGCTATACTTGAAGTTTTAATAGAGTTAACTTTTCCCTTTTTTCAGATTAATTTTTTTTTCTTTCTTCAATTAGTTTTTAGCAAACAAAAAAATTTACGATGCGATGGAATTGGCATCCAACTGCTTTTATTGCAGGTATAAAAGTATATTATATATTATGGCATTAAAACTAAACAACGTAATAGTTTTAAAAAAATAATTTACCGCGTAAACAGAGGTTAAGTCATAGATCCCGAGTAAAAATGAAAGTCTCAAATGGTCGAAAAGAGACGTCTCACGTCTCAAAATACAAATTATTTGAGACCGTGAGACGGCTCATATCGACCATTGGAGAATTTTATTTTTACTCGGGATACCAATAAAAATGATTTTACCTAAATTACTAGAATTGAAAATTATTACCGTTCATTCGTTTAGCCCCGTTCGTAATTGGATTTCAGTATTTTGTAATTGAACTATTAAATGATTGAAGTCCAATCTCAATTTCAGTAATAGCATCGTACCACCAAAATGAGAACGAATTGTCAATTTGAAAATTCGTTGATGTTATCAGTCACAGATAGATGCGCGGGAAATGTGTTATGTTTCGATGTTAGGGAATATCCATAAATGATCTCCGCAGTGTTGCCAGACATAGTCATAAATCGAGAAATATAAATCTTTGGATGTTGAATTTATGCTCAACATCCTATTTAGGGGCGGTACTTGCGGTCTCGGTCGTACATTTGACACTTCGGAAATTCATCAATGATTTAAGACCTGTATGTCAACACTGAATTGGGATGGATGTCTCTTAATGTGTAATTTCGTTCAACGATAATTACAATTTCGTCCTCCAACAAACGCAATCGACGAAATGTATTAACGTTGGTACTCACGGCGACGGGTACGATTCGGTCAATGTCTAAAAACTTGTAGGTGCGCTAACTACCAGCGCACACTTCTCTATAACGATAACGTTATGTTCAAATACTCGTTTACAAAAACCGAATGGATGCATGCATGCACTACACATAGTTACATATATGGCAATGTTAAACCACGAAGTCCATACAATAAACACAGTTCATATTAAAACCACTTAAGGTCATAAAGTGTAACTGATCCTGTTATACGATATAGATTACTGTTTATGTTCATTATGGTCTGCTCAAATTGCGATAAAACTTTGGAGTTTTCTTTTTGCCGGATAGTTAGCAAGACCCTTTAAGTCACAAAAAGTAGTCGTTCCAATTGTTAACATAGAAAATGGATTACATCCGCTCGAATATTATTCATAATAAAATGTCAGTTCCTTCCATGGTTTTTGTTTCAATTTTTATCTGATATTTAATACGATTCTATTTCGTTAAATTTATCGAATCGAATCGGTATACCATCTCTCGTTACAACTTTGATTTAATTTGCGTTATTATATCTGAAAATATTTCCTACGCAAAGAAGAATTGCGGGCAGCGATTTTTCTTTCTTCCTTCAAATCCAGGAAAAATTTATGGTTAGCCAGTGTCATACTTTACATCATAATTAAATTACCTTCATCTACAGCAGCTCATTTAGTGGCTGCACGATGGTTGACGTAATTTATTTACAACAGATTAGACTAAAACGGTCTCACTAACAGACATCGTAAATACTATACGAAAAAAGAAGAAGTTAATACCATCAATTACAATTACCCATCTTGGAATTGCTCATAAAAGCATTATTTTATGGACGATGGGTTTAAATAAATGGAAGACTTTAGTTTGGTATTAATCGTCATTTTGTCGAAGCTTTTACGTTGAAATTCATTATTGCCCATACACACAATTTACCTCATTGTGGATAAATATGGACAGTAAAAGAAACCCTTTTTCGTGCAAACATTGTCCCTTTTCCGTACCTTTCTCATGTTACACATTTTTACCACTTTTTTATAGGACAATGGAGTAGTAAAATTACCATTTGAAGGAAGAAAAAATAATGTTCGGTTCGCTTTGCATCTTCTCTTTTTTTCTATAAAAACACCTGTAGATGAACTTGTTTTTTTTCGTTCTTTAAATATCTCAAGCTCTTGTCCTATTACAGTTTTATGTTTTTTTTTCCTCTCTCCCTCTCTCTGTTGAATAAAGAAAATTTATATTCAAAGAGAAATTAAGTGAAAAATATCATTCATGAACAGTTCGGTTTATTAAATTTCCAGCGACATAAAAAAAAACAAAAACGAAGAATAATAGTCACAACTTTGAACATTTTTCTTTTGAAAATCACATTGAATGTGGGGGGCAGTAAATGTGTTGTGTACAGAAAATTAAATCAGATAACAGGCAAACCTATAACCGTTTTTTCTTCTTCTTTCATTACCCATCCATGTAATTGAATTTCATTTATATTGAACAACGTTCCATTCGAATAAAATGAAAAACGTGAAGTATTTTATTTCCAATATATCAATGGTTATCGCAATTTATATGCATTTAATCACTCATTATCACTTGCCGAAAAAAATACATGATCCCGCAAATAGGCAATTGTTGAACATTTGCACTCTATCCGGTTTATGCGATTATAAATTATTAGTCTATACTCTTCTCTCCACAGTTTAACATTTATTCATTCAAAAATATAAATGTGAAGCAAAAAGCATCGCACATCCTAAATAATATCCATGAAACACAAAACAAAAATATCAGCAAAAATATCCAACATATTTATTAATATTAATACCTCCTCTCTGGTGTTTTTTTTTCGAACAGTTTGCGAATTAAATTTATTAGACTTTGATTAAATATTTTTTTTATATATATTTGTGTGAATTACATTTTGTTAGATGATGTGAGAAACAAAAAAAGAAAAATGAAAAACAAAAATAAATTTTTGATATATACACATCGGTCTGAACACCTCGACGGGAGAACTACAACTACAACTGGTGTGTTGCGAAAAGCTGGAGTCCCTTGGTATTGCACAGAAAAGAAGACGCCGAATAGGGATGGATAATGGGAGAGATCGGGATGGTTTGATGATTATGATGTGCGCTAACATTTTGTCTGGGACGACTGACTTGACAGAATATTTTCAAACAAAAATGTGCAACAAGGAATAGCGCACACATGTAACTATTATGATAATGGAGTGTTGTGTTGTGTGTATATTTATGATATGATATGCGGTGCGGCTTTTCGGAAGAATTGTAGAAAGTCAAAATTGGTGAACAATGCAGGATGTTTGTTTGGTGTTGTATGGAAAATTATAAATTTTTTTTTGTATCGAATTGAACGGAGAGGATTTTTTCTTCGATGATAATGTTTTGCTAATGTTGTTGTGTTGTGGTGTTAAGTTTAAAATTTGAAGCGGTGACTACAGAAAATTGAGACTTGATTGTTGAGACTTAAAAATAAAAATCCGTTACATGTATTTAAACCTATCAGCTGCCACAGTTGTACTTTATTAAAAAAAAAAAAAAATCGGATACATCTAACGAACGTCGTTTTACAGTTTGTTAACGTCGATCTTTAAGATTAGTGCCAATTAGCGTCAAAGCATTACGTCTCAAATATATATCATTTCTAATAGACATTTCATTTCGATGTTAGACAATCTCTTTTACTAATAATATTGACTGAGGCTCATTTGTGACTGGCTTGGCGCATTTTCTTATTATTTATTGTGAAGGTATGGAAGTCATGTGTGATACAGTAGCTGTGGTCGTAAACGATGTGATTTAGCTTTAGTTGGTTTCATTTTTTCCACTGTAATAAATTTTGTGATATCTGTTACGCCACATTTACCGCTCAATTACAGTTACTGTCAATCAAAGTATATTAAGGTTTGATCCAGTTGGTGAACAAGCTAAAGGGCTACCGAAAGGCACAGCGGTCGGTGTATACATTTTTATTCATACAAAATTTTAATCTGGGCCTGAGCTGAATGCTAAATTAAACTTAGACAGGAACACTTAGTGATATACACTTAAAAAAATTAACGAATTTTCACATTTTCGTTTTCAACAGATTCTACATAATTGAAAATTGTCGTGAAGTCGAATAATCAAAGGAAGAATATTTTTCATTTTCATTAATTTGTCCTTAAAAAACGTTTTATTTACGTTCCTTCTATCAAAGCCAAATAAAATATGAAAAGTATGAAGACTTAGTATGAAACACTAAGCGTATCGTTAGCCTTTATTTAGAAATCTCTCCATTGACCTTGACCATTGTTTTCGTAGCCGAGCCACTGAATTCCTGTCGGAATCCTATTTTACAAATTATATGGACATTTGTGGCACAAAATCTAACATTAACTTGCTTAAATAATCAGAAAGAATTACGTTTATTACCGTTTTGTATGAAAATCTAGCGAAAAATGTAAATTTGGCCCTAATTTAGGACTTCTTTTCATAATTTTTTTTAATATTCATCATAATTATAGTTGTAAACCAATAATATCTCATTTAAAATAATATAAGATTTATTTAAAACAAAATTTTCGAACAAAATGATCGAAAATTGCGTTTGATTTTTCTTCGAGGTAGCTATTTTTCAGTGTAAGCAAATTTTCGACATGCAAGAAAATTTTTTGTCTGTAAAAAATGTTATGGCATGCTGCTTATAATACGTTCAGGATAGTTCAAAGATGTTTTTAGGCCACTTTCCGAAAAAAATTGTGATACAAAGATTTTTCGATATTACGATGTAAAGTCAAAAAACACTTTCGCGGTGGTCGAAATGTTGACTTTGCAAACTTATTTCTCGTGACTAAAAACACAAAATTTTCTTTTTTTAGTTTTTGGTACCTTCGAGTGCCTAGATTACGATAACAAAGATTTTTTTTTGAAAAAGTTGGAAAAAGGTTAATTTAGCAGGGGTAACACTGAAACCTTTCATTTAACCTCAATTTTTCACTATTTTTCGATTTTCTCGAAACGCGCCAATGGGATTTTTTGCGACTTTTGGGAGCTGATATGTATCCTCAAGGGCTATCGATTCCAATAGTATTTCCTTTTTTCCCGAATTTTTTTATTTTTTTCATACAAAAAAAGCGTCTCACACTAGAGTGGAGTATCGTAAGAAAGGCATGATCTCTGACTATAAGATACAAATTAACTTCGATCAAAATATGTCCACTCACCGAACTTTTGTGACAAAACGGTTTCGAAGGGGTGCATGAAATTTCATGAAATGAAAAATTTTGAATGGGGAAGGAACTGGTCCGATTTTACTGAATGCTGTTCGGAGCTCCCAATAGGTCCCTGAATCGATGTGCGTACTTAATGTTTGGGTGCATTTCGGAAAAATTTCTTTTTTGTTGAGGAGGGGCGTGCTTGACTGAAAAAAAATCAATAATTTCAAATAATATATTGCTTCGCATTGTTTTAGATAGACGAACTTCGAAAAAGTGAACTGGCAGCTAACATTGCTGCAAAAAATGTTTTTTCATCAAAAATTGCACATGCATCAAATTCTTTGAGTAGCGATACTGAGCATCAAATTTTTGATCCAAAACCACATTCATCGAAACACTACCCATGCAAGTTTGGTATTATTGGAAAGCTAAGACCAGTATCAGTTGGGGAAAACAGTTTTTTTAATTTTTCTGTTACTTTTCGGATGCATGGGAACCGTTAGAAGTTCGCTGAAATTATCCATTTTTTACCCATACTTTCAACTGCTCATAACTCAGTGTGGATGAATTTTAAACCCAACAAGACCGAATCTGCTTCGAAAGAACATGCAATTACCTTTCTAATGACACCCCACACGACCTTGTACGTTTCGTGGCCTACGAGAAATTTCCATAAGAAAAGTGCATGCTCACTAGCCACACAAGCTTGTATGATTTTTTTTTGAAAGTGGTTTTGGCTTCTCGGGACCAATACCTATCTAGGAATATATCAAAAAATCCACTAGAAAATGTGTCAGATTTCGGCAGGCTGTTTTTCAAAAGAATCCCTCAACAGCTGCGGGTCTAGTATTATCAGATACTACATAAAAACAAAAATGTGATAATTCCTTTTCTTTTGTGACTGTATTTTTGACCGAGACATTTTTCAGATCTATGATGGCTTATGTAAATGTACAAAAATGTAGATTTCACAAAAATGAGTCATCCTGTGGAAATCAATTCCTAATGTGAAGTATGTTGAGGCGAAGCCGAGGTCAACAAGCACTTCCTTTATAGTGTTCCAGTTAGAATTTCGAATAGTTTTCAAAAATGGATGCTGGCTGCAGGTATGTAGCTGCCAACTACTTGAAGAAAAAAATGTCTCTTTGTCCGTTTTTGTTTTGTTTTTGACAGCTGCGTTCCGTTGGCATCCACTTTTGAAAGCTGTTCAAAATTCGAACTAGAACACTCTATTTTCCCAATTCACGCCGTAAGTGTGCCTAAAATTTGAATTTCAAGTAAACGAGTCAGTGAAAAAGTAAACCGAAAAATACTTTTCAACGCTTCCTGGTATGAAACTGACGCTGCGTTAGAAAGACTTGCGTGAGAAAGATTTTGAATTTCGACCGCACTGGCGTGAATTGAAATATCGTGAATTTATTCGAAATAGGCGACAATTGTTTCGACATTGTTATTTTGACATGAGGGATTAAAGCCCTTCCGAATGACTCGTCAATTAAGAAGTAATCTTTTACTGAATACTTAAATTCAGGGCTTATTACTTACTTACTTAGCAGCCTTTGTCACCCCAAGCGGGTTTTGGCTGACTCTACTAACTTCCTTCCCTCGTTCCTGTCCTCAGCCAGACTTCTCCAATCCGCGACCCCCAATGATCTCGTACCTTCGACCACACAATATATCCATCTCTTCCGTGGTCGCCGTCTCGGTCTACGTCCTTCAAATTTCCTGTCGAGGGCTTTCTTGGCAGTTCGGTCATCATTCATCCTAGCCACATGCCCCGCCCATCGGAGCCTCGCTGATTTTGCTGCAACTGTGATGAAATTCCTACAAAAAATTTCGGACAATTCCATATTAGTTCGTCTTCACCAACCATCTGCTTCATGTACTGGTCCACATATCGATCTTAAGATTCTTCTTTCAAAGCAGTTCAGCATCTGCTCTTGTTTGGATGACCACGTCTCACAACCATATATGTTTCAGTGCATAGAAGCTTCTGCTTCCTTGAGTAATTCTCATTTTGATCTCCTCCTCTATATCACTGGTTACGTTTAATGTCGAACCCAAATACTTGAATGACTGCACGACTTCAAAATTGTACGTATCCATGGTCACGTTTTGCCCCACACGAGATCTATGACTGCGCTCTAATGCCAGTTACTTGGTTTTCCCTTCGTTTACCACGAGTCCAACTTTACACGCTTCTCTTTCCATTTCTATGAAAGGTTCCTTGACTGCTAGTGTCCCTCTTCCTTTCAGGTCAGCATCGTCATCGAAAGCCTGATTACTCGTATAGAAGATGGGCTTATTATTGGGAATTTAAATTCGCAAAATTCGGAAAAAATTACGAAAAATTCCAAAACAAAATTTCAGAATTTTTTCGTAATTCTATCAGAATTAAAATGAAAGCAAAATAAAAAGATCGAGTCTGTTTTTTGACAACTGAATTTAAATTTTAAAAACCAGGCTCATTATTCGGAATTTACCCGAATTTTCAGAATTTCAATTCCGAATAATAATCCCAACTTAAATTTACTGTAAAAAAGCCCAATTAATCCTTGGTGCGTATTTTTCTGATAAGTCTTGGGTTGGGTGTATTGGGCTGTATCAAAGCACCTAGCAGGGTAATAGAAAAAAAAAATAATAGAGTTGTAACTTTAATCGAGGTATGCGAATATTTCCATACATTTTTTTCTTAATGTCAATGCAAAATTACCATTAAGGCTGCTAATGGTATTATTGGTATCAAAATACTATTCTATTTGACGTGTAAAAACCTCTATTACCCTGCTAGGTGCTTTGGCTGTATTCAACTCTACTACTTCGTTTTGATATTATCAAGGCTGTATACTTTGGGGAGGTCACGCAGATGCAGATACGCGGGTTACACACCACGTTTCATACAAAAAATTCACCACGCCATACAAATTCAATTTTGGTGAATTTGTTTGTATGGAAAAGGTGTGTTCCCGCGTATCTAATAAAATGGCGATCTGCGTGACCTCCCCAAAGTATACAGCCTTGGATATTATTACTTATATATCATGTATCTGTTCAGGGAAAAGCGCTAAGTGAATATTTCTAGAAGTCCAATTATTGCTAGACAGTCTATCACAACCACTAATTTTCCTGATGTTTGCTGAGTTTTAAAGTTAGTAAAAGATCCGCAAAAAATCGTAATCGAATCAACATTCTAATCTATACCTTCGTACTATTTCTTTTCGGAAGAAAACGAGAAGAATCTCTTTAATCAACGATGTACTGCGAAACGAATAAGTTAAACGTACAGGGATGTCGTCTTCACCAAATCCACTTTTCACAGCTAATCTCCTAATTTCCGATTCCGTCATATAAAGATTTAACATGCTTTAAGAATGGAGAATCGTACGTTTCACCGTAAACTCAGAGGGAGAAAATTGAAAGTCATTTTTATCTTTTATCATCCTAATCGTTAAATTCGGTTTCGTTTTTTTTTGGGCCCAGGATTTAAAATGAAATCTTGATTTGATATATTCAGGATCAATGCTGTGTACAAGTTTATTTATTATCGAAATCTTGCCGCATGACGACTGTCTGTGTTATGCAAAGGAATAATTAACTAAGTAAATAAAGTGAATAGAGACTAGATAACTCGGTGTAACGTTTCGACTATTCAAAATTGAAATTTTGTTGCTTTCACAAGACACTAATATACTATTTGAAGCACATGAAGGGTTTTATATATGCGAAGACGTGCTTTGCTTCTCCTTCTCGTTAATAAATCACATGTCAAGCATATTTTTATTATTCTATTATTAACTGTAGATCTGTATTTACGTTAACCATGAAAAGACGATCATAATCATAATATTTACAAAAAAAATCATTGAGTTATATGTTTCTCATCGTCGGTGGCTAATAATACAAAATTTAATATGTTTACAAAATTAGAACACCCTATAAAAAAACACCGAACTGTTTAAAGCTCATTTAAAGTGTTCATTGCTTTTCATGTTTTCATATCCACACTACATAACAGTCGAATCACACAAATGGTCACCAGTGTAACAAATAAACTTGAAACAAAATGTCTGTTAGTTTCATTGGAATGATTCAAGGTGTTATAGCTTTTTACGTCAGACAGTATAAACTGTGCGATCAAAAATAATACCAGAAAAAATGATCCTATCGTTCGAAAAAGAATATGAGTGGGTAACAGTACGATGAATCGGCAGAGTCAATAGTTATTTGCGTATCTGTTGTGGTCGATGCTTCCAGGCCACAGTGTCCAGTTTCAGTACTCTATTTAGAGTACCACCAGTTAAATCTTTTTCTTAACATGAGATTTGACATCTAAATACACCACTCATGCTTGAAGTGTGTTGAGCAAATGCTTTATTTTGACTCACTCCTTTAATGTAGTACATTGTGAATGAACCCCACGGTGTGTATTTTATCTGATATAGGAATGTTTCGTATGGGGCTAGATGATAATAGCTGATAGTTGATAATGACTTCAGGAATAAAAAAAACCTATGACTAGTGCAAAAAGTATGTTAAAAAGATGAAGTAAAAGATTTTACAATCATTATCTTAAAATCGTTTTTTGTAAATAGAGGGGAAAAAATAGAAAATTCCAACAAGAGCGAAGTTTTGCTGATATCTTCCCCAAACTTCCATCATACGATTCGTCACAAAACATCGATTTCTCATATGGCGTTTTGAGTGGAGTGATAAAGGTTAATCCACCGCACAGACGCATCTGTACTTCAAATAGTAGACCCGATAGTAAAAGCTCTGTTATGTGTGTCGTCTGTGAAAGCTATGAAAATACCGAGCGATGGTTCGAAGTACTGCGTCACCTCGGCACAACAATGTGTCTTACTTTCAATCATTGACGTAAATCAACGCACTGTCAGTGCTTTTCGTAAATATATAAGAACGTTAACAATGTCCTAAAAACTTGATGGTCCAGTTGTATCTTCTGTAGACTTGATGGTCCAAAGGAAGAGCCAATTATACGATTTAGTTATTTCCAACAAAATAACATTGACGAATTCAAAAATCAACAAAGGGAGGTAGGGTATTGTTTTGGTTTGTGTGATTACTCGCCTTCGGCTCGTTCCACACCTGCCAAAACCACAAACTTACAAGCGAGAACGTAATATGCTATTATCTCGGTACGATAGATTGTGGGCTAATAGGCTCACTTCACCGTTTGTAACTTTTGGAATTCGACGCAAAGAGTTAGGGCGAAGAGCTTTCCTATAAAATGACTGACCAAATCAATAAAAATCCATTAGAATGGTAATGGAAGACCGAAAAGTAAATGTGAAAATGGAAAAATTTATTAAAATTCTGTTCAAATTTCATGGTTCTAGCCCGAATCTCGTAAAGTATGGCAGGAATAGAGAATTATGGTTTCAAAAGGAAAGTTTTACGAGTAGAAAACGTGTTCTGGTTTTATCACATTAAATATGGTAATAGGGTATTGTGCTTCGTGCAGGTACACAGGTAAATGTGCTATATTTGCAATATTTTGACGATGTACACTGATTGTGAAGATTTTGACGATGTACACTGATTGTGAAGATTTTGGGGTGTTGATGTATGTTTTCTAGACGCAGTGAGGCGTATTTATGTAGTGCTAGTAATCCAATAAGAGGAACGTAGGAACGTAGAACTTTAATGTCATGAAAGAGTGTAATGAGGCCAACAACCCCTAAAAATATACTGAAATCGGTTCAGTTCTCGAAATGTCACAATTTAACTGGAATGTCCCATGGATTCGGGTTCCAGTCTTTTTTTTTAGCAAAGGAAGGGTTTTTCCGTGTTGTTTTTTAGACTAATTTTATGGCCGCTAAATATAAGCGGTGTATGTGGGAGTGGTCGAATGGGCTCGTTGGAAAGCTGAGTTCAATTACTTTCAGGTCATGCCTAGTTTGAGAACATCCATTGATATATGTTAGAAAAAATGTACAACAAAAGATTTTCAAAATCTGTGTGAACTTTAGATAGGCTTGAGTAACTGATGACGGTTACTGTGAGCCTAAACATGCTAGTTGTAACGTACATTATCTAAGCTTTGCTGGTGCTGGTGAATTTTGCGAGGAGTGGGTGTACTAACATAATAATCTGTTATGTAGGCATCACTGCATATGAGGTATCAATGGAAAGCTTAGATATGGGGCTATCGGGACAATTTAAATTCTTTAAATTATAGGTCCTGATATGGATTCATTTGCAATATTCGAGTGTTTTTTATGGCTGGAACTTTACTCGACGATGTTGAAAAGTTCGGAGTGGCGAGCGACAATGTGTATTTTTGAAACGACAAACATAAAACGTAAACTAATTTAATGATTCAGTATTCTACAGCGGTGCACATCTTTGCATTAAAGCATACGGATTCATTCCACTAACGAATTTCACTTCTTCGTCGAATCTATCGCTACGATTCTGTATCCACCGTCTATCCAGGTAATATTCGATGCATCGTTTAAATTCTAATTCGGAATACTTGTCGACATGAATTGGAACGAATGGGTCGAGATGCTCAAAACCTTTCTCTGTCAGCAAATATCTTGGTAGCTCCGATGCCGGTTCTATGTCGTCAGTTAATGCAATTTTATCTACAACCAAAACACAGACACCATTCGTCCAATCGTAATTGGTAATATTTAAGAATGGCCTTGTCAACGTGATTTGATCAGTTGTTATCTTATGCGCTCTTGTCTCGCCGTGCATATACGTTTTCGGCCAGAAAAATGCATTGTAACCGTCAATACCGACCATTGTTTTACACTTGCCCTGTGCTGACTGTTCCTTTAGTTCCTCCAACAGTACAGCGATTATATCGCAGGCGAACTTAATGCGAGCTATGCCATGTTCTATCAATTCAATCAACGGTGCACCGGCCGCTGTTACTTCTCTCTTACTCCAAACGTAGTCCTTGCTACATTTCAAATCCAGCTTCTGCAGTAACTTGGCATTTTGTGACTTGAAATGTATCAGCCATGACGCCGCATCGATGGGAAGGTCGTAACAATTTTCGTGTGTTTGCGAGGAAGCCTTCTCTTTGGGTTTTTTGTACCAATTTGGTACCCACGGTACATGCACCAATATGAAGTCGTTTTCATGACCATAGTGTAAGATATGCGCCAATGTCATCGATTTCCCGACTCCATTATCGCCGTAGAGCACATACCGAATGGTTGGACGATTTAGATCCGAAGACTTGATGTAATTGATCACTTCCAGAGCTGGATTGCGGATCATCACACATGTTTCGCCAAATGTTTTGGCTTGTTTCTCGTAGGCCTTTGGAAACCCACCAAGAGCGAAGAGCTGCTTCTTTAAATTCGGATCGAGCCTATAATATCGACCAACTTCGTGAGGTCTTTGATTGGATGGGTTGTTTTCAGACCGGAAATTTTCGGATTGACTAACTGTTTCAGCTGCCGTACTGAAACAAGGCATCAACCGGGATTGAATATGAAATGCAGCCCGTCTTAGGAACATGATGTCGACACAATCTGCAAAGACGAAGCGTATTTGTTATTGTACGTCAAATAATACGAATGGTATTCCTCCTCACATTGATTTATATTTTGCCGAGTGATTTCTTGCTCGAAAACTGTCCGATAAATAACATAACCTCGGAGCTGTCAAAAATTTGTTGCTTAGGTTGGCAGCAATAATTCTTTAATATCAGAGCCCTTCAACACTCAAAGCCGCATTTCTAACAGTAGACTCTAGATTATGATCAGAGCGAGAAAACCGAAGACTGGTCTATTATAACTTGCCTTGGGATACTTGTTAAAGTCAATGAAAGTAAATAGATAGGTATGGCAAAACGTTCAAATTTGTTCTAGCCGGAGCACATACGGATTTGCATGGCGCCACCTCAAACGAACTCATTTCTAGTGCAAATTTCCACTAGAAATGAGTTCATTTGAGGTGGCGCCATGCAAATCCGTATGTGCTCCGACTTGTATGGACTGGCCATACCTACTTATCTACTTTCATTGGTTAAAGTATTTGCTTCTCTTTTAATATGTTACGATGCGAGCGAAAGGACCAAAGATCAGTTTACTATAATTTGCCTCGGGGTACTTGTCAAAATATTTCTTTCTCTTTCATCATAATACTCTGTAATTGTTAACTGAACGAGGAATATTTTCTATCTTACTTAAATCAATGAATGTAAACTCCGCAGGTATGGTCTAATGTCACCGCGGAGGACATAACGATTTTTAAAAAGCGGATTCTAATCGCTCATTTTCATATTATTTTGACAAAAATAATAAATGTGTTCAAAATAAATCGACCGATTTTAGAGAATCGGCCATACCTGTACACTCTTAAATATAAAGGAAGAGTAATTAATAATTCTCAGAACTAATGCAGAGATAAAAAAATCTATCTCATAAGTTGAAATGTGTATGAACTTACCCCAACTAACTTTCACTGCACAATGTCGCATTAAAATAAATATTTTAGCAATAACTAAGTTACTTAAGTTCTATTACTTACAAATAATAAAAATGAACTAAAAGAGAGGAAGTTCTATGAGCTCGAAGTTATTACTGTAAGGCTTGTAACGCTTGTACACAAAAATGAATAGCCGACCGCTGCTGTAGCCAATTTTTCTTGTTTCTACTCTTTTTTTTGATGAATTGACGCATCAGTACTATAGTTTATACTGAAAACTACAAAAACAAAATACGGTCGTTTCGTGAAGTTTTTTACTGAAAACTACAAAAGCACTCAGCTATAGAAAAATTGTTGACAAGTGGAGAAACCGTCAACAAAAACATACAATTTAAGAAGTATACAGTGTTTAAGGAGAGCGATTTTTGACCACTTTGTTTAAACTGGTCTCGGGGTTACACGTCAAAATGAGAGAAATCACATACAAATTTAAACTGGGCTCCAATCTCAATTTCTTTTTTCATTGATGAATATTTGACAGCTGACCCCGTGACCAATTAAATTTAACTGGTTTTCGCTCTCCTTAAACACTGTATACCTTAATTTACGTCACTGAAAACACGCAAAAAAATTGTCTTTTTGGCCTTTACATATTTCTTCTTCTTACCATTGAATTGTACAAAATCGATTTATTTAAAAGATGGATAGACCTAACAAAGATGAATTAAACATTTTGAACAAATCCGTTGACCGCCGATTTTTCAGATACTGTTCTCGTCGAACATCAGTCTCGTAGTTAATTATCATCAACATATGAGTCCCTAAGGCAGTATGAAACTGCTAGTATCCAAAACACAGACTTTCTATTTACATTATTTTGTATTACATTAACACCATTGACACTGTCTTAAGTGGCTTTAAATTGTAGCGGCCTTTTTTATTGACATCTTAAGGCTACCACTACAACAACGTTATAATATTCTTACATTTTGTTGCACTGTAGCGCCATAGTTTCGGCATATTATCGCATTTGACTGCTCCATTGAAAATAACTTAAAATTGTAAGTAAATTTTTACTTTTTTTTGCATTGCATTCCTATAATAATTTCAATTGTGACAATTAATTGAAGGTGTGCTGTTTACTGCGCTGTAGAACGATATATTCCCTGTGTACACTGAGAATTTTCAATGTTCGTCTAACCTCAAAGTTACATAATTTTTCTATTTTCCTCCACAGTAATCATGTCATCTGTATTCCGTAACTCGGCTATCCTTGTCAGACGTGGAGCTCGTCTCATGCAGTCACGCAACTATGCCGACGAAGCAATGAAACTTACCTTCGCTGCAGCGAACAAAGTTTTCTATGATAAAGCTGAAGTGAAACAAGTTGACGTTCCGTCATTCAGTGGAGATTTCGGTATTCTAGCTGCCCATGTACCGACATTAGGTATGTGTTCGATGCACAAAAAGTGACGTTCGGTACATCAATATTTTTACAGCTGTTCTCAAGCCCGGTGTCGTTACCGTTTACGAAAAGGATGGAGCTACAAAGAAAGTCTTCGTTTCAAGTGGCACAGTTACAGTTAATGTCGATTCGAGCGTACAAGTGTTAGCTGAAGAAGCACAACCCATTGAGAACTTGGATGCTCGAGCTGCACAGGAAACACTTCAAGCAGCACAACAACAATTATCTTCGGCCAAGGACGATAAGGAGCGAGCCGAAGCAACGATTGCCGTTGAAGTGGCTGAATTGGTTGTTAGTGCATTGAAATAAAGTGAATTAAAGTGCTGATATTTGGTGAGTTTTCGGGGCGATAATTCCAACTATGTTATTAAAATATTGGCTAGTCGATGATCAATCACAGATTCGACAACTAAAAAAATGTCATTTAGTACTATAAAGTCAACCAAAACAAAAATAATAAAAAATCGATAAATTTCGAGAGTGTACGTCTTTGCTATTACATGCCAAAGGACAGCATGTGGTGGACATGGACGGTAAGGGTACGTTGCTGTTGCTTTTTTAGTTGTTATTATCAAAATAGTGCTGCAGAATCATCCGGCTTAAATCTCATCTTATAGACAGGTCGACAGATTGATTAGTTTCGGATTAAACAATGCATCACGTAGAGGTCATGCAGGTTGATTTACATTCACATTTTGTCACAAGTGAAGCAATTCGATAGTTGACTTAACTTAGGAAATCGGTGAAAACTGAGAAATCGTAAAAACGTTCACACACTTCAGATCTATCGATCCCGGCACTGAAGCTGCAGACTTCAAATAAAGCCGCAAGAGGTCGTAGTATAATAAAGCGTTTCTGATTTCGATTGGTAAAGACCGTCTCACTTCAATTTTGGTTTTTACCGAGTCTTAGTCAGTCAAACACAATTTTGTACATGTCCTATCCTCTAGCATGTACGTATCGTTGCTTAAGATCCATAAGAAGTTTTAAAGCTGGTGCGTAACGCAACAAAGTTTACATTGTAAAAAACGACTGAAAACGACATCAGAACTGGTAGTCGGGCAGAACAATGTTTTTTGAGAGTAAAGGCCTAGTCGGCCGGTCAAATTTTAGCAATTCTTTATCTCAGACCTTTCCAAGATTGTATTTATTTTACAAGGTAGATCAATTAACTGCTTCAGGCTTTCAAAGAAGTTAATGTGGAATCTGTGGTAATGACGACCAGCAGGTAATTCCGGCAGTTTAAAAATTTTATTCAGCTTTACTCTAAGTGTTTGCCAATACCCTAATTTTTTAAGTGGCTGCAATGACGATGACTTAGAGCAAAATCGAATAAAAATTTTATAACTCTCGGAATTACCCGCTGTTCGCCATTTTACTCCATAACTGAATCTCTGGAGTGATTCCAATGTGGTGCCATCTAGTCAATCTAGTGCCAGTTGTAAAGTAATTTGCTTAAGTTAGGTGCTTCATCGGAGGAACATAAAAGATGGAACTACATACACACCTTAAGATAAATGTCATCGGGTACCTGTTTCTTCGATGCCAATTTGGCAGTTCCTCAAACTGTTTCGAATTATAAATCCTGAAAGAATTTTAGGTTAAGACATCCAGACAAGTTATTTTCAATTGACATATAGCAAGATTCTAAACAAAAATTGCTTTACGATATACCTCCAAATGAACCGTTTTTTATAGGTTAGTCTGAACCTCGAAACTGCCGCCCATAAAAAATGGCCAAATGCGAACCCATTCAAAAAACTACACATTTTCGATACACATCGTGGAACCACTTGAGTAGGATAAGGTTGAAATTATCGTACCTAATTGACCGTACTGAATTACTAAATCAAATCACCACCTATCAGTTCAGTCGTCTTACACGCAGGATATATATTCGGACGCCTCAAACATTAAAATAGAAATTAGCAAGAGACCCTCATCTTACATTCTATTCGTTCCGAAAAGTATACTTTACGAAAAGTTAACTATACAAATTTGTGGTAAAAATGTTCGTTATAGGTTGATGTGAACGGTTCATCCGGCAGAACTTTCGAAAGATTTAAGTAAGAGGAAAATTCAAAGTTTCGGTAAGAACGCAATGGTAAGTAGAATTACAATCTTAGTGTAGTCGACATAAGAAAACAGTCAACAGAAACAACACACAACTCCAAAAATATTATTCGTAAGTTTTATGGGTAGCATCAGAGCCACAATTTGTAAATTCAGGAATTTAGGATTTTTTAAAAGAATTTTTTGTAATTTTTAAGAATTAAATTTCTAAAACTAGGCACTGCGTTCTATACCAATATACAAAGAAAAAGAATCCAGCCAATCTGACGCCTATTCTTCCAACTAATTTTACAATGACCTGGGCGACGATTCTCGTATTTTCGTTGCTCCAATCTCCAAATATAGTTACGTTTTCCCCTAGTGTCGGATAAATGATTTATTTAACAGTATTTTAACAGCAAATATTCGTAACTTGACAGTTGCATGTATTACACACTTGTCACGAAGAAGTCGAGGCTTGCCGAGACTGATAGTGACATGAGTGTACTCTATTTTATCATTATCACATAAGCGAAAACGAGACAACTACATAGAACTGAAGTGTAATTTTTGAATTATTCTTCTAGTTAAGTAATTTTGACATCCGGACATCGAGCGTATGTAATAAAAAGTGAAAATCCCACAAGAACTGTCACTTAAAGTTACGAACGGTGTGAGAATCTACAAGTACAAGTTATGAACGGCTTGAGTATCTAACAAACATAAATTTGAAATTACGCGGTGATATGTGCATTATGCAACCCTACGAATCTCCGCAACCATCCACTGAACGCAATTTTATGCCATCGTCGTTTGGTTAGTTGTCATCGTTGTCACTAAAAGACGGAAAACTTTATGTTGTCATTTTTCTGAACCATCGAATTTTAACAACCATTCAAAATGTCTGCATTATTCGACGATCTAAATTTGTGAGTGAATTTCTACTATGTCTGTACTCAGTAATTTAAAAGTGGCTCTCCATCAAGACCATATTTTGTGCTTCATCTTAGCAGTGTTATCAGACTCACACACATACTATTCATTCATTTACAACGTAATGACAGAGCTATGTTGATGACAACTTTTTTTTCTGTACATCTCTTTCGCAGCTACATCACACCAGATAAATTTATCATTGAACCGCGGGGCGTTAATGAACAATTGGTCATCAGCCGTGTGAGCAAAGACATTACCGTACAAGGTAAATTGCAATACATGTTTCTGCAGCAAATCGATTGACTCTAGAATTCATCCATAGCTCGGGCTTATCAATCGGTTGAATCGCGAGCAACTCGGCGAATTTGCGGTATTATTGGAACCATCAATCTGATCAATGGATTCAATTTGATCGTAGCCACACATCGCGAATATGTGGGCCAAATCAATGGACAAGTTATTTGGAGATTAGCTGGTTATGACATCATTCCGTACATGTCGGCAAGTCATTTTCTCAGTGTGAGCCAGGTATGTTCGATCATTCTCAACAACACATTGACCGGATCAATAAGATGAGATGGTGTCGATTATGCAAAAAAAAATATCGATTCAGCTGTGAGCCGCATACAGTCACCGGTTCTTGATGATTTCAAAATAAATTTCAGAAATCCCAGAATGACACCTATCTACTAATGCTGCACAAAATGCTAGACACTCCATACTTTTACTTCTCATATAGCTACGATTTAACGCACACTCTGCAGAGATTGCATTCGATGCCACCCGATTTTTTGCAGGTAAACATTTCGGCTCGAATTTCATTCTTCGTTCAAACAAAATTATTGATTTTTTGCCTGGAAATCTGCTACAGATGGGTCTCAACGAACGAGCAGAGTCGCGATTTGTATGGAACAAATTTCTGCTGCAACCATTTCAATCGCAAAATTTGAAGTCCTACTGCTTGCCGCTGATTCATGGATGTAAGTTCGATAAAATTGTTCTGTTGCATTGGTATAATTTGATGGTAATTCGGTTGAATTTATTCATACAGTCGTGTCGATCAATCAGCTAAATATCAATAACAATCAATTTACATTGATATTGGTATCTCGGCGGTCGGTTCAGCGTGCCGGTGTACGACTGTTTAGCAGAGGAATCGATCGTAATGTATGTCAAATTTGTGAATTTTGTTGTCGTTTCCCCACCCGCTAATATTCTCCGCGTGATTTATTCCTTAGGGCTATTGCTCAAATTTTGTCGAAACGGAACAAATTGTCGAATTTGCCGGCGATCGAGCATCGTTCGTTCAAACTCGTGGTAGCATTCCATTGTTTTGGGCCCAGTCCCCAAATTTGCAATACAAACCGAAGCCTACAATCGATTCGCTGAAGAATCATATGAACATGGCTGCCGCATCGAAACACTTGGACACACAAATGCAACTGTACGGACGACAGGTTTTGGTGAATTTGGTGAGACTTTGATTTGATCGATTTCGTTCATTAGATGATCCAATATCCAAACTATCGTTCAGATCGACCATCGAGGTGCCGAAGGAAGCCTCGAAACTGGATTCGCCAATATTATTGCCCAGATCAACAATTCGGTGGTACGCTACGAATCGTTCGACTTTCATTCGGAGTGTCGTAAGATGCGCTGGGATCGATTAAACATTTTAATCGATCGGGTGGCGCACGAACAAGACGATTTCGGATGGTTTCATTTGCGTCGCGATGGAACGCTGCTATCCAGCCAGGATGGAGTTTTTCGCACCAATTGCGTGGATTGTTTAGACCGGACGAATGTTGTGCAGAGCATGCTGGCGAAACGGTCACTGAAAATGATTCTGACGAAATTGGAAATTTTGAATGCTGGACAAACCATCGACAGTACGGCAACGCTGTCCAGTTTGTACAAAAACGTTTGGGCAGACAATGCAGATCTGGTGTCGATTCAATATTCTGGAACGGGAGCCCTAAAAACGGACTTTACACGAACGGGCAAGCGAACGATGCAGGGAGCGCTGATGGATGGATACAACTCGATGGTGCGATATTTTAAGAACAATTTCGCTGATGGCTTCAGACAGGTGAGTTTGTCGAATATGACTCTGACTGATCCGATGGGAATGTAATTTTCGCCATTTTTTTTTTTGGCTTCCAGGACTCAATCGATCTATTCTTAGGCAATTATTTAGTTCAAGGTGCTGACGAAGGATCCATTCTACCGTGTCCGTTGCAAGTGACCAAAGGATGGAAACAGAGAACAGTAAGTGGAAAGTCAAGGTGTGCGAGAGTGAGCAAAACGATAATCAAATTTCTGCCCTCTGTCAATTACAGTTCCCAAGTTTATTGGTATTTGCGTGTGCTATGTTCTTTTCGTCTGCCATACTACCGCAAGTGTACAACACGGAAAACATGTTATTCCTTATGTTTTGGGGTATGGCCGTTGGATTCACCAGTCGCACCATATTCCGACACGGCGAAGAGTTTGTCGATTGGCCAAAATTAGTTACATTTAATCAAGATCCGTAGCAATGAGTTTAATAATGTGATTGAAATAGTGTAATGGGAGCCGAATACGAGAGGCAATTTTTGATAATTTATTGTTTTGTTTTTGTAATTTTCCTTTATTCCCGTTCTTGTCCGTTTGCGGTGATTCAGTAAAGTATAAGAGAACCTAGTTTCTTCAATAGAAATATAGTTGCTTAGTTTTGAGTGTAGATGAGTTTAGGTACTGATTCTATCGTAATATGAATTCAAATTTAATCCAATTCAAATTGTAATGAATTTAAATAAATTCCATTGTTTATATACCTTCAGTTGTTGGGTGTAATTTGTTTTATTTGTTGTGGCCGTACACACTAAAGTATTATGAAGAAAGACTAGGCAGTATAGTGCAAACTCTCAGCGGATCACAACACAAAAAGGTACGGCGAATTTCGTGAAAAATAACAAAATTGAGTCGTTCAGTTTGAGCGACATTCACAGGGCTGGTACAAAAAAAAATCAAAAAATGTACTAATCGGCAAAACACATATTCTCAATTATTGTGACCTGCTTCAGCGTACATGCGGAACATACAACTCCCAGATTATTTATTTTTTGTTTTAATTTGAACAGCAAATTCACGCCATATGTCAGAAAATTGTTTATTCAGTTAGAAAGACTTCATTTTATCGAACCAAATTTTTTTCTGCATTCAAATGTACAAAAATTGGACGTTTCGAAGACTATAGACACCAGATAATTTTATTAGAAACGACAAATATGAAAAGTTAGGGATTGAAAGCGGCACAGTTAGAACTGCTTTACTGGTTTTACGCATTTTCAAAACCAATTTTTTCAGTACAACCGTTGAACTAATCCTAATTTGGCGTTGAAAATTTAGTGTAAAACTAAACTCATCCTGATTTCATAGCCGTAAAGTACCGCCAAAGTCAAATCGCAAATAGTTTATTTTTGGGCGATTCGTCACATTTTTGCGTTTCTTCACACTCTGGCGATTTTTCTTGTTGATTTAACAAATCAACCATAAATGATGAATTGCCAAGAAAAATCTCCAGATTGTCAAAAAACGCTATGAAGAATGTGTGAAGAAACGCCAAACTGAAAAAATGTGTTTTTGATTGCTAAATCGGATAAAAACGCCTTAAATTTTGTCTATATGATCGAACATACAATGGAAACTATACTTGATCCTACGAAGATCTTACCACCATTCACGTACGTTTCGGTATATAATGGAAACTATGCTTGATCCTCCGACCATTGACGTACGTTTCAGTATATTATGGAAACTATGCTGGATTATAAGAAGATCTTACGACAATTCACGTGAGGGATTCTTTTGAAAATCCACCTATCAAAATCGGACCCATTTCGTCTGGGATGGATATATACATGGTTTGAAAGGTCTTTGCCAGTAGACCTCAAAACAGGCTTCACACAGTCTCGAGCCACACCTGCTTGCTGGTGGAAGATCTCCGAAGTTGTAAAAATAGTGTTTTTTATCAAAAAAATTTGGCTGTTACAAATGATCATTCCAAGTGAGAGTGGGCTTGTTGGAAAGCTGAGCTTAAGTACTTTCGGGTCATACCTAGTTCGATTAGATTCATTGATATATGTTTGCAGAATAATCATTTATAACGGTCAAAAAATTCGGATAAAAAAAACAAATTTTTCCAACTTCGGAGATCTTCCACCAGCAACCAGGTGTGGCTCGAGACTGTGTGAGGCGTGTTTTGAGGTCTACTGGCAAAGACCTTTCAAACCATGTATATATCCATCTCAGACGAAATGGGTCCGATTTTGATAGGTGGATTTTCAAAAGAATCCCTCCGTACGTTTCGGTATATAATGGAAACTATGCTTGATCCTACGATAAAAATCATTAAATTTACCGATGAAAAAAATTAAATTTTCAGACAAAAACATTATTCTGCTGGAAAAGAATAATTTTGCTCTCAAAAAATGCATGCCATAAAAAAGTTACATTTCTCCTCAACAATTAAAAGCTGGATTCGGAATGTAAAATCACTCTACCTAAAATACCGCGGTAATTCAATCAACCGGAACTACTTACACCAAACGGAAAATATGTTCAAAATTATGTGACTTTTGGCTAACATCAGCATGATATCAAGCGAAATAGTAAGAAGAAGAAGAAACGTAAATTATACGAGTTCGTTCGACGATTGTTTATTTGCCGGTTATTTCGTTGATGTCCTTGGTTTTGTTGTGAAATTCATTAAAATTTTGTAAAAATGTCGTCTGCGAGTCCGAATATCCAGGATGAAGACATGTTCAAAATTCTTGTTGCAACCGACATTCATTTGGGTGTTCATGAGAAAGATCCAGTGCGAGGTAATTATTCTGCGAACGGAGATTTCCTTTAAACAATGGGCATGCGGTGTTTCTGGTTCTACGCATTAATTTACAGGCAATGACTCCTTCATCGCTTTCGAAGAAATACTTCAACATGCCGTTCAGAATGATGTTGACTTCATACTACTTGCCGGAGATCTGTTTCACATTGCCAATCCATCGACGAACACTCTACAGAAGTTTGTGTCAAGCCGTTTTGTGAACACAATTCATCGGTGTATTTAAACCAAAATATTATTTTGTTCAGGTGTATGCAGCTACTGAGAACGTATACGCTCGGCGACAAGCAAATTCCATTTGAAATCAAAAGTGACCAGGCTGTAAATTTCACTTCGATCAACCACAGTGTCAATTATGAGGATCCAGATATGAACATCAAGTACCCAGTTTTCTCCATTCACGGGAACCACGACGATCCGAGTGGTAAACGTAGCTTGCAAGTTACTTAATATCAATTGATTTAATGAACAATCTCCATAGGTTTCGGTCGACTCAGTTCATTGGATTTGCTAGCAACAAGTGGTTTGGTCAATTACTTTGGCAAATGGACTGACTTGACTCAAGTGCAAATTGACCCCATATTGATCAAAAAGGGTGAAACGCAGCTGGCATTATACGGTCTCAGTCACATACACGACAATCGTCTAGCAAGACTTTTCCTTGATAACAAAGTAGTCTTGGAAGCACCAGACGAATCCAGCGGCCAATGGTTCAATTTACTCGTACTGCATCAAAATCGAGCGGATCGTGGACTGAAAAATTTCTTACCGGAAAATCAGTTGCCGGAATTTCTGCATTTAGTGGTTTGGGGTCATGAGCACGATTGCCGAATTTTCCCGGAGGCAAATGGAAACAAAGGCTTTTACGTATCGCAACCGGGATCGTCCGTTGCCACATCATTATCGGAAGGCGAAGCGATTGACAAACACGTTGGACTGTTGCTGATTCACGGAACACAGTTTCGAATGGAACCGATTAAACTGAAGTCGGTGCGGCCATTCGTCTTTGACTCCATTCATCTGGCCGAGGTGGAGGAAGAGCTTGGATTCAACGAAGGCAATACGGTCGATAAGGTTCAGGATTATGTGGCGGAGAAAGTTAAAGATATGTTGCTGGTGGCAAAAAGCAAAGAGTCCGATCATCCCAATCAACCGAAAGAACCTCTTATTCGTTTACGGGTATTCTATTCGGGCGAGGATCAGGTATTCAACGCTATCAGATTCGGGCAGCAGTACAACCAAAAGGTAATTGCTTAGAGTGGAATTGCTTTGTTTATCCCAACTATCCGTCAAAACGATGTGATACACCATGGTATAGCAAACGCCGACGCAGAAAACAGTTTCTATGAAAAAATACCAGAAAATCATAAATGTTCGACACTCGTTTGTAGTAGCGTCTCACAAATCATGAAACATTGTCTAATGACCAATGAAACTTTGTTGGTGCGGGGACTAAATTGCGATTTTCTTTTTCATTTGTCGTTATGACTTTGAATGACTTTCGATAACGATCATTAACGAAATATTTTTCCTCTCAGGTTGCAAATCCGCTGGATATGATTTTCCTCAAACGAGCCATTTCCAAACAAAAGTTCGATTTAAAACCGTTGGACTCAACCGCTATGAACAGGGCCGCACACGTCGAAGAAGATGAACAAAATCGAGTCGAAGATATTGTCGAAAAATACTTTGAAGAAGCTGACCCTTCCAAAGTGTTGCAAGTTGTGCCAACGAAAGCATTTTCCGAGCTATGCCGTCGTCTTGTATTAAATGATGATGACGATGCCGCGGAGAGAATAATTAGGTTTGTAGAGATGAATGAAATGAACATTGACCCCACTCCACAGATCCACTAATTTGGATTTCAGTTTCTACAGCGACAAAGCTTGTGACTATCTCAATGAAAACATGCCAGCTGAAGATAGTGTCGACGATGCGTTGAATGAATTTCGAAGCGGTGGAGATATGCTACAAGCAATGTTAAATGTACGTTAGATGCGGTCTTCTGCACCAGCAGTTGCAAAATAACATCCCGTTTTTTTTTTTCTTAGATGCTTGATACAAGAGGTGTGAAAAAGAGATCCGTCACGTCGATTGATACTGCAAGTGCGGCAAACAGTAACGATTCGGTGACCTCAAGCTCAAATAATCTATTTTCATCACCAATGAAGGCTCCGGCGACAACAGCTACTCGTGGTAGAGGTAGAGGAAGGGGCGCCCGAGGCGGCGCAGCATCATCATCGAAAAATGATTCCAGCACAACCGTAAGTTAATTGGCATAGAATATGTCCAACGCAGAAAATATTTCTAACAAAAAATGTTTTAGAAAACCACTGCAAGAGCAAGTAGAGCGACAAAAACACCAGCGCAGCCATCAGTTGCCGCTATGTTCTCAACGAGCACCGTAAACACGTCTCAAGGAACATCAACAAGAACGAGTCAACGGCCTGCTCGTCGAGGAAATTTTACACAGTATATAGAGGACTCGGACTCTGAATAGAATTTAAGCGAAATTTCGAAACACCGGCTGTTGTGGTACCACATATATTCATTTTGTACGTCAGTAATAAACGTTAAGTTTTGTTAATTGGGTTTTTAGTTCATTCTAATTCGCTCAATACAATTTCGTGTAGTACGCAATGACTTTTTAATAGAATTCCGTCCTACAGAAATATGAGGGCGCAAATTAATTGTTCTGACATTGTCAATTCAAATTCCAAAAGCTAATTGCAGCTCTCAGCACAAAGGATTTGGTCAATTTTTCTGTCTACAGCGCTATTAAGAGTGATATCGCCAAATCTTCAGGTGATTGGGGAACAAGCGGTCTCCGATTTTAATGAGTGATAGCTCGTTGGTTTCGTCTTTCAATTCTAAGAAACACGTATCTTTCACTTTTTCTAAAAGAAAATTGTTTTCTGTGGAAAGAGCTCAAAAGTGAAGACATGTCAGAGGGTACCGAAAACAGTTTTTCGACAATAACTCAAGAAAAAATTATTTTAAATTGTTGTGATGTTGTACAAATGTCGGCCTTGGAAAGACCTACAAGTAGAGTATACGCACTGGCTGATGCAAGTACATCCACGAGAGTTATGACTAAAAATATAGTGAATGTTCGGAAAGTCCGCCTTCCCTGCAGCTTCGATGTTCCACGGAACTGAGTATGGGTCGTTGTAGCTGGCCCAGTACTTTTGTGCTGCAAGCCTACATTAGTCTTGGAAAAAAGTTGGTGCCAAAATGTAGATTTTTTCCTTCTTTCTGAGGGCCCAACTGCCGGAATAGAGTCTGGAACGCTTCAACGGGAGTAATTTTTTATCGTCTACTGTCCTTTTACCTGTTCTTTACGAGCTATCACTCATTAAAATCGGAGACCGCTTGTTCCCAAAGTTAAAAAAATCACCTGCAGATTTGGCGATATCATTCTTAAGCCTTCCTAGGTAACTGTTATTTCCAATGGAGTGATGCAAAATCTTTTACTTCATTTTTTTAATTTTTTTAAAAATTTATTCATGGAAACTTGTGTACAGTTATTACAAAATGAAATCATCCGTCAATTTTTTACCAAAGGTGCTCATTTTGCTCTGTTAGATTGGTCAGAGCTCGTCGTCAATGTAATTGCATGGCAAAAAAGTAGTTACTTTTGGAAAGTTGTTTAAATTTGATGGATATCGGGCTGAAGGAATATGAAACGATTTATCAGACAGAACAAAAAGTTCGACAGGCACAGACTGTTGGTGTATTTTTATTGATCAAATTAATTTGATTTTTTTAGAGATCAGTTCAACAGCATTGTACTCGATGGCTTTGGGCGTCGTCAAGTAGGTTCGCCTATATAACATCATTGTCCATAGGACGAAAGATTTTATCAGACGATAGTGTGATAGAGTACAACTAGTTCTGAGGTTGAACATTCTGCAATTAACCTATTATAGACGGCAAGCATATGACCAGCATTATTGTCGGGTTTATTACTTCCATCGATCAAAGTAATTTTAATCTGCTGATTTCAAATCTTGTACTTCATTTTTTTAAACATGCATTTTACTATATAAATGATCATATATGATGAACTTGTCAATATTTTTATCGTCGTTATCGATAACAGATGAATAGCTGTATGTGACAGGTTAATTCGTCTCCACCACGACAGAGTAAAGTTTATTTTACTCTGCAGTGGTTTCGACCCACCAAAAATTGTGCACATTTTACTGGTGATACATTGTTACACAGTCTGTGAACATTTAATATGAAAATGTAAGAAGAAGACGGTCATTCGTCTGTCAATTGAGTTAAAGGTAAACAAACGGAAGATCTTCTATTTTTCGACTGCGAATTTTAACCGATAATCCGATGTCCATACCATGATTCTGCACCGACTGACACAAATCCGTTCGGCTTCAACAAAAATTGTCGAACCGTTCTTCGTAACAACTCCCATTTTCTACGTTAATGCCGGTAAATGTTTCTCTTTCCGCAACATTCTCGATACGTAACTCATATGTTCGGTGATTTCTTTCAAATTGTAGCTCCACATATCGGTCATCTGTACTCGAGCGTAATAGCCGATGCGATTTTTCGCTTCGAAAAACTATTGGACAATCATACCAGGTACATCTTCACAACTGGGACAGACGAGCATGGTTCGAAAATACAGCAGGCTGCACAAGCGAAAAATGCCTCGATTCGACAGTATTGTGACGGAATAGCCAAGGAGTATAAGACTCTGTTCCAAAATTTTAACATCGAATACACGGACCTAATTCGTACCACCGAATCACGACATCGTAAATCTGTTGAACAATTCTGGGTAAGTTGATGTACCATCCGAGAATATTATCGCTCGTTAGCAATCATTCCATTGACCATGTCTCAGCTGAAACTTTACGACAACGGAACCATTTACAAAGCTAAATACTCTGGATGGTACTGTACGCCCGATGAAACATTTCTAACCGAGTCCCAACTGAAAGAAGAAAATGGAACGAAATTCTCAATTGAATCTGGTCATCCTGTGGAATGGTCTGAAGAGGAAAATTACATGTTTCAACTATCTAAGTACCACGATGAAGTAATCCGCTGGCTGGACAAGGAGTTAGTTTGAATATTAAAACGACTCGCTGAAGCAACTAATTCGAGTTCATTTTCAGAGATCGAATTAAGCCCAAGAAATTCCAGAAAATTTTATTGAACGCATTAGCAGAACCATTGCCTGATGTATCAGTGTCCCGACCTTCTTCACGAGTCCATTGGGCCATACGGGTTCCGAATGATGAATCGCATTCGATTTATGTTTGGTTGGACGCGCTGGTAAATTATTTAACATGTTCGGGCTATCCGAATGATGAGGTAAGGACATGAATCGTTAATGACCGCAACGCATACAGTGTTAACGGCCGTAGTTTCTAATTTGAATGGCTCAGATCATTGGATTCGAATTATCTTCAACTCACTAGAACTCGCTTTATTTGTATATTGCAGTTCAAACCGAATTGGCCGCCTACACTTCACGTGATCGGAAAGGATATTCTAAAATTTCATGGCATCTATTGGCCTGCATTTCTCATTGCTGCTGGTCGGTGATATTCTATGATATTGATGATTGACCCATTCTAATACATCGTTTCTTTGTACAGACATAGAGCCACCGAAAGGGTTACTGGTTCATTCGCATTGGACGGTTGACGATGTTAAAATGTCGAAAAGTAAAATGAATGTTGTGGATCCGAATGAACGGAGTTCGAGGTATACCAAGGACGGTCTGAGATATTTTCTACTTCGCGAAGGCGTTGCACATAGTGACGGAAGTAAGTACAAAGACTCGATTGTGTTGTAAATTTGGGAAAATTGTGTTTACGAATTTTTCACAGTTTTTCTTAAAGGCAACATGAATGTTATTCGATTCTCCCTTGGGCCTGATAGATTTCCAATTCTGTTTCTCTTTTAAGTACCCGATAGCAAACGTCCGATAGCACACTCGACACTCAACGCATCCACATTTCATACCAATTCAACAAAATTTACTTTACAGATTACAGCGATATGAAAGTAATGCGGATACTGAATTCGGAATTAGCTGATACACTGGGAAATTTACTATCTAGAGCTTGTGCCAAATCAGTCAACAAACGACAGATATCACCCGCGTTAGACAGATCCGAGTTTGAAAAATTACTTCGAATGGACGAAACAAAGAAACTTGTGGATTTAGTGGAAGCGTTGCCCGGTGAGTACAGCTAGTTTTTTCTTACATTTTTTAGATTTACGATCAGAAGCAACTCCTGGCACGAATACTGTAAATAATCTACGATTATTAGCTCAGTCTACATCTTTCGGTCTTTCTCGACAATAGAGGCCTTCCGGTGTTTGTCTACAATTCAAACATGTCTACCGATTTAAAATCAAAGACGCCAAACTCAAACTTCATACAAAAAAAACTCTATAAGAAGTCAAATGTAGTAATATTTGTGGTCTGTTTTTCCCATCGCCTGACGATTAATTCAACCTGCAAACAGGTTACGATATGAAACATTAAATATTTTACGTTTTTTGCTTAAGCGATCGTCCAGCATTGGATTCAAAATCTGTTACTTCATTAGTTTCAACATGCATTCAGATGGATGAAAGAGTTCTCCTCACTATTGTCGTCGCTGTAGAAATAAGATTTCATACAATCAAGCGTATCACCTGGTTGATGATTGAATTTACCAATATTTCGATCTGAAAACACAGATAGAAAAACTTGTACCTTACCTTATGTTGTCTTTGTCGATACCAGATGAATGCCATCCGAAAAAAGTTGCAGACAGCGAAAGACAACATGTTCCACGCTCTTTCGGTAAATTACTTCAGTCGAGGCCTTTTAAGATGCGGAATATTTTTCTCAAGAAATTCCTAAAAAATGAGAATTTTTGACAATTTTTATAGAATTTTTGTGATAATTTCTATGAATATGTGTCTTCAAATATTAGGCACTGGTATCTCCAGTTGCGTCGAGTCTTTCACATTGTTTACAACCTTTGATGCAATTGTTTTAAACCAAAATATTTGTTTAAAATTTTTTAACACAATTTGCATTAGCGTTTTAAGACGTCGTTAAAAACGTCGGGTGGAATTTTCAACGTAATGGTTTTTCGAAGATATTTGAAGAGATTGCGACATTATAAGCATCCTTTCCAACATAAATATATTCAAAGGAAAAATTCACTGAGTATTTGGGACCATCTATACGGGTATCTCATTGAAGTTGAAGGAGACGAACGACGAAAGTCTAAAAATCTGCGAAAAGTGAGGATGGGACTTATGAACGGAGGTCAAACTCTGTTTAAAAACAAAAGTCCTAAAATTTCAGCTTGTTTTTTTTTCATTATAAAATGACTGTGATATCGATCGTTAATCAATGCGGGCATTCGGAAACAAAATTTTAGTAAAGCGATAGGCATGCGAATTGAAACAAAGTAATTTTAAATTTGCAAAAACTTTCTCAATAAGACAAATTTTTTCAAGCGTTGGAGGTTCAATTAATTTTTTTCCTCTTTCCCCTGTTGCCTACTTTAACACCTGCAAAATATTGTTTGACATGCGAAAGACTTTAATTTTTATCGTCATGGCTAAATTGGCAACAATTTTTACACTTCCTTTTCTATATTCATTTAAAAAAACCAACAAATTATCTTTTTCCGTTAGTATCTCACAAATATATGTTTACCATCCCCCCACCCACCAAAAACATTTGTTTGTTTATTTCATTGTACTAAAAGACAAATTCGATTTATTTCTTTACAGCAAAATGTTTTAATCACTACAAATCCTACAACTTTTACTTAGTTGTCGATCAAGTGATTGAAGTGCTACATTCGGCAAATAAGTTTTTCGAAACAACAAAGCCATGGGAGCTTAAGCAACAAAACGAAATTCGACAATTAGAAGCAATATTTGCTGTAACAATGGAAACTTTGCGAATGTGTGGCATTATATTACAGCCGATAATTCCGTCTATATGTAAAACATTGTTGGACAAGCTAAATGTTAATGAAAATCAACGGAATTGGATCGATACGAACTCGGTGTTATGGAATCAATGGGAAAATAATATCGAAATTGGATTAAGGGATGGTGAAGCAGTGCTATTTAGACGAATTCAATTAGATGAAAATGAAAAAGCAAATATTAAATCCAGAGAGAAGAGAAAAGACAAAACGAAGAAAAATGAAATAAATTCATAAGAGTCTGGGGAGACATGAAAATTAGATGAAAAGTAAATAACCGAAATTTCTGTTCAAACAACTGTTGCTCTCCCAGCTCAAGCACACTAAGGTTGTCGGTACAATCGATTTTATACGTACTTGTACCTGCTACTCTTTTCGCCATCAGTTGATTTCTGTTGTAAGATTAGAATTGAATAAAATTGTTTTGAGCTTAAACAATTCTTGTTTTTCTTGACGCTTTGAAATTCGTTAGCATCAACGGTTCATCAAACTATGATGATATCAATTGGCTAAGAACACATTTTATAGTCTTAACCTGGTCGTGAATTGCATACAAAGCAACATCTTAACTAATGGCAAATTTACACTCTTGTTGACTACCCTTTCTAAGTATACAGACAACAGAACATCCAGAACATTGAAATAAATTCAGTAATTCGGTAGTAAATAAAGTCCTTACGTGTGATTATCGTTCAGCACTTTTATTCATTCCACATTTTTGAAACCCGAGAACCCAAAAACGCGACAAAATAGATTTTGGACCGGAATACCAAATGGCAGAAACAGACAATATATTTAATAATCGACGATGATGATTCAGATTTGGTAAATATGTGTCAAAGTTTTATTGAAAATCCGACTTGACTCGAACCCAACCCACCACGAATCAAATTTTTTAATCCCGATAGCCCAAATGCTAATGGTAGCATTAAACCTAGTTTGGGTCCTATTTTTTGCGAAATTCATCTCCACCTTTTTCTATGCTTTCAGCAGGAGAAACTCAGATAGACTCGTTTTACTCACTCATAGGTAACACGTTTTACGTGTAGAATGGAAGAAATGAAAATAGAGCTTTAAGTGATAGAAGTGATGGTATGTGGAACGAATAAAACGATGCAGACAAACAAAACCCACAAAAAGCAAAAACTTATCTTGAGTAAAGTTTATCAAATACAGTTGCGCTCAAATGGAGCAAGTTTTCGACATTTGAGTTGTCACATATCCCGCCAGTAAAAATGATCAAAAGTCAAAAATGATCTACGTATTACCTCCGTCCCAATTGCATTAAATTCTCCCACAACCCTAACTTATAAACAACATTTAACCACTTGACTATTTACCACAAATCACCTTTTAATCAGTAAATTTTGCTTGAATTTTAAGATATATTTGTGACCACTGAAAAAAGGGAGAAATATTTTGGAAAAAATTTGTTGCGTCAAATAGCTATTTACGCATTAAACAGAAAGCGATTTTTTTTAGCGAATATATAGGGTTGCTTCCCGAGGCAAGGGTTGTATACTCGCAAAAAATACTTTCCCAGAGTTGCGTATGCAGTTGATTTATCTTCATCCATGTGACGTTTTTGTCAAAAAAGCCAACGAAAGTTTTACTTTTCGCCACTTAGTTGATAATATAATTATTATTATGACACTCAGCATTATAATATGCAAAATTTGTATGCATCTGTGGCATACAACGTGGTATGGTGTTGAGTATGCAACGCGATGCAAAGTACCTCACATCGTGAATATTATGCCATCTAGCGCCTAATAAAGTACTTTGCACATCGATTGCATAAATAACTATTTCAAAACTCAGTGACGCAATGTGAAACACTTTTTGATGTATGGTGCACGGTGCATAAATGCGACAATCAGCACAGGACTTGGGTCTAGTGCTGAAAAAATCAACATTATATTATTTGTAACACAACATACTATTATCATACTGGGTTGTATAATAAGTATTATACAATTGAGTTTGCGCATTCGTTATTTACGTGCTTTGTGTAAAGGATTTACCATCGTTCCACAGATGATATCGCGAGAATAACGTCTTGGTCACTTTCTTGGACGATATCTTTATCAACCTCACCCACTAACATTGAATGCTGCAAAAGTAACAGTACGAGGTAAATAATACTTTGTGATAAAAAATAACTCGAAATTGTGTTTTTGGAGCAACAAGCTTCGGTAACTATCAACATGTGCATATACTACTAGGCCAGCTCTGACTCCTGGGAATGTGGGGTATTGGGCTAATGAGATGTTTTTCTGGTCCGAAAGGCTTAAATATTGGACCATATCTTTTCTTAGAATTTAAAAAAATTGTTTAGGCATGGGAAGCGAGGCATTTGTACATATGTACGAAAGCGTTGGTTAGAGGAGTAAAAAAGACATACACCATCATTCTCCCCTCTTCTATTAAATATGTGTTACAAATAAATTCTAAATTATTTGCAGCAAATATTTAAAATATTTTTGACAAATATTTATATTTTCAAACGAAATTTTCAGCATTAAAGGTTCGAATAATTGTTTTTTTTTTCGTGAAGCAACAAAGACCTATACTCATTCCCCGGAAAGTGAAAATGACTTCATTGACGTGAGCGTGAATTCATATCTCGTGGGCCTGGTGAGCAAAATAACTTAAGTGATTGTTTGAAACTTTATATTTTGCCTTGTGTTATTGCGACCTTCATAATTGGTAAAACATAAAGTTTTAAACAAGAACATTATCTTCTATTACATTCTCCAAGCGTAGAACAGAAATCATACCTTTAATGATTGAATTACTTCTCTTGACGCCTCTGGCAACAAAGGCTGGACTTTTTAACTTCTTATCACTGGTTGTTAGTGTAGTAAATACAGCTCTGGTTTGGAATTTTATTAATTAGATAATGAATCATTTCCATACGGTGCGGTCGGTAAATGACTGCATTTTGTGAGATAAACTGAACTTAAGTTGAAACTGGGACCCTAATGTTATCATTATGCTTCTCTTGTTGTTGTTTTTTTCTTCAAATAATCAGTTTTGACTTACAATATATCAATAGTACGATATGCAATGACTTTTTATAATAAAGGTTCAGTCTGGTAACATTTCCAACAAACAAAAGACAGCAAACGTAACTCATCATTCGTACCGTATAACGTAAGTTTGAATCAATGAACATCAATGAAACATTGAACAAAGTTCGTTTAAAATTATAGTTAAGCACAACATAAAGCAGTTGGAGAAATGATAGAGAAAATCCGAAATTAATTGAGTTCCATAACGACGGAAATTTGACGTCTCAAAACAACAACAGCCAGTCATTCGAGGCTTCGTCCCGAACCACTACTTCTGAGGAATGGTTTTCCGATTACCAGAAAAGTGCAAACAGATTTTAATCGATACAGATATCAATGAACTGTCATGCTCAGCTCTTTTAGTAGCTACTCCGGACGTCAAGAGTCTATGCAACATCATCGTTAACGATCCAATGACTCTTCCGAAGTATTTGTCACAATTGTCCCATCAACGACTTGAAAAAATTCTTGAAAATCAACATGCCTTCATCAATATACTGAACACAGACGAATATGAGAGCGACGACCATGAAATTGAAACGGTCGAGACAAAAGAGCATGAAGCTATTGATAGACTACCAGTGAAGAAAGGTTATGGGAAAGAAATAGCAAAAAAGGTGTATATCGGATCGGGCATGTAACTGCGATGAAAGTGGTGCAGCTGAATTATTAAATTATTTGTATTGAGTTTTCATTGATTGAATTGTTGATTTATAAGGTTTGTGTTGATGCTGTTATTTAATTGACTGTAACCGAAAATTGTCGTAAATTACATTTTGGGCAATTTCATTTCTTTAGCTGAACCGCAATAACTTCACTTGTAATTTTAATTGAGAGTTCTTTTTTTGTAAATAAATTTGGTCTGGATAAACAGCATAATATAAAATTAATTTTTAGTTGAATGGACATTCTTGGTCCTCTAAACCTTGTCAATATGTTCAACGTGCTTCTCTGACAGTTTACTTCCGAAATGTTGAACAAAAAGTGATTTTGAAATGTGGATTGTGTGTATACGCGTTCATCGTTTCGCTGTAATAATAAACGATGAAGCTGGTCAACGTTGAATCACAGTCCGAACCTTTTCGTTTTGTTTTTATTTACTTGAAACTAGCATCTGAATTTAGACTCTAAATTTTAGAGAGTCATAAAATACTACCGGACCCTGATTCTGAGTGGGTTGAATTAAAGACAGTTCGGGTTTAAAACCATTGCCAATATCTAGATATGGGCCTGTAAGTGGTCCATTCTCGACTTCTTCCTTTTCTCGATCGCTGTTCCATCTAATTCCCTTGACTGAAAGTCAGGGTCTTACACCAGAAAATACCGAAATATGTGGGTGACAAAAAAGTTCACTATGATTGAAAATGTATGAAATGGTATGAAAAACGTTAAATGTGGGTGACAAAAAATCGTTGAAGGCACGATAACTTGAGTAATTCTCAAGCTATTTGGATGAATCTTTTTTTTAAATATGTGGAATTAAAATCTCGAGGCTAAGTTCGAAGATGGGCAATGTGGGACGAAGGATCTGGAAGCTATCCAGGAAAAACAGGATTTTACACTGTTGATTATAGCCTCTATCGAAAAAGATTACTTTGATGAAATTTGATTTGGTTGCGTAGTGTGTGTAAATCGTATAAGTATGTTTTCGATAATGTGCATGAAACAAGTAAAAAGAAAAATTTCGTCAGTACATGCCCAGCCTCTAACCGGTAAACATCTCTTGTTAGTGAACTGCTAACAAATCTGATGTTGACTATCAAATTTGATAGTTGACTAACAACTTGATAGTTGAGTAACAATTTGATAGTTGACTATCAAATTTGATAGTTGACTATCAAATTTGATAGTTGACTAACAACTTGATAGTTGACTATCAAATTTGATAGTTGACTAACAACTTGATAGTTGACTATCAAATTTGATAGTTGACTAACAACTTGATAGTTGACTATCAAATTTGATAGTTGACTAACAACTTGATAGTTGACTAACAACTTGATAGTTGACTATCAAATTTGATAGTTGACTAACAACTTGATAGTTGACTATCAAATTTGATAGTTGACTAACAACTTGATAGTTGACTATCAAATTTGATAGTTGACTAACAACTTGATAGTTGACTATCAAATTTGATAGTTGACTATCAAAATTGATAGTTGACTATCAAATTTGATAGTTGACTATCAAAATTGATAGTTGATTGTTGACTATCAAATTTGATAGTTGACTAACAACTTGATAGTTGAGTAACAATTTGATAGTTGACTATCAAATTTGATAGTTGACTAACAACTTGATAGTTGACTATCAAATTTGATAGTTGACTAACAACTTGATAGTTGACTATCAAATTTGATAGTTGACTAACAACTTGATAGTTGACTATCAAATTTGATAGTTGACTAACAACTTGATAGTTGACTAACAACTTGATAGTTGACTATCAAATTTTGAT
Organism: Bradysia coprophila; assembly: GCF_014529535.1. Classification (NCBI taxonomy): domain Eukaryota; kingdom Metazoa; phylum Arthropoda; class Insecta; order Diptera; family Sciaridae; genus Bradysia; species Bradysia coprophila. The sequence continues at coordinate 566,830 of NW_023503302.1, read as the reverse complement.
AGTTGACTATCAAATTTTGATAGTTGACTATCAAATTTGATAGTTGACTATCAAATTTGATAGTTGACTATCAAAATTGATAGTTGACTATCAAAATTGATAGTTGACTATCAAATTTGATAGTTGACTATCAAAATTGATAGTTGACTATCAAAATTGATAGTTGACTATCAAAATTGATAGTTGACTATCAAAATTGATAGTTGACTATCAAATTTGATAGTTGACTAACAAATTTAATGCGTCTACTATACCAAAGAAAGATGTTTTTTACTCAATGTCTTACGGCAGAAAAATGCCTGCTATCAAATGAGCACACTATGATTGAAAAGTGTAGGAAATTTTTATGTTAAATGTAACCATCTTTCTTTGTAGGCAATGTAACTTAAGTCATTCTCAACTAATTTCTAAAAATTATTTTTTTTAAATTCATTATTCCAACAATCAAACAAAATATTTTACAACTCATTCAATTTTACCGATAAAAAATAATAAATTACCGATAGAAATGTGGTACATGTCGCTGGCACCTCTTCAGTAAATCAGTAAAAAAAGGCTTTCCTTCACACTTTGTCGATTTTGGAAATATAAAGCAATGGCGGTTCGTTCCTAGGGACTCCATCCTTCAACGAAATGTAATGAGAAGGCGTTCTGTTCGCTCCTAGGGAATTCATCCTTCTACGAAATGTAATGCAAAGGCGTTCTGTTCGTTCCTAGGGACTCCATCCTTCAACGAAATGTAATGAGAAGGCGTTTTGTTCGTTCCTAGGGAATTCATCCTTCTACGAAATGTAACTTAGAGACGTTTCGTCAATTCTTCACTTTTGTCGCTTTCTGAATCGACGAAAAAAATCGACAAAAGTGAAGAAACGACAAAAAAAAATAAATTAATTTATCGGTCGTTTATTACCATCCAAATTTTATTCACGATTGAAGGTTTTGTAAATTTAGTAAGTACCGGGGGACTTCCTTTTTTGTACAAAACTGTAAGAGAAGAACATCTATCGCGTTTTTTATTTTTTACCAAAGTGAAAGAGTCCTCTCATCGTTCCACATTCGTAAAACTTCGCATCTACTCTGATTAAATTTGACAAAATGGCAATCAAACAGAATAATAGATAGCTCATACGAGTGGGAAGTTTGCGGCCAGAGCGGAGCGAGGGCCGTAATTCACACGAGTCTCATTTTTTTTACGATTTGTGGTTGATTGAAAATCTTGCTGCAAATTTATAAGAAAAATGAGAACTCAAAGATCATTCGGTCTTACGTTCGAAGGTTTATTTGAAGAACTTTTTCTGTCAAATTTTGTTGTCATGTATAGAGTAATCGATACATTAAATGTAGGTATTTGTATCAGTGATGTTTCGGAAGTTCAACAATGAAATTGATCAAAAATATATTGAAAAAATGGTCAGTCAAGGGACCTGACCCGCCCAAAAGGTGGGACCTAGTTATAAAAAAATAAAAGAACTAGCAACACCATTTGAATATAAATCACATGTTTCACCATAGCACTTTAGCTCCAAGCATGAGCAGTCACATTTTTTCCCTTTTTTACTGATTGGAAACTTGAGTGCTAAGGTTTAAAGATTTCCTGTCTGGTTAACCAGGCAGTGCCGGACTGGCCATATGGGAATTCGGGGCGATCCCGAAGGGCCTTTTGCCTGACTCGGGCCAAGTCCCGAATGGGCTTTTCCAGAATTTTTAGAAGAGACACCTTGAAAAATTATTATTTGGAAAATGTTCGTAACATTTCGTTTGAAAAACTATTTGCGCTCGGGTGATAACCCGACTCGACTCGACTCGATTGAAAAGTGTGGAAAATTTCGTTTAAAAATTAATTGCGCTCGGGTAAATACCCGGCCTCCGTATTCAAAATCTTAAAAGTTTTGTTTAAAAAACCATTTCCGTTCGGGTGATAACCCGACCAGCCCGCACCTAACATTGCGAAATCTCAAATGTCTCGTTTGAAAAACTATTAAGGTAACTTATCTGGGTCCGTGCTATCAAAAAATGATCTTGGTTCGCTTATGGGAATTTACATGCAAAAAATTTGATAGCACGAAGTTTAATTCGATGTATCTAGTTTCGTGCTATGACTTTTGTATGGTAGCACGAAGTAAGATTCATACAAAAGCACGAACCGCGATCAGCATAACACGAAGCTGCATCATCAATAAAATATAAGTTGCTCTTAATTATTAAAACTTTTTCCTGAAATTATTGATTTAATCGTTAATTAATTATACATACTTCAAGTTGACACTCAGTCTAAGCCAATTCCAACAACACTTTCCACGTTATCAATGCTCAAACTCAAAATGTTGTGAAATAGCACGAACTACGATAAATTACCTTACCCAATAGTCGTGAAATCTGTTAATTGCGGCGCAATAGTGGAAGTTAGATTGCTTATGTTTCGAAAAATGTGAGAGCGCTGTTTCAAAATGTACATTGTAGTTTTAAATTAAATATTTATTTGCGTTATTATACCAACTCCAATGAAGCTCACAATATTTCCTAGTTACGTTGAACCTAAATTAATTTGTTTAAGAATTTTCTGTCACATTTTGGAACGCGAAAATTCGTGGAAGTTTTGATGTGTTAACGAGGAAAAGCTACTTTTTCACTATATTTCAATTTTAATCTCATTTACCGGCAAAAAATATGGCAAAAAAAAAAACAAACCAAACTTTAAAAGCCACCCAAGCCAATAGAATTTTTTTTTCGAGAAAACAGTTCTACGTTTTTTTTGGCTAAGCTCTCTACCGAAATACGTCTCCCAAGACTTGGTCTCAAATTGGCTAAAGTCACTCAAAAAGATAAATTCTTTGTTAGTTATTCCAACAATTTAGAGATTCAGTATTTTTTCCACATTCTTCGACATTTGAAAATTATAGTTTTAGGAAATCAAACATAAATAAATTGTAGTTCTAAATATATTGGAAGTTTTTGTCGTTAGCTGAGTCACACCTCAAAAACGTTTCGTAGTTAAGGAAATCACAGCAAAATTTAAAAATGTTAGTTTTCGGAAATCACACCGACAAATAAGGAATTTGAAAAAAAAAGGAAATCACATAGCCGAAGTAGGGAAAATCGAAAATTGTAATTTCAGAAAATCACACAGTCAAAATTGTAGTTTCTGTGAATCACTTATCCGAAATGAGCCTAATTAATTTATTGAAACACATTGTACTTAATTTATTGTAGCCGTGAACGTCGTAGGCGAAAGATATACCATCAGGTCGTTTCAGGTTGCTTTGCAACCTTAAGTTCTTGAGTTTTCAAATAGCTAAAAGTTAACTTTTAACTTCTATTAACTAAAAATAAGAAATCGATCCTTCTTTCATATCTGTACAACACACCTACAGGCATTACGGTCAATGTTCGTGGAATGAATTAACATTTGAATTAAAAATTGGCGATAATGTGAAATCATTTGCATGGACGTCAAAATAATTACCTCTTAATTACTTAATTTTTTAATGAAATCGAACTAAAAAATATTGCCTAGAGCTTATAAAACTCATAGTCCCATGGGCCTAGTACGAAATGGTCCCCGAAAAGTTGGGCTTTTGGAACTTTTCCCCGAAGGACTTTTTGGAGCCAGTCCGGCACTGTAACCAGGTCAGGTCAGACCACTTCTAATCGGTTAAAACGTCGACGGAAATTTTGTAGACAACTGCTAGGACTTCCTGGTAGAGATAATCACGTGATCTTGCACTGTATCCACCAGCGGTTCAAAATTGAGGAACTAAAATGTTTTAGATTATCCCGCTAAATAAATTAAGTTTGATCGGAAATTTGGTCAAGTTTCAGATGAACCAAAAAAATGTCAGGTCACAGTTTTAGGTCACTATGGACATATAGCCTCGTGTGACCTGACTCAATAGTAAGTCTTTGCAGCACCGTAAAACAAATATGGAAGGAAAGAGATAGAACCTTTATTATCGTCTCGGTCTCTTAAGTCAACGTTTCTTTGGTTTGAGTACAATAAAACATCTAAAAAATTCCAATAATTTTTAAACTGGGTACCTGGCTAATAGTTGATGATAGAAACCATTCAGTCGGTTACATTATTCAGAAAACTGTAGGTCTCCACTACAAACAGTCTTTACGTTGGTGCTTTGATCGCGTGTGGAAATTCACGCTATCCGCGGTATCCTAGATACCGGGAAATCGTTTGGCAAAAATTACGGATACCGGGAAATAAAACCACTGCCGAACAAACCCACCGGGAAATGTATGTACCGGGAAGTTCCCTTTAGCTTTTTGGCTACCGGGAAATTTTGACTCGGATACCGGGAAGAAAACATCATTTCCACACGCGGCTTTGATCGATATGTTTATTTGCCTATTTGCCTATATATTATGGTAATTTTTTTACAAGCGAATTGCGTCACACTTTCCTCTTTGCGATGTTTTCTTTTTCTGTAAATTTACATTAAAATAACTCTTTCTGTTAAATAATTATTTCTTTAAACTAATTAATGCATAAACTGCAATTCTATTAATTATTCACTCTATTTTCCGCATAACACATCACACTCTACTCTACATCTATGGATAAAAAGTCAAGCGGAAAACGACTATTTTCGAGCTAAATTTTCTGCGAGATTGCTAAACACATTTCTGAGTGTTAAACATAGCAATGCTGTTATACAGTACTGTTACTGTGTATATTTATTACAAAAAAGTACTTTTTATTTACTAAACCATGTCGTACAGATGTTTACCCTTACCTCCGTATTTGCTCGTAATTTTCTTTGCTTGACAGCCTAATTTTTTAAACGAGCATACTTTCTGAACTTTTGAAAAAGTTACGCTAAAGTACTTTTTAGTGATGGCAGATAATATATTTGCTTACTCAAAACATTTTTAGTGTATAATGTACGTGAGTGTGCATTTCAAGGCATTTTATACAAACATGCAGCGTGTGTATACCAGAAACTACTATTGAAGTACTTACTGTGCTGATTTGCAACTTTATTATGGAATATAAGTTCCTCAGAGCAATGATTATGTGTGTACATAGCGACAACTGTCGTAGTTGCTTAAAGACGCCATTGAACTAAACAAAAATATTCAATGAACGAGCTCAAATTTTATTTGTTTGTTAAATTTCGAGAGAAAATCGTCAGTTCAGAACCAAATGGGAGGATAACATCGCTTTTAATTCTACATTCAGATTTTTTGATCATACAACCACCAACCACTCTGCGATACATGTTCGGACTCTTTGCACTTTGTTCGGTATCGGTATCAATCTCAACTCAACATCGATTTTTTACATTTCAATATCACTTCAATACGCTTGAGGCAAACTAAAATATCAGTCCCATGTTCGAGTGTTACTGACAAAAAAAAGTTGAAAATTTCACCTGTGGGTGGCAAGTAGCTTTGTTTGTCACATTATCTGCCACAGTTCTCTATTCTTATATAAGGTAACTGATTGAAAGCTGACCTAGTGAAAAAGTGATCTTAAGTTGTCCGTGTAAATTGGTGTGGAGAAAAAATTATCGCTCAACTCAACACTCAATAAATCGTGATATGTTCTATGACTTTTGTATAGATAGGACAACTCACGATTCAATGTGTTTAAATGTGAAATAGGACCACTCACGATTCATATAGGTCAACTCTGCATTTTTATTAATTCATTAACTTTGTTAGACGAAATCGGCAATAATTAATAAAATTTATATTAATTAAGTAAACAAAAGATAAATCTTTAAAATAAAAGTGGTTCCATGTAACATAGTTCCAAAATCGCTGAGAAATTCAAGTTCAAAGTTGAGATTTGTCAAATTAAGTCAACTTTCAATCAGTTACCTTATGTGGTATAGTTTTATGAAGTTTTACTCGGTATACACGCACGGAATTTTGAAAATTGACACATTTTCTGTTTTGTGCTTTACTGACTTTTTCTGAATTTTGCATGTATTTTTATAGATCATCTGCAAGGTCGTTTGAAATGCCATCCACGTAAAAAAAAATCTCATACAAATGAATGAATGAACGAAACATTTAACGAAACTTAAGTGAGGTTACGTTATGATCTATATGGAGAAATCAAAAACTCAGTAAAACGATTAAACAGATAATGTGTCGGTGTTTAAAATTCCGTGCATTTCCTCACCGATACAAAATTGGATTACAACTTCCGAGGACCGAGAGGTCTACTTTCAAAAGGTGTGCCTAAAATTTGAATTTGAATTTCAACGAGGCAATGAAAAAGTGAACCGAAAAATACATTTCAACGCTTCCGTGTATGAAAATGACGCTGCGTTAGAAAGACTTGCGTGAGAAAGATTTTGAATTTCGACCGCACTTACGGCGTGAATTCCGAGGTACGAGAGGATTAATTACAAAAAGTAATTCTTTCTGGATTAGATTTTTAATCTTCGCCAAAAATTAAAAAAAAATATAAGCCCTTCCAGGATTAAAAATAGGTCTAAACAATAATCTCTATTCAGCATCAATGCGCTATCAGCTGCATTTGCCACAGAACCATCAATTTTTCAAAAAAGCATTATAGGAAAAACATGTTAAAAAGCAGGGGCTTCATTTCGTTTCGGCTGTCCTTGCATAGACAAAAAAATGTCACTGACAAGTTTACAGATACAAACAACAATAAGTTTTAATGATATGCTTCACTAGACTATACTTACGTTGCTATCATTCTCAAGATTTATCCTGATAACGGTCCAGATTACAATTAATTTATTCTCTGTGATTGACGATTCCTATCTATTTATACGAAACACTTTGCATACCTAAACCGTACCTAGGTTTTAAAAAAAGAAAGAAGAAAATTCACCCTCACCGCTCATTATTTGGTCATAATTTTATTTGCTTGACAGCTTAATTTTTTTAAACAAGCACACTCTCAAAACTTTCGAAAAAGTTTTTTTTTAGAATGCTTTTTAATAATGTCATACCCATGTTCATGTAATATCATAAAAACGTAAATTTTTTAAATAACGACTGGATTATTACAAAAAAAAAATGAAGCATTCGCACAGGGTGTACGCACCGCATATATATATAAATTGTTGGGGGTTTAATGAAGATTTTCGTAGGAAGAGATATTTAAAAAAAATTGTACAAAAAACAAATGTGGCGCTTCTTATCAGCATGTAATTTTTGTCGATTCTTCTCATAGAATCAAAAGTCTAACTCCAGCTCCACATAGCAACACGAAAGAAACCTAGTTCAAATTTTCCTTTTGTTAAACTGTTAAATTTGACATAAGACCAAAAGAGAAATTTGTATGAGAGAGACGAGTCGCTACGAGGGTTGGTTTTTATATTTGCAGCCTCTACTGTTTTCCGATGCTAGTCTCTGTGCTTCGTCACAGGACTTTCCCAAATGCGAGGATTGAGCATATTTCCTACGTCGTTTAGGAAAAACATTGTTCCTACCTTATGCTAAAAGGCCATTTTAGCGAATTCGATTCCAGCACTCGCCTCCGGCCAGCTCGAGCTGGAAACCTCTCATTCGCTAAATGTTTCAGCAGATTTAGAAGTATTTGTAAAGGGATGTGTGCGCATTGAAATTTCCAACTGTTATGCAAAATTTCGTACTCCAAAAGACAACAACAGCACACTAACCTTGTTTAGTTAAAATTACGAATCATCCTGTGTTTGGTGTGTATAAATCTGGATATCTTCAAGAAATGATGATATATATTTATAACGTATTTATCATTCGTCAATGCCAAAGTGACGAAATATTTTTATCTTACTCCCTGGGTATACCAAACTTGGTTTTTATACACCTTTTGAATGTTTGAGAAACCATTGTTGTAGAATGGTGTGGAACAACATACAGGTCACAATAGTTTTGTGTCCTTGTATCACAATGAGCAAAACTATTGGAAGGGGGAAGTGATACTAATTATCAGATCAAATTTATACTTTGATTTTCAACTATTTATTGCAATTGACCTGTACTTAAAGACACTAAGAATACTCGCACCGGGTGCAAAAAGGTACACTACTTTTTAGGTTAAACAACATACAAAGTAGTCTGTTAGTTTGCATTTATGTTGAAGAAAGTACTCGAGCATTAACGTTCAAGAATGTACCAGGAACTGCTTTGAAGGGTTTTTCTTCTCTTAAACTAAGTGCTGTGAAGACACTAGCAAAAATCTGTAAGTTATAGAAAAAACTAATATGTAATGATGGGGTATGAGGGACACAAGGTCTTAAAACTCCTAAGTTTTGAGCAAAAAAAAATTGCACTACCATCAGTACACGGCAGAGTAAAATAAACCAGGCAGGAGCGGTTCATTTTCGAAACCTAATACACTGGATGAAAATGAACTCAAATGAACACTGACATAAATTGAAAAATTTTATTCGCAAAAAAATAGGGCTACAAGATTATTCAGGTCCCTTGTCAAACGTCCACTACTGCCTGGTTATCTTTACTCTGCCGTGATCAGTACGATTTTCAATTAAGACAATTAGAAGACAGTAAGGGCAAATCTAAGAGGAATCTGAAAAAAACAAATACGACCGCTGCACAAACAACCATTTACGCACGTGTTAGTTTTGATCCTAGCACGTGCCTGAATGAATACACGACCCTTATTGGGAATCTCACTTCTTCTGCTCTATACACCCATTCGCAATCTTCTTAAGTAAGTAGCTATTTCACGAATGGCTTATTCTTTTGACTTTAAGTCATGGGTTTTACAAAAGAAAATACACCGTACGTACGTAACACGTTCACTATGATTAAAAATGTATGGAAATGTGATGAAAAAACGTTAAATGTTAAAATTTTGTGTCCTTTGTTAACACGATAACTGGAGCAAAGTTCAACCGATTTTCAAAAACTTTTTTTTATTCGACGAAGTATTGAAATCCCCAGGTCAAGTTCGAAAATGGGTGGTATCGGTTCAACCATCTGGGAGTAGATCTCGAAAGAAGCCTTTTCTGCTTTTTGTTAACACGGCAACTGTAGTAATTATCAACCGATTTTTAAAATAATGTTTGATGGAGAATGGAATTAATTCCTGAGGTGTGGTTCTAAGATAGATTATGTTGGTCTAACGAACAAGCTCATGTTGCTAACAGAATTTTTGGATCTATTTCAATAGTATTTTTCTTGTTATGTGACTTTGCCTTGTAAACAAAACCGAATAAATAGAACAAAAATTAACGAGTGTAAAGTCACACGAGTTTAAGTCTAATTGAAAACATGTGTCATTTTGACAAATAGATACATTTTGTTGAACCAACGCACTGCTCCTAGCATGAACATAAGAAATATTTGGAGGCTGATGAAGTCACAGTAGGCACTGCGTTTCTTTCGTGAAGATAGGTGACTTGTTTTAGTTGTGTGAGTTCAAACACACAATACAATCAATCTTAAGCGGTAGCTCTCATCACAAAAGCCTCCAAATTCGACGTTTGTCAAAGTAGTGTTCATGCTAGGAGCAGTGCGTTGGTTGAACTCATTCATTACAGTTTGTTTGAAATGTCAACTTGAAGAAAAAAAAAGTTTTTATCAGGTTGACATTTCAAACAATCTGTAATGAGTCTGTTCAATAAAAAGCATCTGCGTGTCACCGCCTTTGTGATCAACTCAGAAGTGTCTTAACCTGTTCTTTCAGAAATTGCGAAAATGGGTGGTATCGGTTAAACCATCTGGGAGTAGTTCACAAAAGAAGCCTTTTCTACTCTTTGTTAAAACGATCTGAATTACATCTCATTGAAATAAATCAAGAAATCATTGCCAACAAAAATACTATTGAGAAATACTACTTGACAAACAGTCAAGGGATCTGACCCACCCAACAGGTGGGACCTAGTTCTATTATACCTTTGAAATGACAACCAAATTCGCGCTACGTGGCCTTTACATCCAAATACTTCGAATTAGAAGTGTAATTTCTCGTACAAATTGTATTCCTTTGTTTTAATACGTTTTGTGTATACAAGAGTAGGAGTGTGAATTCAACGAACTGCGAATACGGTTCTCGTTTATCGTTTGCAAGTATTACTTCTGCACTGAATTGAATAGCAATAGAATAAAAGACGAAAGGATGAGTCATTTACTTTTTTTCCATTTTATTAAATAAAAGATTTTGCCCTTTGAAGAAATTTTTGTTTTACATAAAAACAGTAATTAATTTTGTATTTATGTAATCTTTCAGTTTATTTTTCCTAGAAACTAATATAAATTTTCAATTTTCTATTCATTCAATTTATTTTGTAGATTTTCTCATTAGATTTCTTCACTATACATTCATAATTCATTTTTCTATATAAGGTTTCTTAACATTTTACATTAAAAAAAATACTTTTAGGTAATAATGTTTAACATTCATATAATATATTTATATTGCTTACTATAGTTTAATTCCTTTGATTACACTTAACGTTTTCATTTTCATTTTATTTTATTTTTTAGTTTTTATTCAGCTCATCATAAATTTAATATTGAAGTGAACATTTTATGAGGAAAAACGGTTAGCTTTCATAAATTAGAAAACGTTTCAATGGCTTTCACTTGCTCGAGATCATTTATGTTTCTTTTTGTTATTATGTTTTGAGAATTTTCAAAATTTCATCAACATTGTTCGATTCTTGCTGCATTATGACATCAAATATCATGTGTAAGAGGAATACTCCGTTTCTTCTGTTGTTGGAACTATTTGGATTCATATATACACCATTCATTAAATTAGTTCGGATTTCTGTAAGCCAGGCGATAACAATTTGGTTTTGACATTGAGAGAAATGCCAAGATCAATTTCGTTGAATAAGATTTGTAAAAAAAATAATTGGCAAAAAATGGTCTAATTTACAATCGAATTTTGTAAGTGGTAAAATTGAATTTCAAACAAGTGTGAAGTTTGTCACGAATGATTTTCCAAGGGTTTTTGTATAACTTAACCGTTATTGCTGGATTTTCATTGACTTTAAGGATTTCCTTTTTACGTTTTGGGAATTTCCTTGGATTTTCATGTTTTTTTTTTAGTTTTCTGATTTTTTTGTGTATTTTCTTCAACTTTGAGAATTTTATGGTCAAATAATTTTCTAATTTCCAAAATTTCCAAAGATTTTTTTTGGCGGCAAATTATTTTCCGTAAAACGTTAAAAAGAATACGGATGTACATATAGTGTTCTGATGCCTATGGGCCTGATTTCCCTTGAGATGTAAGATAAAATAAAATTTACCTTTATAATAATTGAGTGTTCTGGCCTCGGTAACTTCAGCAGTTATTCAACCTCTAACAAAGTTCAAAGGGTTTTAACGGTTAGTGATTATTTCTTTAAAATAACCACCATCTTCTCTTAAATTTTGCCATTAACTCGCCATTTAACATTAATATTTATATTTGGATGGTTTCCTTTTATGGCTTGTATGGTGTATATATCAGGAAAAGTTTTATAGACGAAACGAAACTCACCTGCAAACTATATCAAGAATTTTAAATGCATGTCAATAAATTTTCTTTACTTTCAATTTATACAATATAAATTTTAGACGATTTTTTATGGCTCTTTTTGAAAAGTTTATATTTGTTTCTTCCACCGAGCGTATAAATTTATGTTTAAATCTTATCTTTGTGAATAAAAAACATCAACAACAACAACGGCAACTTGTATTCGGAATTTTTTTTTATGGAGGCACATTTTTGAACCTTTTAAAACTCAATAATATCGATTGACATTGGTATCATATGGCCTGTCATTCAATTGAAATAGCTTGAAGTCACTCGATGTTACAGTAGGCAATTCAATAAATATTCTTGGGGAAACTTCGTCAAAAGTTTGCACAATAAAAAAACGAGAAACAATTTATCGTTTCCCTCAAATATAATAAAAGGAAATCATGTTCGGTTTAAATTTCAAATAATTGTTTATAGTTCAACTTTCCATTGAATACCACCCATTTATTTGAATTTGAATTTATGTTTAAATATTCAATTGCCAGGTTATAAGCCCTCACAAATCACTTCTCTTGATTTTGATAATAATTTCATTTATGTGTTCTTCAGTTCACGCTCAATGCTCATATTTATCACAAATGCATATTTAAGCGTATTCCAAAACATTATTGGGCTTCAGTGAATTATGACGTCGTTTCAGATTTGTGTAAACGAAACTGCTCACAAACAAATTTATTATTACTTCACTCGGTAACATGGATTTTAATAACCGTTATACGTTATCACAATATATGACCGAAAGTGTTAGAATAATGGAGTTAATACTTTGACCGGAAGTTAATAGTCCCGGTGAACTGTTACCACTTGTATCAGTGGTAACTTACCACTGATACTCAGACACTCTGCGTAATACACGATGAATGTTCGCAGTGTTGGAAAAAGCAGTTTAGTTCAAGCATAAGCTAATTCCTGGGAAAAAGCTCTTTTATCTACCGCAAGTTCAAAACATTAATCATATTCAGCAACAATCTAACGAACACTCTTTCTACACATAAAAATGTATAATTTCATCTTCAACTTATATTATTACATCCCGATATTGAAACAACTAAATTTCGTATTTTTTCCGAAACTTTTTATCACCTACCTATGTGACGAGCAAGCCCTTACGTATGTTATTCCAGACCTCGTCTCCGACTCGGACTTAGAAACTTGTCATTTCATGAAAAAGTCTTTCAGCATTCGTTTAGAAAAGAATTAATTAGAGACCATCTTTCGTCCGTATACGGTTTCGAAATATCTTTTATTTAAATTGAATTAGTGCCGAAATCGCCTATGTCAGGTTGAGGTTTTCTCTCTTTTGTTCTTAAATGTAAATTTTTATTTTCTTGATTTTGTATGGAATGAAGCACTTTCTTGAGAAGGTCGTTTTCTTCACTTTTTTGGACCAAAACTTAAAAATAAGTCAATCAGAATCAAATGGCATTAACAGAATAATAAAATTACTCAATATCTTTACTCAATATGTTAATGCTTTTCGATTCTACACACTTTTTTAAACATTTTGGTCCATAAAAATTAATTTTTGTCTTCATTTCAAAAAACGAACTGACATACAAGAACGAAAGAGAGAAAAGCTCTACGAATTCGCCACTAAATTGCGTGGATTAATGCAGTACTATGATGTCAAAGTCGGTACTATATTATTATATTATTGCAAACGTTTTAATGAATTATGAAAATTCCGAAATACGACATCTCACTGATGGAAAATGATACAAATTCTATTTATACGTCTAATGTCGACCAAATTTGAATTCAAGTTTGCTACACTTTGTTTACCAGCTGGGCCACTCATATAAATACTATATACGCCTATATACGTGTACCATATAATCACACGCGTGTGGTAAAACCGTATAGAGTGTTTTGTGGGAGCTGGGTGACAAAAATTGTTAATTTACAACCAGCATCAGTTTCATGTCGAGAATTATTACTAAATTTTACAAACCCTTACCGAATGAAATCATGGTGCCTAATGGATGCTCATGATACATGATATTCTTCATAAATACAATTTTAGTTTGAACGAATAAATTTTGCAGATTTAAAAAATGTTCAAATCAAATTAAATTCGAAACGAACACTAATTAACGAGATTATAAATGTTCAATTCGTTTAGCCTTTGAACGTCAAAGCTTTTATGTGGTACAGCAATGTAAATGTCGCTCTGCTCATATGATATTAGCATTTACATTGTTTAATCACGTAAAGCACGGTACGTACGTGCTTCCAAATTAACTATAACCTCCGATCTCGTCAAAATAAAAATTTGGAAGCATATACGGACATAATGTATCTGCTATTAAAAGAATTTTTTCTTATTACAGCCAACCATTTTTCTAAATAAAAACAATTCTTCATTCATCAAAATCTACTACGGAAAGCTCGTAACAGATTTGTAACGTTTTATAGGTCAATTAAAGCAAATACATAAATAAATAACAACCGAAACTTTTGACTTTGAGAGATTGTTTAAGTAAAAGTAAAATGAATTTCATTTTATACAGGAAGAATAGGACGGGCACGCTACATGGAACTTGCCACATGCAATCAAAAGAATTTCCTTTTACTTATTATTAAGTGTATCCGATAATTTACATTTACAGTTTACATGATATGGCATTATACATTTTTTTTCCTTTCTTCTTTATTCTTTAATTATAACAAATTAATTTTTGATATTTTTCTTCTTTTTTTTTTCTTTTTTAGGTTAAAATTACAATGATTCTTTTCTTCATTTTTCTAGTTTGTTGTTTTTGATATTCGAGATATTTTATAGGTGGATCAGAGAATAAATATTACATTTTCATTATAGATAAAAATAGTCTTTGATGGTTAAATGGAATTAAAATGAAAAATGAAAATACGACTCTCATACAAAAGGCAGCGAATCGATTTGTTCTTTAGTTGTTGTTTTTTTTTTTTTTTGTTGTTTTTACCCTGTTTTTCCGTTTTATTTTTCTATATTCTTTTCGTTATGATTGCTTGATTTCTGAAACTTTTGGTGATAATATTTTGGTTTTGGTTATATGAACGACGAGAGTGTAATGAAAATTTAAAATAATTTTAGCTAGCAACGGGCCAACATAGCCAAAATTTCCAAAAAAATTGGCAAAAATTTCCAAAAACTGCGAACGTCCAAAAACCTAATTTTTCCATAATTTAGAACTGTTTTGGCAACTCTGGAGCTCAGCCTTATGTTTTAGCCGGCTCTCAATGATTTATGTTTGATTATTGACGCTCTCATCTTTCAAATTAATCATTTAAAACCGTTCGAAATGGTGAAAAAAAAAATTTTTGGACGTTCGCAGTTTTTGGAAATTATTGGCCATTTTTATGGAAATTTTGGAAAAAACTTCCACAAAAATTTCTAAAAATAGGCCCTGGTCGATTCCATTTTAAACGCACTCACAATTTATGTTAAAATAATATAAAAATGAGTGCGTTTTGTCTTCCCTGGCGTATAGACCATGCCAGTTTTTATACATTCATTGGATCCTTGCGTTCCTAGCCCAGGGACAAATGTAGGAATGCGCAACCTCATTATGCAAGACTTTGATTAACCCAAGGTTCTGTCAAAATGGTGGCTAATTTCGAAATTTGTTCAAAACCGTTCAAATGTTGATTTCTGAGATTTGTTTTGATTTCAAAACGTTGGTTTAACTAAAGGCTGTATTTTACTGTCGGCTGTGCGTGGACCACATATACCTTTTCATAAAAAAATCACCTTTGCATCTTTGCACCTTTTGAGGTAAGGACTGTTTTTGTGAACATTTTTTCCCATATGTTAAATTTTCACGATTTTTCCTACATTTTCCCAAGTTTAAGGAAAATATTGAAAAATATAGGAAAACGTGGAAAATTCAAGAAAATTTGCTAAAATGTTTTACCCAAAACTATTTTTTATGAAAATTTGGTATCATCACACATCGAATAAAATGACAGTTGGCATTAACTTCCCAACTCGAGAGATGGCATTTTTGGGTGCTAATGATCATCAGCAGCACCATGTCGCCTCTCAAGTATAGTTCTCTGTTCCCAACAATAGATAGCCTACAGTACATGCTATTTTAAATTAAAAAGCGCACTGATGGTGTGAACTGTTTTCTATTTAATTAATTTAATTAAAACATTTGTCTGATTGGGCAGAAAGTTTTTTTACAATTAGTTTTTTTATGGAACAATGACATTTTGTTTTCGATTTTTTTTTAAATAGAAGCGTATAGTAATCAATGGTGTTAGTATACACTTTTACTTATTACTTATTATGAAATTTTTATAGAGATTCCTTGCAACTGTTTTTTAGAAATACGATTATACTACGACATACGCTAATATTCCTTTACTTTCTATGCACAATTTTAAACGTATTCAGATCTAAAGATGTTGGAAACATTATTTAAGTGGATCTATTTTAACATCTTCATCGTACTACTTTATATTTCACCTTTTATAGTTGAATGAAAACCTAAAATTACACGAGAAACCAGACGTTGTTTATAGTCGGCATGGTGGAGCTACCTATCAAAGGAAACCACAAAATTACATGGAAGGGAAACCAGACATGTTGTAACAATAATTTGCGCCACCATTTCATCTCTTTCCAGTGAAATCCTATGGTAGAGGATTCATTTTCGCAATACTTTGAGAAGTCCTTAACGTATTTTGATGTTGAAGTTTTTGAAAATTCTCAAAATAGGTTCTGATATAAAGGCATCCTAGCAAGTGAAAGGTGAAATATAAGGCAAATCGATTCAGTTAGTTGGATATCTCGCTATTTCTATATGTAACATTTTAACAACAGTACTCGCTTAAGTATTTAGAGTTAACTATACTTTTGCTATCAAATTTTATTTTGTTTTATATTCGTAGGGTGTGTGTAGTGGAGTTCAAGCGAACGGTAGTGGGAGACTTAATAATTTTACGCAAGAACTAAACTAAATAATAAAACTAAAAGCATCTCGGACAATGTAATTGGATAAAATCGAGAAATAAACCGAATTATAGAACCACTGGTCATAAATCATTTGTATAAAGTACACGTTTCCTGGTAAGAACACGCTGGCGGATTATTTCTTTCTTTTTTTATTATTATTTTTACTGCAGGAGACGAAACAAAGTGTATACAAAACATAATTTATGATTTTTGTACGACCTGTCCCCGCATTATTATGTTATGAAATTTCCACAACATTTTCTAAACACAAGAACCACTCAACGTGATTGCAACCGTATAGTAAAGTAGAATTTCTCCCGATTAACATTGACAACTTTGTTAGAATGAAGATGACATTAGGTACAATAACCATGAAATAAATAAACTACAATAATAGACTGGGAAGTGAAATGAATATCGTGCACTGTACGCCACGAACCATTCTTCATAAAATGTATAAACCGAACAAAAGCCTCGCATCTGACATATAAAAAGTTTTGTGCATCAGAAATTGTATTATGCGGAATCCATATTATATAATAGTATCTATAGTATGTGATACTCCAAGAATTGTTATAATGAATGGGAAGCGAAGACTTTGAAACTATAAGGTGGAGTAATTAAAATTTTGAATCTAAACAAAAAGATCTGCTCATTTACTTTCAAAGACTTCTTTTCGGTATGGAAAGTGGAAGCAAATTGATTGTATGTTTATGGAACTATTAAAACGGAAAACTGGCATATACGTGACTTAATTAAAGAAATGTTGCATTCCATTGCGTGCATTCAAAGATTGTTGTTTGTGTTTGTTTTAATAAAATTCATTTTTAAATATAAAACTGTGACACGACTCTACTCCAGTTTCTTATAGTTTTCCATAGTTGTTATCAACTCAAAATTTGCAGACTGTTTTCTTGTCGAAACCACATTATGCTTATTTGTTTTTTTAAAAAAATAATGTCGTTGGCTACCTAATGGCTGTGACTTATAACCCGATGGGAAATCGAACAATCGATATAAACATTAAAGAGACGAGCAGCTATGATTTTATGCTATGATTTGCATACTTTGTCTATACAAAATTCGCTGTATTCACGGTGTCCCTGAATCAAAATAAAGTTTAATGAAATGGTACCCACAAGGTTATTACAAAAATGAACAGAGTCGCTTCAATTGAATTCTCGTCAAAATACCCACAAAGTTATTACAGAATAGAAAAGTGGACAAGGAGCTCAAACCAAGTGTTGAATGATTCAATGAATCCGATCCAATATCCAATTCATTAAAACTATATTTCGATTGAGGGACACCACGTATTGCAGATTGAAAGGAGAATTTCCTTTTAGCGATCGTGCTGGTGCAATCTCAAAGGTGTTAGTCAACATCGATAGTTCTCAATAGAGTTAAAAAATTCTCGTTTTAGTACTCGTTTCAATGTTTGAATAAATTTCATTCTAAAGTTAGTCATCTGTACTGTTGTTCTGGGTACTACACCATATTATGTAGTTTTAATGTTAATCAAACGTTGAAAATGTGAAAACGACTCAAGTTGAAATGAATGTGAGATAATATTGTTTCTAAAAAGGTTATACGAAGCTGATAGGAATTTTAAATTTAAATTTCGTCATTCTTTTATCCTATTAATAATAGGCTGGCAGTCCACCCTATGTAACATTTGATTTCCAATCTATTTGTTTTACATTTTCGTCGACACATCGAAAATATATCGACTGAATGGTAAAGTAAATTGTAACTTCTTCAATGAAACAGAAACGGAACCCCTGTCACAAAAATGTAGCTCTTTAATGTCGAATATATTTCAATAAGGTAGCACTGATGAAGATATAAAAAAAAAATGGGGACAAACCGTCTGTTCAAATAACAAGTAAATTGTGAGAATGTTGAGAACATTTCGACTACTGATGATAAACTATTCGAAATGATTAAAAGAAATTGCGATGAATTCTGCATGAAATTTTCTACAGTTTTGTCATTTAAATTTTGAAATAGGATTTTTGCACTTCTTCAATGAATCAAAATTTTACCAGAATGATATATTGGTGTTTTATGCTAAAAAAAATAAATAAACGATAACTTCGTCCAATGACTGCCGTGAACCTATATAATGTGGTTAATGGATTCAAGTAAATAAAACGTTCAAAAATCGAATATGACGCAGCAACGCTTTGGCAGCGCTCTCATTTGCGACATTCTAATTATGAAAGAGCGTTGGAATCTTGGTTTAAATTTTAAACGTTAATTTTGCTCATCCGGTCGTTCATGCAAAATTCAAAAAATACGTAGAAGTTGCACCGACATAAAATGTTTTAAATTTTCATATTTTTATATTACAGTCAAAGTCAATTACATCTATATCTGCTGTTGTAGTTGTACCATCTGGTCCATCTAGTGACACAAAGATAACCTCGTTTCACAGTTTGCATCTTTAATTACTATTTACGCAATGTAGTGCATAATAGTTATTTTCCCAACGCTAAGTAAAGTGGCCTTTCTAGGGAATGAATGGTTTGAAGTGTGTCAGACTCGCGATATTTTCCTATTAGATAGAGAAAAACTATTGTGGTTTTGAGACTACTTTTTGCAAGTTTATCGATGAAGTAAATTTGTCAGCCTCGATAATGTCTGACGGGAATACATCTAATATTTTTCATATTATCGGCTTCGTAATTCATTTCGGAAAGATGATGATTTTATGATTGTTGTTATGCTTAAGACTCATTTAAAAAATTTATGAACAAACAATTTTAGTCGCACATAAAATATATTAGTGCTGGATATTCATCTCTACTTTGTTTGCTTTATTCTAACATATTTTTGCTCAATTTCAAATTACTTTGTCTGAAATCCAACTTATTATTTCCTTTCGTCCAACAAACTATTTTCATTGAAGAGAAAATTTCTACATTGTGTAATGCAATGAATTTTTTATTAATAATAATTCTCAAATATTCACAAAGTGTTCTGTCTTTAATTCTATTTAAAACAAAATTAAATTTCAATTAAATTCTTTTTTAAATCCTTTTCCATTATTAATAATTAGTAAAACATTCAAACTTAATGAAGAGCATTTCAACTTGGTGCTATATACATATCCCTTGAAGAAGAAGAACAAGTAGAAAAAAAACTTCTTGAGAACGTGAAAAGTTTAACAAGTAAAGTTGTTAAAGCGATATATCTACACAGTTTAACAGTGCCGCATCTAACGCTTTTAAACGTGCCGGAGTGTCTTTCTGCATGAAATTATATATTCTATAAACGATGATAAAATCAATATAAATTATGTACCTGTCCTCCATCCGGAAAGTCGAAATTAGAAGAATTCGCCTATGTTCTTGAAGGATTTTAGGTTCTCAAAATTGTACTGCCAACTTGAAATATCATGTCCGCACTGTAGTAAGCGGGCGTGACGGAAGTCCTCTACTACAAAAATTTCCAAAAACATTTTTAGGAACTAAGGAGCACGTTTCGTTTCCGAAAGCTCGGAGAATATATAAAAATATTTCAAACTTAAACCACTTTATCCAATTAATACAATGACTAAGGACTAAGGAACATTGTTAAAATATGGAACAATATGTCTTCAAAGAATAGAATTCAATCGGAAGAACGCCTAATCATCTGAATCAAAAAAAAAAAAAAATTGGTAATTTTATTTCTCAAATGCTTTGGGTCAATTTTTGTTGACAAAAGTTTTGGTGAAAGTTGCGTCACCCTGACTGATATTATTAAGCCAAAAACCTAAGAACTTTAACAGATGAAAAGAGAAAGCCTCTTTGTAACGACGGCACTGCTGTGAAAGTTACACACTTCAAAATGTTGTAAGAGTGTTTAGATACAATTTCAGACATAGATAGTCCTTAGACTGTACACACGATATACCAAAAATTGAATTTTTGATTGGTGGAAGGTAAAATATTTTGGAGTTTTCCATACTTATTATTCATTTAAGGGTATTGACTTCTAAGGCCTGGACGTAACTTTGTTTTTATACATACCATACCTGTGTGAATTTATTGATCAAATTCATCACAATTTTTTAAAATGGAATATTAGTTTGTAAAGACCACTTCAAATTTTTAATTATTTCTCATTGGAGAAAATAGGAATGAAAAGTAAAAAAAAAATGATTAAAAACTTAATTTCAATGATAATCTTGCTTTTGAAAGTCATGCCAAAGATAAGCAGCCGGTTTAAGTCAAAGAAATGATTTTTGTCGTTATTATATCATCTCGCTGGGTTAAGCATAGCGTTTTTTTATTTTACGAACCATTAGCAGTCATAGAAAGACTAAATGCTTTTCAGCATTTAAAACTTATAAATATTCAATAAATTGATAACCTTAAACGACAATTTATTATGTGTGTTAATTTCCTTAATTTTTTGAAACATACCTCCTAATTGGATCAAAGAACCACCTGATGTGGAGAGGTTCTTTTGCAACCTCTTTTTTGGTGTGTATCACAAGCATAAGTGGTATTGTAGTATTACTTCAGGTATTTGCTCTAAATCAATATTTTAATTTGCGATGACTGTCTTGCTGCTGTTACGTGCTACTCATTTCTACTCACGCTTTGACAAGTTATTTTAATCGACGTAAAACATTATTCCAAACAAAAAATTGTTTTAGGTTATGTCTCTAAAATACACTGATCTTTTTATAAGTTCGTCTAAACTTCGAAACGTAAGAAAATTACAAAATGGCGACCCTATATTTTTGATTTTACACTGTTTTTAGAAATTCTTTTGAACAGAATTGTCGATACCCATGTAGTTCTTTCTGCAGAACACCTTACACGTACTTATTTTCATCGAGACTGGAAACGGCCGCCGGGACATTTTAGGCGGCTGACAAAATTCGGTCGATTTTGGGTCGTATTTTGGTATTTTGTAAACAAAATTTATTTTATAAACATATCTGTGCATTTTAGAGAAATACCGTGTAACAATTTTTTGCTTAGAATAACCCATATTTTGGATACGTGGAATCCAGGAAAGTCGCCCCAAAACTTAGAAATAAAATCTCTAAAAATTGATCAAAGTCCTTTAAAATCCAGCATTACCGGAAGATCATAAGAAATCTTCAGAAAATCATTGAAAATCTTCAGAATTTTCTCTTCGTTCAAACATGTTAAAAAACAGTTTAAGAGTTGATCGTCTATTTGTCTATTTCCCTTTCATGACCCTTTCAGAATGAAAATCACAATCTATCTTTGGTTTAAGTCAATTAAACAACAAAAATGTCAATTCTGAACCCATATAACTAGAATTGTTGCGAGTTTTGCATCTCTATTTTATTCAATCAACATCAACAAGTCTGTGATTATTTACAATTAATTGTTAGTCGCTAGCAGTTAGCTTCATAAATTCACGTCAATTGTAATGTATACCTACTTGTGAAAACCGAATAGAGCAAAGCAAATAAAATAACATATTCAAACAAATAGAAATGTTCTGACGGTATGAAAGCCTCGTATCAAGCTGTTAATTCATACAATGAAGTGAAAAAGTGGAGTAGAGAACAAAAAAAAACTATTTTAAATTAATTTTATTTTCGTCGGATTGTGCACGTCTAGCGAACAATTTATAGAGCTCTCGGTAGACCCACTCTTAAATATTTGCAATTTGCATAGTTTTTTAGAATTGATTTTTAGCGTATAAAGCAAAAATATTACTTTCGTTGTTTATGAGAGCAACGGCTCGTATTGTACTATAATATAAGCTGGCAAAGTAGGGAGTAGCACACTTTATGTGTCATATTCAACAATTTTATGTGAAATGCTTTCAATGTTACACGGGTTATGTCTGCTACAGTGAAACATACGTTTTGAGCTATCAAAGAGGTAAAATAACAAGCTCCGTGTAAAAGGACATCAAATGTGTGTGCTTGTCTATATGTGTATAATGTATGCAATTACGGTAAAGTACTCATACGAAAAACAAGCTTTCTGTGATAAATTTCCCCGGTTATGTGTGATGTCACTTTTTTTCTCTACTGTCAATGTTTGCATGACAAATACGTCTCACGATTGGTTTTAAGGTGCAACCGAAAGAGTTATATTTAGCTTGCAGCATTTTTTATAATTTGTTGATTATTTTCCTCCAGTTTAATTAATTTGCAAACATTAAAATAATCTATGATACCACTGTTGCTTATGTACATATATTACATCCCGGAAAGCCTGCGTGCACATCAATCCCTCTGTCACAGTATGAAATCTATACGTCATATTGCTACACTAAATGAAATATGTGTCAATTTTTTATTAAGCACTAGGAGTGCCCAAGAGTCTGTCAAGTGGATAATTGGAAAATTCGAAAATTTGACATGTCCGGCACAACAGATATTTCAATCATTTCTTTTTTAAATCTTTTTCTTAATTGTTACCACCACCTTCATCTTGATATCAATTCGGTTTCTTCACGGTATAAAATGGCTATGATTACGCTTACACTTGTTAGGGCCATGTCAACGGCGAATAGTTATTTGCATCACTTGGTTTTAAACCCCTAAATTACAGTATACGTGTGAATTCTTATACCGAGAGAATAATTTTTGCTTAAGTAGTCGAGACGAAACATAACATACGTATGCAAAAAATTTTCTCGTGGTATACAAATTCACACAGATGCTGTGATTGAGTGTTTTTTTTTAAGCCTGTGATGCACGAAATTTTACACTTGCCACACCATGAAATACACAAACAACAAAAACAAAATTCAAAGCATATCTATCGCATTTTTACACATAAATAAATTGCTGCGCGTCGTTTAAGGTTAAACTTAAATGTATAGAAGAAGAATGAGAATAAAAAGGAAACCGAAAATACGCAATACAAAGCCGAACGAGTTGACGGTTCGATGTGTTACACACTCACTAATCGTTATACGGAGAGTTATTTCCGCTTCGTCAAATTTCTCTCGTTGAGAATAACACATACAAACTCAGGGAATGACCATTATTAAGCAAAACATCGTTTCTATCCCCAGACCTGTTTACAAGGTCTGCTGAGAGAGAACTAAACAATTGTGGTTTCCGACGCTTTTGACGTGTGATATTCAGTGTTTCAGTGTTCAGTAAAATAAATAACAGATCCACAACAAACATTCTTTTCGTCTTAGTGAGACAATACTCATTGCATACACACTTCAGACCACATCACACAAACAATTACCTTCACACGTAGAAATAATATTCGGTTGCATTTTTCAATTACAATAATTGAATTTGATTGTGGAATGTAATCAACCACGAACCGCAACAGTCACCCTTATTATCAATACACAGATGTTATGACGCTTTGTGTACGTGCTGAAAGCGTCAAAATATAATACGTCTTTGCATGCAATGTTTTCCGTCCTTTTCAGGGATATCAATAGCGATCGGATAAAATAAAAAAACAAGTGACCGTCAACGAGTTATATACCATGAGCATTGGTATCACATCCATTATATCAACAATGGAATTCTTTTTTTATTTAAAACACAACAACAAAAATTATCGCAAAAAACAACGCTACAAAGGTTCGTATAACAAAGAATCGTATGTACAAGGTGTCGAACAATGGTTCGAATAATTTAATTGACAAAATGGACGATGCAATTAATATCGTTTTTGTTATTTAAATTAATTGCTATATACAATTCAGAACGGTCGCATCTTTGCAGAGATTCCCTAAAGTGTTGACTGTGTGTATAACTTCATTGTGCAGTGACACAATTACGATTTTGAATTGAATAAATTGAATTTTTCGGCGCCGTAGCTAAAGAGGTTCATTTAGGGGTTAATTCAGGAAATATCTACAAAGTCAGTGTAAAGTAAAAGCCAGGCGGATATGTTTCAACGATTTAAAAAAAAATGTTAAAGACTGTCAATTGGACGAATGGATCTTATTGTGAATAAATTTTACATTAATTTAGTAAGAAGACACGTTTATTCTTGGGTCAACAAGTACACAATTCCACAACAATTCTGAATAGTTTTAAAGCCTCGAGTATTTCTACTATAAGAAAGACTAGAAAATCCTCCAGAGATATCAATCATTGAGAGTTCCGAGTCGGTAGATAATTTGATAATTATAACTGAAATGCGCGAATTACTTCAATCAGTTTATATGTGACGCTTTGTTTAAACTAAATTCAAATTTTATTGTTTACACCAGAACAAAACCAGAACCTCTGAAATTATAGGATTAAACCATGGCCTATTTTCTCGAAAATAAGCCTTAAATTAAACACATGAGCGTCAGCACTACTTTCTTACACAATTCGGTTTACAATTGTTATATTGTAAGAAGTGAGTAAGGGTCATGCATGGAGAGAGGTCTCATTAGAGAAAATTAATAGAATTTAAATTTTTATTATGAAAACTCTTCTCTGTGTAGCTTCAGCATGAAATCAGGTGAGCTTGCCCTATGTGGCTTATTGTTTTGGATTTTACTAAGCTCATTAATTGTTTGTGAACTTAAATTACTACCGCATATTGCACGTAATCTAGACCTTTGTTAGTCACCACAATCATTGTTTGATAGAAAAACCAACAATAAAATAGAAAAAAAACAGGTTAAGGGTTGCAAGTGAATTAAGCTAAATGAAAATTATAACAATGTAAAAACAAAGTTTGGTCCATATATTTCCATAAATAATAAAAAAGGCGAACTTTTTGTATACCTAGTTCGGTTGTAAATTTCCATAACCAAATGTAAAGTTTTTGAAAATGAAAAAAAAAAAAATAATAATAAAACTTCGCGTATTAACTTCAGCAAGTCATTTTCATTTGAACAACTTTCTCAACAAGCCATAATGTACATTCGGAATTCTTGGAAGGAATGCCAAAATTTGTTACCTACAAAATTTTCAGTTTTCCTCAACGGTTTTAACATGCTTACGCTGATAGCATTGCACTTTAATGTAATTGACCCCTTTAGTAAATTAGTAAACTTTGTAACGATGTTCAAGAAATTCATCATTAAATTGGTTAGCAATGAATTCTCGTAAAGTTTGGTAATTTTGACTGGTTCATGAATTTCTTTTCAATTGCATTGATTTACAGCTTCCTTGTGGGAGATGTAAATGATTCAGAACCGTTTTGAGATTAAACGGAAATTTCATGCAATTTTACTCATTCAGGCAGGGGTATTATCGCTGATGTTCCCGCTTTGTACACAAAACTTTCATTTTACATCAGATGCGTACAAAACTAAACAATCACGTACAAACCAAACAAGTGATTTTCATGCACTTTTTCCATCAGCGCCTACTATTGGTGCCTCAACACCTTAACAACGACAGCAAATTTGATTGGTGCTTTAAGTCAAAATTTGCAATGTCAAAAGGGGTAATGTTCTAACGGTAATGGGCAACACGTAACCAACACAGATAATAGACAACCCTCCACCAAGCCAGATGCGACTTTAAATTTACGAGATTTCTCAACTTTTCGAAATAACACACAAATCCACTATCTCATCCGAAACAAAACAAAACGAAAAAAAGAAAGGAAATCAAAATCACCTAAATGACACTACGTCAGTGTTCTTCTCGAACCAATTCGTACCGAATCGATTCAAGATTTAAAAGTTTTCTTCAAATTCGTATTAATACAACAACCAGACCGAAAACTATTTGATGTAAGATGACTGTGCATGAGTTCGATGGTAACCTTTATAAACTTACACACAAGTTTCTCGTATAATATAGATCTCGGTACATACCGCTCGACATCAGAGTTCGATAAATATTAACATCGTAATTCATGTCAGAAGCGTCACAGAAAAGTTCTCGGTATTGAAATTTCGTATGGCACCATATTGCTATTATTTGCGCAATGTAGAAACTATTCGAGATCATTTCAAATATCCAAGTGTAATCCTTGACATGTACATAAACATGGCACATTTTAATTAAAATTTGAAATAAATTGAATTGTTGATGATGGTTAAAGAAAGAAATTCCCAACCGATCATCAGTTTTCTTCCTTATTTTTTTTGCCGTTGAAATGTTCCTTGTCACATTAACGATTTCCATTCATAATAACTGGAATATCTTGATTAAATATTTCAAATTCAATTTAGTTAAAGTTTCTTAAAGTGGCTTTGCGAAAATACTTTACATCATCGTAAATATCTTTGGAAAACTTCGCCATTAAAAGGTGGAAAAACTTTGTTGTGTGCGCTCGTGCACCTCGAGAAGTTCAGAATCTCTATCTATAATCTATATTATATCTCTACATCGTCGTTGCGGAAAATGATGTTTTTACTGTAAAATTCTGTGGTTAATGCGGTTTCCATATAACTTTTGAAGGATTATATTCTCATGTTTGTATTCTTCATCGAATATCTTTTATGCATTGTGTGTGTATGTTGCATTGTGCATTAATGGAATCGTCGAAATTACCCGACCATTAAATTTACCCACATTACCCACAATATGCATGGCACTGGCACATAGTATTAAAGTACTACAATTGAAGCACTTACACTTAACGCGTGGTTACATGTGCATTACAGTTTTAAGGAAAATAATGTCTTTGGCAACGTAATGCTTGATTCGGAGGTGTTAAAAAAATTAAATATTTTGTTGTTGTTGAGCAGAGAGAAATAATGGTTCTGCGTTTCATAGACTTAGAGGACCTCTAATATAGCAGTGCCTCTATATAGATTTCAGTGTTACTTTTGAAAGGTGTCAGGAGTGCCCTAGTTATGTATGTTGCTGCTGATGAAAGAATTATGTGTTTAACAAAAAAAAAAAGTTATTTAATACATCGAGTCTTTGGCTACCGACACAGGCAAAACTGCAATTGTTCAGTTATAACACATACTAGATATGGCATGAATGCTCGAGATTTGTATGCTTTTCGAAAATGGAAAATGTTTTATGAAAAATTTAAAGGAAATGGTAGGAGTACCGAGAATACAGAAATGTATGGATTTAATTAAAAGAACATAATATAGCCAGTAGTTATGTGCTGTAAACCGAGAAATGTATGGCTCGCGTTCGTACAGAGGAAATTCAGAATTACCGTTACATAATGCGCATTATTTTATGATAATTAATATGTTATGTTCAGTTGCGTTATTTTTAGTTAAGGCTGGCAATCGCAGCACATGCGCCTATTAAACAATATATCTTAGCTTGAGGAATATGCTAACACAGGAAAGCAATAAAACTTCAGAAAATTTATTAAAAGAATTTCTTTGTGGAATCCTTTGAAAAACCGAGTGATTTGAAAGATCCATTGCATTTCCTCTTTAATATTATCTTACTTATTTTGAACATTGATTGTCTGGTATATTATAACAAACTTAGAATTGTAGTGTTCTGTCAGAGACGTTCAACGAGTTTTTTTTTCCTTAAATTTCGTTCCATCATCAAACAAACTTTGTCAATAATGCTCTTTGTATGAATATAACCCTGATATATCCTTTTCATGAATTTTTTTTTTTTGAATTACGAAAAATCAACTCTTATAAGTTAAGTGGGGGAATAGATAAAGAAGCGTCTACCAAACCTTCGTCAACAATAGATGGATTTAAAAATAGGGTAGAAGTCGAGAGATAAAAGAGAAACTGTACAAAAGATATTGAATGCAAAAATTTTTGATGGGAAGAAATTTGGCTTATCAAATGGTTTAAGACAGTCGATGGATAACAATTGCAATATTTTCATAATTTGGAGGATACATGTTCGAATGGCTGGCCTACGCGCCATGTATACAACGTATTAGTGTAAACAAATATGAGGCACAGGTGCAACATCGTAAAGGAATTAGTTTTAAAAGGATTTTAGCGTATAGTTTGCTTATCCAATCATTTCATAAAAATTGACAATTGACGGGGTGCCGAAAACACCTTTTTAGGCATGGCCTAATAGGCTTTGAAAATCAATAAGGAATGCCAAAATCAAAATTTTCTTCGATTTTCCTTCATAAACTGGTTAATAAACTCAAAATACCGAGGCTACTATCACTTGAAAAAGGTTAAAATTGAAAAGGATGGTAATAAACGAACGTTATTAGTTTTAGGTTGAGCGTTAAAAATAATTCTATTTACCTATTTTTTCATGCAATTGGTATACCAATTTGAGAGAATTAAAATATTTGTAAGAGGAAAAATTCTAGTGGTCGTCCCACAAAAAATATTGGTTTTGTATTTGATAAATTCCCGATAAATATGATTTAATTTGCGCTTTTTTCCTCATAATTCTACATATGATATGAAGTTAACAATGAAACATTATCGCAAAAATTTGCGATTTAATCAGAAATTTTCCGATAATCTCACAAGATTATATCACCAATTTTGTGATTTATCGCTCCAAAACCCGTAATTCTCCCTGGAAAGTTGTCGTTCATTTGAAAATGTATTTTTTCGGCGGAAACGTATTTATTTAAACGTCCACAGAAATGAATGTATTTTTTAGTACTCAGTAGTGATAAGCTTTGAAACGCTATCATTAGTTAAAGCCGCTTAGCATACCCTAGTACATTTTTACGCACTGCAGTACGAGAATAGTTATTTTCCTAACGAATCCTTAAAAGGTTTTCTTTAGCAAATGATAGGTTTCTAGTTCGAGCTGGAGGTGAGTTCTGAAATCGAATTAGCTAAGAAATCCTTTTAGCATAAGGTAGGGACAACCTTTTTCCTAAACAACCGCAAAACAACATTAGTTATAGCGAAAAAAATATTTCGATACTAGTATATTTTTGGATATTTTACAATTAAACCGACAAGACCAGAATGGGTTGATTCAGGCAAAGAGGATTTATAATTGTCATGGTTTACACCAATTTTGTGTAATCGGTAGACATACACAAAAAAACTGCCTTCGGCTGTCAATATTTACGTTTACCTAAATCTCTGAAAAGATTTCCCTTTCATTAACTTCTGCCGACGTATATAGTTTTACATATGAACACAATATTTGTTTCCATGATCTTAATTGATGCCTTTTTAGATAACGTTTAGTCAGCTTTTTTTTACACTCATCAACAAGTTATTCAAAGCTGATAAAATAATCTCCGTAATGGAATCACTACCAGGAACTAATCGTGATCTGCTTTTTTGGTGTCAGGTTTTAAATTTCGGCGAACATTTTCATTCATGTTATAACGGAAATTTTCAGTGCCACTGAAACAACTAAGTTACTTAAGTAATATATATTGCATGGAAGCATGAAAAGGGACCATTTTATAGCTGATTGAAAATTCGTACATTTTTGCAACAAGTTGCGTCCACTTGAAAACACTTTGTGAACATGAAATGACCATTAACCAACTCGCTTACTAAATGGGTAAGTTCACTGGCTCTTACAGCCACGAAATAGACATTTGCGATAGAAACGAGTTTGAACGTGTAAAATAGATTTTTCGGTCTTTATTTTCTGAATGCACCATCAACATAATGCAGTTAATGTCCATCCACCTATCGAAATGAGAAAAATCAAATAAAAAGAAATTATTTTCAGCCAACGCAAATAAAAATGATCGATTCTGAGGATTCTGAGTGTATCTTGACTTGAAAACACTTATAGACTTTCATATGGAGCTTTTGAAAAACTTGTATAACATAACATTCGTAATCTTCATTCTGTGTAATCTAGCTTGTCCACGCATACACACCGCCGATTGTAGAGATTACTCTTTAAGCTGATTACAACGAATAAATAAACCCCGCAAATGTTTGAAATACTCGCCGTGTAGGTCTATACTTTGGTTCAAAAAGAGATACACTAAGAATTGATCATTTTTATTTCCGTTCACTTCCATTCATTTAATGTGATCAATTTCGAGAAGTGAGCATAACTAGTGATCTATAATTGTATTAAAGTTAAATTCAACTATGACAGTATTTTATCGCTCAAAAAGTTATGTATTTTACCTAAAAGCAAAACAAGAGACTTTCAAAATTGAGATAAAAACATCACATTTGCATTCACATTAAAATAAACAACAGAAATGTTGCACAAATAAATTATGAATTATAATTAAGTCGACTTGTAAATTGAAAATTATATCTCTCCATACAATTGTGTACCGAGACATGAGTAAAAATTCTCAACCATTAATGCATTATTTGTGCACCATCCTTCGACATCGACACTATAGGAGACGTAATTGAAATTTTATCATGAATTTCGCTTCAGCTGTTTTTCAGCTGGTCCACTCATACATTCACGCGAGTGGTAGTGGTAAAACCGTGTAAAGACGTATATAAGCTGTTTTTTTTGTATGAGTGGACAAGCTAAAAATAAGCTGAAAAGCAAATTTATGTCTTAATTCCTTTAACATAACCTTCTGCGAAAAGCAATCAATTTTTTCACCTAGAAAAAGGATAAAAAAGCCTTCGGCGATCTAAAATTTGTAAAATAAAATTGTTGTGATGGTCAGAATATTGTCGAAAAATAAATATAAAATGCTGATAAGTAAGTAAATCTATGCAAACAATTTGGGTTGCATTTTTTTCAACTCTCTATGCGAAACAGAAAAAAATCCGCGCATTCAATATAGTATCTCGACATATATATATATTGATGTATATGGTTCAATAAGGACTTATAAGAAGTTTTTCCCAGCCATATAATTAAACAAGTATAATCAAGCAGCATTAAGTTAACTTAGTCTTATTTACATATTTCTTCTATAATATTTATATAGGTATAATGAAACGTATAAATAATTATTTAATAATAAAGTACGAAAACTTAATGAATATAAAGATTTTTTTGATATTTTTTACTTTCTTTTGTGGTATATTTTTTGTATGTGTGTGTAGAGATATGTACAATGGGTTTGGTATAATTAATTAAATAACTTTTTTTGTTTTGTTGTTTTTTTTAAATATATTTATAAGGAAAAATATGTTGTCATATATTCGATTTTTTTTTAAAGACGATTGTACTTTTGGAAGTAGGATATATTATTTTAAAAAAGAAAAACATTTTTTTTTTAAATAAACATATTCAATAAATATAATAAGATTCAGTCTTCAAGTAATTATATATTTGACAAAAAGGGCATTTCAATTTTGTTCTGTTTCTCTTTCTTGATTGTTTATTTACAAATTTTTAATTTTAATAAATTTTTTTCTTGTTGTTTAAACTTTAATTATTTTAAAAACAAATTTTAAAGCTTTGCCTTTATAATTTGCATTTAAAATCTTGTTGAAATGTCCATAATATTAACTGTGCTGTATGGTATTATTTTTTTTTGCAATGCGCTACACCTAAGACAAACTACGTTAGAAACATTTTCCCTTTGAACAGATTCCACAGAATCTACATAGTTCCATCCATTTTAACATATGTTAATTAGACTTTGAAAAAACATCCTGCAGACACTCATTCTCCAGGGGAGTTCTATTTCCTTGGAGGGGAAGCCACTTTAGATTCCAAAATCACTTTACATAGATTGAAGAGCGATTTACTATCTTATCGAATCATCCCAATACACATGGTCCAAAAATTATTAGAAAGCAGGTTTTAATTCTATTCACATAAAAACAAAGGGGCACCTCACTTCAGCAAATCATTTGTAAATTTGATAAATCATAATTTCATCATATTTACGTTTTATAACAATAGCTTTAATGAAATTTGAAAATGAATTCTTTAATACGGAAATACCCATTATTCCAAGGAAACCCTAACTTCAAAAAATGTTGTAGTCACTAAATTTTGAATAGAATTTTTGTCAAATAGACAAATTAAGGACTAAATTTGAAACCAATCCGACCAGTTTAAACATTCCACTGTTGTGGAAGCTGTCTTCTTGAACTTGGACTGCCTAAATCTATTAAATTTCAAAAGATAACCATTAAGTAGATAGCATTAGTTAGGAAAAACGATTTTCCTAAACGGCGTTGCGAATACGTAACGAATTCGCGATATTGGGTAAATTATTTTTCTGTCTTGGCCTTGTCTGGTTTTGATTTTGAAATAGTTATTTTATGCAACAAGTTTTTTCGCAAAGTGTAGCATACAACGTTTTCCGCAAAAAGCGCGAAAAGAGAACTTTTGAAATGCATGAATGCATTCATTTTACCTGCTTTCGTAAGATTTTTCATTATGCCACTCATTTGAATGGTATAATGTAATTATTTGAATGAGTGGCATAATGAAAAATCTTGTCAGTGACTACTCAGTGAAGAAAAGACCCATTGAACGTCACCCAAACGACGCATGAAAAAGTTCACTTCTCGCAGCGCTGTTGCAGAAAAGGTAATTTTCGACAGATTAGGCTTTTCAAAAAAACGTCGGCTCGCTCATCTCTAGTCGGGATACAAATGTTAAGTAATTACAACATTTGAAGTGAGTAACCTCCCACAGAAAATACCACCACAGGAAAATGGGCTGTTTTTCAGAAGAACCTCTCGCATTGTATTTATGTCAATCTAGTACTTCGAGGTCAAACAGAAAAATTGAAGAAAAGAAAAAAGAGTCGGAACAAGAAAAACGTTTCTAATTTAGCTTTGTTGGCTGTACATTTAAAACAAAATTCAAAATGCATATCTTCTAATGAACAAAACGAACAAAATTCATTTAAATAACATCATTAGTACATCACTGTGATCCGACCATTTTCGGTACAATTCTAATAGTTTATATTGTCTGTTTAAAAAATAGAAATTAATCTATAAAGCTACTACAGTTACACTCTACGTATAATTATAATGTATGAACTTGATTTATGCTACATATAATACTAATTGTAAAGAATATCGGTTAATCAATTAGTAAATTATACGAAAATTTTTATTGATTAATTGATTAACCAATATCAATGGAAGAACCATTACTTACAATTTCAATTTTCTCTTTGATTAAAACTGGAAAAAGATGGGCCGATAAAATACGCACAGCAAATAAATATAAAAAAAAACTGGTAATGAAAGCAGAACCCAAACGATATCCAACAGAAAACCCAATTATTCTATTAGTCGTAAAGGAATTGTGTTTGCTTATACTTATATGTGTCACCTTTGCAATGAAGTCGGCATAATTTCGTCGTTAAGCATGGGTGCCCTCTTTTACACATTTACCTTTTCCGAATGTATGTGATATGCATAAATTTTCCGTACCAGGATTAATGTTTAACCTAAGGTGGGAATACATTATAATAAACGAACATTAAGGAATCCGTCTCGGTCAGATAATAGAGAGCGCAAAAACGAGATGATTTTCTCAATTGAATACTTGGACTAGTAAATTGTAGGACGGTTAAATGCTACCTTATGATGCGTGCATAAAATTTCTAGTAATAAATTTACGGTTACCCATTCTCACTGCTTTCCATTCTGTAAATATTCTTGTCTGCAACGCACGTATACGATTCAAAAATGTGCAATGAAATTTTCCTTCATATTTTCATATTTATTTGTGGAAGTAAGGTTCTATCGGTTTAGTATGCACTACCCGTACTTATCCTTTCGGTATTTCTTTTAAATTTTTTAATATGATCGTTTTTTTAAAGTAGTGGATGCATAGTGACCGCGGGCAGGGAGTCATCGGCTAGACATCGAAATTAAATTTAGGCCCCGTCTGTATTATACGAGAAAGTAATAAATTAGATTGAAAAATCCGACACACATTCTTCGTGAAATTTACGGATTTCTATCGACTATGTGGTGCATGACATTTGCATAAATGTTAGAATTAGTAACAAATTCAACTGATTAACTCTCATGATTCTCTATTCAAACTATTCTCACAAATGCACATAACAGATTCGTCCGTCATTAAATCTTCTTTTTTTTTGCTAAGAAGGTAATCTCGAGGGTAGCCTAAACTAAGAACAATTCGGAAAAAAGATTGTGTTAGTGGTAGTAAATTAAGTAATAGTTATTTTCGTATCTGTATTGAACGATTAATTTTTGGTAGTTTTGCTTCTTTCGCCCATTGCTGAAAAACATTTCTGATCGAAAGAATATTCTTAATCTTGGTTGCACGACCCCAGCCTATGGCAAGTTACATGGTGTATTAAAGCATTGCATAATCATGGAACAAATAATGGGAATTTTCAGGTGAAATTTACTGATCCGAACCCAAGATAAGGTTACACAAGAAGAATCATTTCCATTGTTGGTCCTATTTTACTCAAAAACACAGGGTAAATTTTACAATTATTATCAAATTGTCAGTGTTTTGTATGAGCCATGTACATGGTCAACGCACTTCAAGCAAAATTGCTATAAATGACAGCTGCCAAATAGAGTACTTTTTGTATGAAATTTTATCCCCACTCTTTTTACGGTGTAAAATTTTGTATGGAACACTGTCAAGTGTCAGTACCCTATTTAGAATACCACTTTTGCTTGAAGTGCATTGACATGGTGCAAGAAATATTGTTAAATCCACCAATATATCGGAATAGATTCTCATTGCACAACTTTCCCAATTTCTCTTTTGTCATGATTGTGCGAGACTCGCCACTTAGAGATGAATCTCGCCTACCCTTACTCACACAAAAGGATCATTCACAAAGTATACGTCCGCTTAAATACTGAATGCTAAGTAACGTACGTTTATAGTTTTTGGTTAAGCGTTAAAAATATCTCAAGATAAGTTGTATGAGGCATGTGGGGTCCACTCAAAGTTTGGCTGATTTTATTCTTTTGATAGAAATCCTGAGCAATTCTAATAAAAGTTACAAAAACTGGTAAAATTAGCAGAATTTTCGAAAGTTCACCGAAATACATAGCAATTACGTTAAATAGGTCTGAGTTTCCAATGACATAAATAACTGTTTCAATTGATGGAACGTGTAATCATCATATTCTGGAGTTATCCGTATCATCCCACATTCAGATCAACAGAAAATTTAAATTTCTATTTTTTTCCTTCTTATTTGACAGAATACTTAACAACAAAGTATATAAAGGAAACAGAAAAGAAATATTTACATTTTGTTGGAAAAGGGGAGAGATACCTATTAGTTCCTTGCAGCGCATTATCTCAATAAAATTTAGGAAGAGAAAAAAAATTCACTTCATTCGAACTTAAGTTCCATTTTACGGAATACCAAATTGGTAATTCGGTTTTGGGTCCTCATCGCTAAAATGGGAAATGTAAAAATGATCGAGACGTTCTCATACGTTGGGTAGCTTATTCTTTCCAAAATCCTTTGTTGCATGTTTTCCACATAATAAAAAAAACGAATAAAAAAGAGGTACACACAAAACCTAAACTTAATGTCGTTAATTCCTCTTTTGAGTTTTTCTCATTATGCATAACGTTGGCAAACCCTTTTTCCGTAACAGACGACGAGAGAGAAAAAAAAACTTTTTCATATCAATTTTGCGGAATAAAATTATCTGCGAAAACACAGTTCATAGCATGGATATAAAAATAAAACAAAAACCAATAAAATTTATCAATTCAAGTAAGTATGGCACAAAATTGTTCGTACATCTTTTATAGCCAACAGGGCAAAAATTGAAAGAGTCTTGTCGCACTAGACACACTTTTTATTTTTTGGATATTGCACATAAGAAATGGGAAACGCGATTTTCTGTTAAATAAATCGAGAGAGCGAGAGAGCGAGAAAAGTGTTAGATATACGTGAAAATAGCAGAAGGTAAATATTCCGTTTGTTTATTACCGCCAAGGATGCTTGAAAATCCTCAACAAATCGAGTTTTCGAATAGATTTCAGCGTATAAATCAAACGTTTAACGACGAGAGGTAATAGGCAGCACGACGAGTATGTATGTTTGAAAATATTTTGTTATTTCATTGCTAATCAATCTATCAACGCTAATTTTTAATAGTTTAAACTTGTCTACAATGAATTGCTGAAAGCCACCTACACACACAAACAGCCACACACACACAAACATGCACACATAGTTCATTATAATGTATTTACATTTATAGTGTTCCGACTATATATATTTGAAACGAAAACAAGAAACGTTAATTATTATCCGTTGACTACACGTACTTTCACTTTAACCATTTATGACTCGGCACCTTTCTAAAGACTCCCTTTTCCCCCCACAGATATTTCAAATGAATAAACACAAAATTTTACCTAACAAATGTTTGACAGACAGCCTTTTATTCGACAATCACCGTCGACCGGTCATATTGCAGACACTTGTTCCAGTTCAGCTGACGATCGTCCCGAATGCATAACAACATTTTTAGCCGCATAATCCGTAACGTATCGGTCACTATTTCTCGGATGCACATTACCCAAATCCTGTGCACAGCACCAGGAATTTCGAGTGGTTAAAATACGTTTGAATGCTTCGCGAAATTCCGTATTAAAAATCGAATAAATGATTGGATTGAACGCGCTGTTGGAGTAGCCTAACCACGACAAAATTTTAAACGTTTGACCGCCGATGCATGTCTTACAAAATGCTGCCACAATGTTGACACAGAAAAAGGGCACCCAACATATCAAAAATACGCCCATTATAACACCCACCGTTATTGCGGCTTTATGGTCGGACACATGATAAGGTGATGAATGATGTAAATGCCTAACTTTGAATTTCTTTTGAGCTTTGGGTCGTCGAATGCTCCTATACCGATTCTGTTGCTTCTCAGCTATTTCACCAGGTCGGGTAACAGCTCGTATCGATTTTACGTGCTTCTGTGCATAGCAGTATAACCTGAAATTAAATAAAAAAAATTGTAGATTAATACCGGCGGAACATAATTTAATCAGCACATGAGAGTTTATATTGATATTTTATTTGAGAAAAGAAACTGGTGTAACCAGTATACTAACACCCATATCTGAAACGCCTCTCACTCCCCCACATATTTATTAAATATAGTCTATATCGTGCGAACAATGAAACGGGAAACATGTTATATACATTTTTCATTATTCTTCTTTTTCAATGGCATTTGTTGTTGCGGAATAAAGAAAAAAATATTTGGAATTTTCTATTCAGTGGATATTTTGTTTGGTTGTCATAAAAACTGTCCGGTCATCAGGATGGCATTATATTATATCGTTAAAAGGTATAAGAAGAACAAGAAGACTAAAATATAAACTGTATGTGTACCACAACCAGCATTATTTTCGAAAGAAAATATATGGAAAAAAAAGCAACTGTAACCATAACGGTATTTCGAACGCCAACAATTGCAATATTTGGACACGAAACAACGTGGCTCTTATCTTCATTTAAAAATAAACAGAAACAACACAAAAAAAATTATTGCTTTTATGTCCATCACATGGTTTCGGTTGTTCTAAATTGAGGTCACTGCTTCTGTTTTGCAGATTAAATTACCACGAATATGGCTACAATTTCATTTTTATAATTTCTGTTTTTGTTTACCGTTATCTGAACCATCATTTCAATGGTATTTGTATAAAGTGCCCTACTCCAGAATTGCTGGTAAAATTTAATTATCGAGTTGGTAATTTATTCGTGATTCAAATCGCCTATCACGAATCAAGTCGTTTGAAGTTGCTAGTTAATTGATCATTTCAACTCTCGCTATTGAAACTCAACGGGAAAAGCTCTTGATATAATTCTCTCGATACGAAAACGGGAAAAATCAAAATTGATTTTATTTCAAAGGATTACCGGTTTTAATTAATCGTTCAGTGGGGTTAATCGTTACACAGTTATATTTAATTGAATACTTTTCTTCGTGATATAGCAGGAACGCAGAATGAAAGGAAAAAATGCATTTTACGCGATTCGGTTTGTGTCAGAAAAATAAACATTCTGACGAAAATAATTGAGAATATGCCACACAGTGACATCGCGATTCAATATGCCGGAAACTAAAATTTAATTTAAAAATAGAAAATTGTGTAAATCGGGTGCAAACAAGTTGTTAACCGCTGTCAATTAAATTCCTTCCAAAGCGATACCGGCTTGAAAACACTTACCCTTTTCAATATTTACAGAGTTTTTGCATCGTGAAAGGAAATACTTTCGAATTCGAATGACATAGAATGAGGTTGAAGCCGGATGGAGATTTTTTTTTTTCGTTTTAATTATTTCTTACTCCGAACAACCAATTTTCCCGAACGTAAACTTTTATGAGCTTTAATTAAAACCAAACAAATTTTTTATTCATGCTGCCGATTACACGGCGTGTTCGTTCGCTCACATCTCTGTGGATCTAAATCTGCTCTCTCGCTATATGTATATATATTCCGAACAATCAGAACCAACGTAAATTCTATACCTCCCAATTTATATTAAAATGTAAAATTTTTCGGGTCTATTAAAGAGAGTTATTTACATTTTACAAGTGCCTGATTTTTTTTCCTTTTTCTCAGCTTTTTCTCACCTTTTCCGTGATAATATTTTCTTTCATTTTCGCGAGCAGCAATTTATTCAATTGCGATGATTCTTGTAATATTGAAACATAAATAAGAAGGGTATAGGGTTCCTTGTCGGGCAGAATTAGATAATTTAATTTTTGTATTTTCAGTCAAACATTTTATTTGTTCTCAAATTTAATTTGTTAACTTATTAAGTGGCATTATCTTTTGCTTGTCGTTAATATCCCATCGAGACATTAAGTAAGTATTTTTAGCCAGTCCATCATTCTAAAAATAGACCGGAGATTGCAACTTTATACAGTCAGTCAGAATTTAGCGACGATGCATAACTTGTATTCATCAATTGTAAGTTTTGTGACGGTTTTGAACGTATAGCTATCGAACTTGTCTTTTGATGATGTTGTTTTACGCACTAGAAATGAAAATTGTCAATACGAGGTGAAGTCATATTTAACAGTACATAGGTGGTAATAGAATGTGCTGTATTTAAAGCTTTAGAAAGGCTCGGAATAGGCCAATATTAAGTTCTTGGAAAATTAAATTCAATCGTCTTTTCAAAGGACGTTATGACGAGTGGAAATGACAACGTCGTTAGTCGGCTTTACGCATAACGCATTACATATTTCTGGGAAAATATAAAACTCAAAACACGAGAACTTAAAGTTCAAAGTGATATTTCGAAAATCGTGTCACCTTTCTTCCATGACCTTTATGTCACTATCAGTCAATTGATTTCTTTTGTTGACTAAAATAGCATGCTCCTCTCAAGTATTTAAATGGGAAGTTCCGCGTCAATGATGTGCAAATTATCAACTTGAAACAAAGCAATACTCTCTCTAGCAAACAAACTCTCAGCTCTATGTGTCAAATTCACACCTTATTTCTCTGTATTCTACACACACTAATCTAAATTTTGACTGACTACGCTGTAATGAACATGTAAATTCCAAAGGCTACTTGATTCTATCACCGCCTTAATAAAAGTAGTTTGGTTGCTAGAGAGGGTATTAAACAAAGCCAGTGTTGAAAATACATTGCAAACACTACCTTATATTTACATGAGCTAAGAAGAAGATTTTAAGCACGAAATGTTTTTGAGCCGATAAATAATATTTCGGTTGATAAAAAAATATAAAAAAGGAGATATAATTGGAGATAAAAAAGTGTGATGTGGAGATATGAAACTCCAAAATGGAGATAAATTCCATAGAAAATTGGAGATAATAAAATCTAATTTTGGAGATAATAAATTGTATTTTGGAGATAATATAACTAGATATGGAGATAACAAATGGATGGAATGGAGATGAAACAAATTGAAAAGTGGAGATAATAATTTCAGAAAAGGAGATAACATCAGAGATTAAAAATTCAAAAACGGAGATACCAAATGGAGATAAAAAAAACTAAAAACAGAGATAACAAATTTAAAAAAGGAGATACTATAACTTCGTTTTCAATCAAATTATCTCCATTTGTTAATTTTTTATCTCCGTTCCTTGTTATTAATCTCAAGTTTTAGTTAATTTATCGGCATTTTTTAATTATTTATCTCCATTTTTCGATTGTTTGTCTCCACTTTTACTATTTTTTATCTCCGTTTTTCAATTTTTTATCTACCGTTTATTGCGATCCGTTTTTGAGCTGCCATGCCAGGTTGCTGAAACTATATGCTAGCCATACTTTTGATCAGTGGAATGCATATCTTAGAACAATGCAACATTAAAAATGTGGATGAGTTGTGTCGTAATTTTTTGATGGGTGGCTGCATGTTTCAAGTTTTAAACTAACTTAAAAAATGGACATTTCAGAGGGCAAATTTTTGCTCAGAATGACACTTTGTGTCGATTAAGATCAACTAGTATGGATGCTCTAACATAATTAGATGATGAAATTTCTAATCGGATAATGAGACCTTACTAACACAGCGTTGAACCCCCATTCATGATATTCTCATTGAAATTTATTTTTCGGCTCATTAGTTCACCGATTCGTTCGCTCAAAATTCAAATTCTGCGGCGCATTTATGGTGTGAATATGAAATTTTCTGTTGGTTTAATATACAACGATAAAAACTGAAAAGTCCATTTCAAAAAAAAAGAGAAAACTTAATAAACAAACAAAGTAAAAAACGGAAACAACAAAATTCAAACTCGATGGAAATAATTCTGCGAAATTAGGTCGTATACCAATTTAGTTAACGAGAACCGTTGCAGGTAGCAGACGCGACCCGTACGTACCCAAAGCTTAATTTTCGTATGACATGAATTTGTCTTTTCCAAGGCATAGAGACCTTTTCAAGATGAAGCTAAGTCTCGTCGGCATAGATTAAGGATTTGTTTATGTATCGTCCGTTGACAAGTGGATCGCCACCGAATTCTGGTGGGTTGTGATATTTGTTTTTTATACGTTGCCACACGTTGTTGACAATTTCAAGATATTTCAATTGCGGAGGTTACGCAGATTGCTTGGTGAAAAAAGACTTCACCTAGTACAAATTAAAGACCTTGCACATGAACAGTGTTTATGTACTAACCGTATTTAAACAAGATACAAAAAACAAGTACGGTTAGTGCATAACGCCTGAACGACGTTTTATCATTTGACATTGCAATGTGGGCAACATGGAGAATTTCAATTTCAAAACCCACCGAAACCCCGTGCTTCCATCTACATCATCAACACATACCGAACGAGCCAATCTTAATCTATTGAGACGAAATTTATTATTTCTGAGAATATGAAGTTGGGAAAGTCGTGCGCATAAAAAAAAAATTAGAATTCAAATTTCAATACAGATTTTTTTCGATCTGATCCTCACAAATAAAATGATTTTTTATTTGAAATGAGTAATAGATACAAACCTGTGTAATCCCAACCGATGCAAATCTTTTACTTTCAGTCCTAACACATTTTTTGTGTGTGTGTTTGTACGGGCATTTGAACGTTACAAAATAAACAGATTAAGCTCACTGTATACTACTTGAGCAATAAAAATTGAATTTTTTTCTTCAAACGAACACTTTTTTCTCCCTCAAAGTACATACTTAACGCCTTTCAATTGGTTTTCCAATCAATATTTCTAAATACGAAGGATATGTACTATAATCCGGAGATTACAAATAGAAAAAGCGAAGAAATTCTTTCTTTTTTTTAACAAAAAAAAGGTAATGAAAAAAGGCTCAAGGCAGAATTGAACCGGCGATGATGATAATTTATGTTGAATTTCAAATTGAACTTACTCAATATGGCTGTTGGCTGATGCAATATTAATGACCTCCTATCAGCACGATGGTCAGTGGAAAAAATATATTCGCACGAAAAAAATTTAAATTTTGCATAATGTTAAGTGACGTTAGTTTGCAAGCTCGGTCCATTTTTGTAACATTATTTCGTATAAGACTATAGTTATTTGTTCAACGAGGTAAGGAAAGCCGTGCATGTTGAGGGTGTTGTCATGCAAGAAAATGCAGTTTCCAACGTTTTTCACAACAAAGGCTTCCGAAGTTTCAGCGTCTCCGTTGTGAAATAGTTCGTACCTGGGACTAAAAGTCTTTTTTAGCGTGTGAGAGGTTTCCAGAACGAGGTGAAGGCGACAGACGGCGTCGCACTTTTTTGGTCCTAGGTATGAAATAGTACATTTTGTTACGAGTGATGAAAAGTTAATTTTTTGTGCTTGAATTCGACGGATTTCAACACACATTCTACGATTCAAAAGTTCAATTTTTCTATACTTCTCAGAGAGAGGTATTTGCGGTACTATGTATTCTCGCAGAGCCGGAATAACCCATGGGCACAGTGGGCCCGGCCCAGGGCGCTGGGAAAATAGAGGCGCTGAGAAATTAAATTTTTTCGACAGTGTAGTCATTTCACGTTCAACATAAGTCATGCACAAATCAACGTCGATTAAAAAAAATTCGCGCTCGCTTCGCTTGCGTCTGTACATTAAATTCTTGGGGTAAATGTGAGCTACAAGAAATGCATATATACATCTAACTTGATATTTTTGAATAATACACGCACATCGACTAACCCAAGGCTATTCGTATTTGGTTATTTAAAGCGTTTTTATGATGGTCCTGCTTTAGAAAAGTTGAACTTTGAGGCTTCTGGCTGAAGACACTATAAATAATTTTCAATAACCA
Organism: Bradysia coprophila; assembly: GCF_014529535.1. NCBI lineage: Eukaryota > Metazoa > Arthropoda > Insecta > Diptera > Sciaridae > Bradysia > Bradysia coprophila. Next base: position 523,997 of record NW_023503302.1, on the reverse strand, counting down.
TTCCATTGCTTCATTTTCGTCAGCCGCCGGTGATAGTCGGATGATGGAAAGCTTTTAGCTCATGAGGAATTTTTCGAAAATTTTGTAAATTCCTCATGAGCTGAAACCTGCTCATGATCGCCGGACAACGGGAGTTTGGAACAAATAAAGCAGCTGGAAAAGCTGCAGAACAAATCCGTTTCCGCCCATTGAAAATTGTTCATGGCATATATTCGCGATTTTTTTTTGTCGAAATCCAAGGCCAATTACCTAAATTTCAAGATCTAATACTTTCAGAGTGAAGACAAAGGATCATTCTAGAGTGCCCTAAACTTCAATACTTTTGGGATCCCGAGTCCTAGATCCTTGAAATTGCTTCAACGCAAGTCGTTTTTTCCGAATCATGACCTTACCCAACGCACTGCTCCTAGCATGAACATAAGAAATATTTGGAGGCTGATGAAGTCACAGTAGGCACTGCGTTTCTTTCGTGAAGATAGGTGACTTGTTTTAGTTGTGTGAGTTCAAACACACAATACAATCAATCTTAAGCGGTAGCTCTCATCACAAAAGCCTCCAAATTCGACGTTTGTCAAAGTAGTGTTCATGCTAGGAGCAGTGCGTTGCCTTACCAAGTAGAGTAAATCTCGCAATATAATGAAACTGTAACAGTATCACAAATATTGTGTCAAAAATTCACGTTTTTTTCTTGGTTTTTCCTCACAACGCGTTCATGTTCTAACGATCTTCCAAGGGAAGTGAAAAGTGAGAATAATGAGAGGACATTCGAGTGTAAATTGAAAGAACACCTGAATGAAACTATAGAATTGTGATGTAAATTTGAATTGTAGTGTTCATTTTTCAATGTCTGTGATTATGGAACTTTGTATTTGAAAATAGCTATTTGCTAAATAAATTTGTTTGATTTGATTTGTTCTTCAAGAAGAATTTCAAGAAAAAATTGTTTCGGATTCATTCTACAAACTTCAAACTTAAAATCCCGAAAAATACGAGCGAAACCTTTTTATAACTTTACTTGATTTTTGTTTGTGGGAAAGTTTTGCGAATTAATCACGAAAACTCTGGTTATATCATATATCTCTCATTCATATATGGTTATATGTTATCATAAGCTTGCCACCTCGCCTCGCTCGCCGTTTCTAACTACACATTACTTAGAAAATAATATTCTTGAGGAAATGTTGAAAACATTTTATTTGATTTGGTTGGCAATGTAGGAAGCAATTTCTTTAATAAATTTTTCATGCGGCGCTGCAAGGCTCGTTGCCCAGGGCGCTGTAAATGCTAAACCGGCCCTGTATTCTCGGACGCTCTCTCCGGCCGAAAATGGATTTTCATATATATTTTTCCGGCCGCGATCAAGTGTGCATGCCTTGTTGTTGCAATGGCTTGAGAGAGAGATTTCTATGTTAATGGTGTTGTGGTTTCGTCTCATTTCAGTTTACAAGCACAAAAATCGTCGTTTGTGACTCGTGATGAAAGCTGAATTTTTCGGTACGCGTCGTAAGCTTGTCCTACTCGGATGTGCTACTCCTTTCATCAATCGTAACAAAATATACTATTTTCGGTACTAGTCTAGCTTAGGACGTGTACCGAAAAATTTGGCCGCAAATGTGCTGCGAGAAGTACAGAAAAATTGAACTTTTCGATCGTAAAATGCGTGTCGAAATCTGTCAAATTTCAGTCTTCAAGCACAAAAAAATATTTCCGCCTCAGTTTCTTGTATAGTATTAGTACAGCATCAATGCAAAAATGTTTTCGTAGAACTGAGGACAAGTTAAAATATGAGAAACCTTCTAAGATTTGGGGCCATCGTAAGTATTGTAAGCTAGTAGGTCAGGTTACCTGTCTCAGGTAGTCGGTAATTTTCATATTTGTACAAAGTAGAGATAGCATGATTGATAAGACTATAATTGAGTTGTAATGTCTAATAAGACCCAGCAAACATGGACAAAATATCTCCGTACGAAATATCCTCGGAAAAATATCCCCGTACAGACAGAGGCCGGTAGAAATTATTCCTGTTTCCAAATGGTTTTCGTTTGGTTTATGTAACGTATGATGTGACAAATAGATAGATGATTCTAGTGCCAATTTGTGAAACTAAATGACACTCTTTGAAATTCAGTTCCTCCATTCAACAAAAGTGTGCGTCGTGGAATGTATCCGAATAGATTGAGTCTTAAAGATGATTTCTGAGAAGGTAATAATTGCATTGAAAAGGAATAAATGTATGAAGGCAATTTTAACATCATTACTTCCGGATATATAAGAGTGAACCCTATCAATTTATACGAATAGAAAATACTAAATCGACATAATAGTAGGTATTACACTGGTTGCATGTCTTTTAGAAAGTGGATTTTTTTTTTAACTGAACCGGCATTCAACACAACGGAAAACATCCTTCAAAATAATATTTATTTTTCTTTCTTCATATGTTCGACGTTTTTTTTTCTTTCTAAATCACTTTCATTCACATGACAATAAATTTTTTTTTCTTCTGTAGAATGCTTTCTTCCGTCTGCTCTTTTATAATATGATCTCAATCCCAAAAGGCTTTTTCTATCATGCGATACTATAAAGAAATAAATAGAAATAATAAATGTACCGGCATGTATATGAGCTCAGAGCTCTGACGAAACAGGAAGGAAGAAAGAAAACTGTTCGTTATTGAAAAATCCTAACAATATCTTAAAATTCCCCGAATAATTTATTTTAATTTACAATTCGACTGTATAAAATGTATATAAATGTAGGCCTGATGACAAATGGTAATCACATAATAAATTTATGTGTAGGAGGGATGACAGGCCATGTCTTTACATTATTGTTGTTTATAAATTTGCCTAAATGCTTAAAACATGATTTCCTTCGAAATAAGACACGCTCCAATGTCATTCGATATTTAAATGTCATTACAACGGGTAATGACAGAGCTTCCTTTGATATTGGATGGCATATTCTTGGATTTGTGAATATTCTTCAATTATACATATGAGCAATAGTTATTTATGCAACAAGTCAAAATGAGGTTTTTTTGTCACTAAATGTGATGATGAACATATGACACCGCTTTATGAAAGCGTAATGGTGTTGTGATGTGGAGAACTGCTGGCAATCTAGGAAGTTTTTGCTTGTGAATCGAGGATTTTTTAGCCCCGTACGAAGTAGAAAGGGGCTTATAGGATTACGATGCCGTGTGTAATTGATGGAATTCGAAGCAAACGGTAAGGGCAAAGTGTTTGCCAATGTTCATAGATGACGAATCTGCAATACAAATTTTGTCTGTCTGTCTCTCTGTCACGTCGATATCAAATCCGATTTCAAAAAAAAGATCCCTGAAAGGTGGTTGAAATAGTGAGGCTAAGTTCGAAGATGGGCGAATTTGCGTCGACCCGTCTTGAGCTAGGGCTCCATAAGTGTTTTCCGAAGATTACTCTGGCCATTTAAAGGCTACACGTGTAAGTGATACGTCAAATGAAAGGTATTTACAATTCCAATCGACAAAAAAAAGTTTATGAAAATTGGATGACCGACTCGTGAGTTAGACCCCTTGGTGTGAACTAGGTACAGGGCGACAAGCCGTTTTTGCTTGTAGGCTGGCCAAATTTGAACGGATTTAGATGGACCGTACTAACCGGGGAAAAAAAAGTTCATGAAATTCGGTTCACCGGAGCGTGAGCTAGGTCTTTTGGAGTGAGCTTTTATGTGGCTACTCGGCCGTACAGTGAAGGCGGTGTTTTTTTGTAAACTTTGACCGAAAAAAGCCGACGAAAGCTTCACATTTCGTCACTGAGTTGGGAAAAAGTACATTTTATGTTCAAACATTTTGAGACCTATTTCTTCATTGATTTTACAGTGTACTTTCTGTCATAGTTAAATTCATGCATCGTACCGTTTCGGCAGTGAAGGAAAACTCTCTCTTCAAAATAACCACATGAAAACATTTTGTGAAAATGTGAGACTTTGACATGAATTTTCTTCAGATATTTTTCAGTTGTCCCATTCATACAAATGAATGTGCTTATACTTGTTTATACAGGAAGGGGCAATAGAATTTTAGCCGATATTTCCTTCAGTTGAATCACTCAAACAAAGAAAACTGGCATGTTTATGTATATGGTTTACCACGCGCATGTGAGTACTGTTAAATCCATATAGACAATCATGCACAGTTTTGTATGTATGAGTGGACCAACTGATAAACAGCTGAAGCAAATTCTCATGTAAATTTCACTGACGTCCCTTGTTACACAAGAGAGAAAATATCTTTAATACAGACGCAAAAGTATCAAAATAATGTTCATTCACTACGCAAAAGGATCGCTAACCATCCATGAATTAGGGTCATCAGAAACACTTGAAAAGTGGAGCAATATTTTGACTCCAGCGTTACGAAATGTGAACAATACGAAGGGATGAGATCCTATGGTCTTGAAAAAGTGTTGGATTATTTTTGCAAAAGGATGACAATTCCGAGGAAGGGTAGATGGATAGATGACTGTCTGATCTGAATTGGCGTGACGTGAAACGTCCCCAATGTAGTAGCTGCTTCAAAATAATTAACAAATAATCGCTCAATAATCCCAACTAATTACAAATTATCCCAAAACGAATTTTCCTTTCGAAGACCTTTCTAACAGAATATGATGACATTTATGTTGTGGAGTTTGAGTTTGAAGGCAACACTATCAATGATAAATATTTTCAGCTACAAATCGAAAGTAAAATGCAACACGAGAATAGCACAAAGTAACGTTATTAAAGTACAAAGACCAAAGTTATTAAAGTACATAATTTATCAGGTTGCAAGTACCTCGCATGTATTGTAGAATGTTGGACGTTTCTATTTGTAAGTTATCAATAGTCTCCAAAAGTGGAAAAAAAACTTTTTAGAAGTTTCCGCCTCTGGCAAAGTCAGTTTCCATTTGCTTCATTTAAATTATATAAAGACCTCACTTTTAGGGTGATAAATGTTCAGGTAAATCGAAAATCATTAACCTCAAGCTTGAAACCGAAACTATTAACACAAGTGCAGAAGTTAGCATGGTTTGGTTAAAAACTTCTATTAACCATTCCGTCACAGCGTTTCAAATAACATAGCGTACGTGTGTTACCTGAACTATATATGTCTATAGTACAGAAATTGGAAATCTCTATTTTTACACAATCCATTAGAAGTTTCGATAACTTTGGCACACACGTATTTTCTCTGGTTAATTTATATAAACGGATGAGAATCGTATATTTCCGCTTGTTGAACTGAATAATAAGAAAAAAAAAACTTGATCCACTCATATACTAGTTATATGGTCGTATTGTTTCGTATTATTCATTTCATAATAAAATATGGAATTATATTTTGCCGACAAAATCGATTTTAAATATGTAGTTATGACTTAATACGGTAGAAGAAGAAAACTGAACGATTAACTCTATCGATTTCATAGACACTTTATTTTTACGCTCCTCGATCCAATATGTTAACATCATCATCATCATCATCATAATCACCATAAACGTTTCGCTTATACAAAGGATTCTTATTTTAATGGAACACGTGCTATATATTCGCTTTTAAAATAAGTTTTCGATTTATTTTTTATAATCTTCACACGGATCAACAACAGAAAAGCTGAATAAATTTGAAACATTTTGCCATTATTGGCAGCTATATCCAACTTAAAATATTTACTGTTGATGTCGGCGTATTTAGTGTAAAGTCCGGCTGTACAAAATAAGCCTTTAAAAGGTTGTTAACGAATTTGAAACGAGTCAATCCAATGCAACTTTGTCATTTTTTATTTAATTAAAAAAATGGCTTTGAAACGATTCACTAATTACCAAAAATGAAATTCATAATTCTATCGGATTGGATGGCAATAAAATTGAAACGAAAATCGAATCCTAAAATCACAGTACTGGTTTTTATAGCGTGCATACTAAGTATGACCTAAATGTTAGTAATATTTATCATGCTGCTACACACACAAAACAGAAAAAAAAACATTTATGTTTTTCGTGCAAGCAAGCAAGAGTATCATAGCCTAGCCGGTGGAAATATGTTTATGGAGGAAAGTGCAACAGCATACACCTCACCATAAACGTGCACAACTTTTTTTTTTAGTTTTCGATTGCAGTTTGATATTATTTTAGCATTTTCATAATATAAATATATTCCGAAAAGCATTTATTCACAGTCAGTCGTTTGAAGTGTTGGTTTGTGGATTCTTTAAGCTCTTCCTACTGAATTTGACAGTTTAGTAGAATTCCGCATCATAATCTCTTTTCGTTTTTTGTCGCACATTTTCACAAATCACAATTCAACGAATTCATAAACGTAATTTAAACTCGATGCGAAAAATTATTTACTCTGAAAGCAGCTTATGTTCAGGATTTTAATTGAGAAAGTTCTACTTTCACAATTACACCCGAAGAACAGGGAATACCGACATCATATTTTCCGAATTTTGTTGTGGTTTTTGTGTAATCCACATATTTTTCGGAGGAGAAAAAAATGAAATTTTTAATTTTCTGATTTTCTTTAATCATTAGATTTTTAATGGATACTCCCACACGGCTCGGTACGAAATGATGAGATGATCTAGACTTTCATTTGCAAATTGACGTCTTTCTTTTTTCAGATCATATTATCACAGGCAATTTTTCGACTGTTCCTTCACAATTGTTTTCATCTCTGACATCGAAAATTTTATATTTACCAAATCGTTCTTTCCATCTTCGAAATAAAATACTAGAGTAGGTAGACACGAGCGCAACGTGCCACGTAGATTAATTTTTTTGAGACATTTCAATTTTATGTATTTCATCAGCTGTGGTACAAACAAGAACTTCTTTAACTTCAACAAACTATTCGTTTTATTCGTTTTAACCTATCACAGACGGCAGGCATATTAATAGCTTTACTATCTGACCTATTACTTCATTTGATCGAAGATTTTCATAGATTGATTTCAGAAATCTTTTACTTCATTTGGTGTGAACATGCTTTTGGCTATATAAGACCGCATCAGTCAGAGCTTGTCGTTTATTATTGCTGTCGTTGTCGATAACAGATAACAAACATTTAATCGCTAATTCTTGTTCGTTATACAACAGACATAACATGTTAAAATTTGAGGTATAGTTTAATAGACTGTTCAAAGGGGAAAACGACCAGGGATAAATACTGTCTCAGGGTAAACGTAAATGTGTGAATGCTGTCGCTGCATAACTGCAGCTTTCCGTGTCGTTTCCCGGACGAATGTCCTTCGGAAAAAATATACAATCTCTACTTAGCTGCCCCTAAAAGTCTTTTTTAGCGTGTGAGAAGTTTCCAGACAGAGCCGAAGGCGACATATTAATAGCACATATTGCGCACCAAATTGCACAAAGTCGATTTGTGGCCCTAGTCTAATGCTACAAAAAATCCACTTGGTGCAATTCTTTAGCATCACTATTTTAATGACATCAAGGTATTTGATCGTAATTCGTTAATAATTATAAATTAAAATCCAACAGTATCGTTGATCAATTAAAATTGTAAGACGTAAAACAGTCGCATAGCGTTTGGATTTTGCAAGCTTCTAATTAAAATTAATAAGCATCCGCCGTAATGCTTTCAATTAAATATTGATGATACAAAACCTAGACACGCAATAAAAAATTTTGTCGCGGCTTTGCGAATATTAAAACCGATTTCGGTTCATTATTTTGCGCTACGGAAAATTTCGTTTAATATTTTATCGTGTTGTTAGTGGATGATAGAATAATACTGTTTCATGAGACAGTAATTATTGCAGCAGAAGACAATATGGTTCATTATGTTGTATGGCGTAAAACAGCACCATATTCCACATAAAGTTCGGGCAGAATATTATTTTTCAGAATCCATTATTATTTATTTAGTAATTACCGAAAGCAAACCTAATGATTCTTTGTATTATTATCCAGGTTTTCCCCTAATTACTAACATAAAACAAATGCCGTGGAAACGAATAGAAATAGTCTTAACATGTTTATTTTCTCTGAGGTTTTCTCATATATTTATTCCAAGTATTAATTAAATAACGATAATATAAATGTGAGCTATGTGGTTGTGTGTATGTATACGGATATCAATGTTTGATATTACTTGATTTTCCCTGCTGATTTTCCTTTTTCATTCAGCAGGGAAAAAAATCCGTTAATTGGTAAAATTTTTTCAATAAAATCATAAATTGAAATATAATATTGAATAGCCGTCAAAAACTTTTTCCCAGCGCTCACTGCAAGATAAAAGAGAATTTTCATTTTATGTGTCAGGGAAATAATTTTATCTTTCCTTAAGCTTCCACAGAGATTTCGTGGCATACCTGCGGGGGATATAACATTATTCCCCATTCGCTTTATCGACGTGTTTTTATTATTACGATTATCTCTACAGTTGGAGTGATTTTCGTGTCTATGTCTTAAAATACATTTTCATTTCATTGCTGTATTAAAATTTTGAAAATTAACTGACTTCCTGTTGATATATGTACATTGGTGGTGTGTCTTATCGAGATTTTATTTACAGTGTCAGACATTATTTGTACACATGTAAATATTGCTCCGGATGGGTGGTATATGATGAAAGAACACGGATCGTCCTGGATGTATTTTACGTGAGATTCGTATAAATACGTCACAGAGTTACTGATTTTAGTTTCAGTGTAGTCTAAAAATCTGAAAAAACAGTAGAGATGTCCTTTATGGATGTCTCTTTAACCCCTGGGATGATATAAAACTACAATAAACATAAAAGTGCAGAGATGACTCTCTATTCCACCTCCCCCCCCCCAGACACTTCGACATAAAAGCTAATATAGCGTGAATAGTGTCACACCCGTGCTCTATTCGGAAAACTTCAGGTGGATTTTCAATTTATTTCATTCCGTTCCAAATTTTCGGATAGTCCGAAATAGTTTTGATCCGGCCCGAACCGAATGTGTTTTCCCATTTATATATTGTGGTAGTCGACGTCCGACCTTATGGATCTGCTTGTCGGAGTTTAAACACTTTCAAAAAACTTCGTCCTGTACAATTCTACAAAAGAGTTCGCCAGATTTCAATCGAATCGCAGATTCTTCTACAATATTCTATACTTTCAATAAATTATATGGCATGCATGGCAGGTCTAAACTTTTTAATTGTACAAACAGATACAAGATGAACATATATTTGCTGATGTTGATTTTAATTTCCTATTCATTTTGTTGTATTTGTTGTACCATAAACATTTTATCATGATACATGGAAAATTTATCATAAACACATTTCAATGCGCCAGCCTAAAAGTTATTCAGCTATTTCAGTTTGTACGCAAAATTTTAGTATAGAGTATGCCTTCTTCAGTCATTCCATTTACTGCATATATATGCAGCGTTCGTTGCCTAGCGTGTAGACATTAATGGAATCTATACGGTTTTGTTGAATATTTCCTAACTTTAAATGAGGTCCAATCATCTGCCAAACAGTATAAAAACTTTATGCAATGAGATAACTAATGAGTATTGCGACAAAATAATATGTTCGAGTTAGGTTAGAAGTTGAAGATACTTTTTGAGGATATATACAAAAACAAAAGTATGTGAACAACTCAGTAGGGAGATTGCGATTTTCAATTATAATTATAAATTGACGTGAAACTTTAACTTACAAGTATATGTTTCGTACAAACTGTATGGATTGCATCTTACAATGCTAAATTTTTACGTCAACTGATAATAATAATAATCGCAATTTCCCTAACATCGTAGTGGTTAACTCATCCTTTACTCGATCTAGTTGCCAGTGCGCGGGTATAAACTAACAACCGCGATCGATTGTCAGATTTGTGGTATGTAAGAAATATTGTTGGGAGACTCCGGCATTGTAACTCCTACTTGCTTCGCTCCTAGCACATCGGAGCTTGAACTGGGTTTAAAGCACAGTCACCACTGAAAACTGTAAACAGGACTTGAAACAATAGGATCTCAAAACCATTATCAGTGAAACTACATTATAAATGGGTTGAAATGGGAAATTCATCTGAAAGACATCAGCAGTTCCATAACTGGTCAGATGGGGCAAAAGACTGACCTGCAAGAAAATTGAGCTCAAAATGAAATTTTCCTCATTGTTTGGTAAATAGTAAATTTATGTCTATGTCAATGGGTCTGAAAATTGACCATTTACCACATATAGGCACAATACATTTTTTTTTTAGAATGTAGTGTGGACTGGAGTCACTCTCGAGTAAAAACGTGTGGACATGATATGGTATTCTTAACACATCTTCAGTAGAATTTGGGGTGAAAATGACTCAAAAAATCTTTTATTGACTTGAAATTTTATATGGACGAGGTAAATCAATATAAATACATAGTTTGAATGGGCGAATTGTGCTACTTCATTTCATTTATCTCCAAAAATAATTTTCTTTTTACAAATGAACCGCATAGTTCTAGTATGTTAAACAATTCTCAGGAGCTACATACAAAATACAAAATAAAGTATTTTCTTTGTAGAGACCTAAAGTTGACTATGTACTTATTATTGGAATGATCCCAAGTGTATCCTACAGTTATGTGAAGGAAATAGAAGGAAATAATTTTTCAAGCGAATTCATTTACTATATATTTAGATAACTAACAGAGATTCCACCAGTACAGTCAACTTTTAGATTCACCTTATACACGTTGCAAAACATATATGTCTCAAGGAATGTCAGAAATGTCTTTGTCCATCGGTTTCATATACAATACAATTTTCAAAACTAAAAAAAGTAGCAAAAAATACACCAACTCACCTGCAATAGATTCCAATCATTACTATACATGGGACATAAAAACTGATGCAACTTGAAACAACAGCATACGTTGGTGTCAAATCAAGCGCACACGTGGGATACTTTTTGCCATTGTCTTCGTATATTAATGGTGATTCCGGACGATGAAGTCCAAACGATATTGGAACGAATGAAACCAGACCAGCTAGTAACCAAATCGTGACTATTGTACCTACAGCAACACGTCTGGTTACCCACCGCCCGTATCTGAAATATATATACAAGAAGAATACATATACACTTTTGCTGATTGCTTAAACTTGAGTTGTTTGTATTTGTGTTCAACTTTTGATATAATTTTGGCTGACTTTAACTGAAGTGAATGGCAGAAGCACTATATAGAACAAACATTTTTAGCTCCTTAGAAATGAGGACATTTGTTATCGTAATATACTCACTCCTGCAGCTGAAATAAAAGCTGTTATTAAGTATTGTAAGTAACTATGTCTTTAATCTCATTAAACGATTAAAGTCAGTACAAAGTAGCAATCTGTTGAAAAGAAAATTTGCTAAAAAAAAAAATAGAAGAAAATAGAAGATACAACGGAGAAAATATAAAATGTAAGAATTGAATGTGAAAGTAAAATTATTTCCATTTTTCCTTTAAGGATTATAAAGAAATAGATTGAGATATTTTTCCCATTTTGCACAATTTCTTTTATCCGCGATTAAAATTGTAAGCCATGGCATGGCCCAACAGAATGGTACTGTAAACAAATGTTATAAAAACTGTTTCGAAACATTGCGGATAAGACCGGATAAGGCATACATAGCCTCGTATAATTTCCGTTGAGAAAAGTACTAGAGTTCATTTTCTCTGTGTTCCAGGTTTGTAAAACATCCGGTATACAGCTGAATGACTCAATTTTCAAATAGTAGATAGATCAATCTCTCTGAGAATTGGAAATAGGGACGCAGAGTGTTAGTTATTACCCATGAAATTGAACTTCTGACCAAAACAAATAGGTGACATTTTGTCGATCTCAATAGGTGTCTTTTGATGTTTGAATCCAATATGACATAGTTTATGGACAAAGAAATTCTACAGAATTTTCTAACAATTTTATGACGACAAATTCTGAGTTGATCATGAAGCTTACCAAAAATATGTTTTTCTTCAAGTTGATGAATCTATATAAGAGAATTCATTTTGAATCAATTCTTTCTTCCATTAACAAAGGATTTTCCACGTTTATCTGACCCTCGCTTATAGTAATGAAAAGTTTTGTTTTCTAGAAAAGAACCAGACAAACTCTTTGAATTGTCTCACAGGCAACTTAGAAAAACTCAAAAAGCGCTTCACCTTTCTAAATACTGCCACCATCGTTTTTCTTCAATACTTTCTTCTTCATAAATACGTGATGCCTGTTCTAACATAAGAAAGTCGTTTCCTCTACCCTTCCTTTTAGCTCCTCATGTATACAATGCAATGACTATAAACAAACCCAGAATGCATGAAATACAAGAGACTACACTATACTATAAAGACAAAATCATATTATCGAAAGAAAAATTTCAGACAAGAAGTGCTTTTGCATTTATTTATTATTTGGTTTTTATGCATTCAACCCCATGATGCATTTTTATATTTTTCAATGTTTCTCACGGAGAAACGAAAATAAAGATTTAGTCTGACATATTTCTTAGGGAATAGAAGTGGTATTCACCGTAAAATTGACTTTGTCAGAATGATGGAGCATACGAGGTGCAACGAGTGTGGAAGGTATTTCTCTTTGCATATTATAATGCACGTACGAAATAACATGCACCCAATTTTGTATGAATGTAAAAAATTCGAACTAGAAATCAATGAAACTTTTTCGTACCTATATTTAGATGTCTACGTCGGTAACAAAACACCAACCTAAAATGTTTCTTATGTCACATTCACACGTTCAAATGCTTCACATAATTTTTATTAATCCCAAATGACCGCATATATACATTTCACTTGAAACGTATTTCTTTCGTCAGAATATATTACGAATTTAAGACCATCTACTGTGACAAGAAAAAAAAACGTTTTGATAAAAATTAAGCTTTGATTATGTTTCTCTTGAAAGCTTCTACATTATTGAATTCTGAGAAATATGTTAGTTTTACGAACAGTTAATTATGCAATAGTTTGAATTATAAATGGAATGAATAAACTAGTCATGACAACCATCACTACTAGTTTGGAGTGGAGTTAATGGTAGCGACAATTAATACAATTGTAATGAATAGCATGCAATGACACAAGTTGTATAAAACTACCATCCTATTTACGGGTATTAATATGACAACATTATTTACTCACAACATTTTCTAAAATTGACTTAAATATTCTGACTTATCCTACTCTCACGATTTTCATGAATTCGGCATACACACACGAGTCTTTTATACTGAAGACTTTATAGTGCAACTTTTTTTTTATCTCGAATTTAGTTGGTAAATCGGTTATTCGTGTAGGAAAATATATTTGCTATCGAGTCAAAGGGAAATGATTTTAGAACGAAAGCTTGAATGTTGTTTATTCAGATGCAGTTGCTGCATTTACATTTAAAGTTTACTTGTCGAGTTCACCTTTGTGACTCGGGTAAATATAATAAAACTACTTTTATGCAACATCGTTGTGAAAAATGAATTTTATTTTCGATAAAAAGCTCAATATTTACTTTTCGACATGAGGCCTGTGCCCTTAGCTCAGTATGTGTATATGTATATAACCATTATCCACTTAAGGAGTGTCGACTAACATCGTACAACATGGAATAGAATTATTAGTGTGTATGAACTTTCAATTTGGTAAATTGAAAAGATTTGTCAAACATAGATGTATATATACTGTATACTGTATGCACAACACATACAAGAATGGCGAACAAAAAGTCTATAGAATATTCATACTCCTTCAGGCAGTTTCATCCCTAATGCGATGGATTAAATATTATACAGAAATGGTGATATTTACACTTTTTACCATACGTTTCACATAAATGTATACCAAAATTGTTGGGATTAGCCTACAGCTACAGTAACAAATCCAAATACCTGTATGAGACATTTTTATATATTATATTCGAATGCTTGATTTTTCTTCCCCTATAAATAAATTGAAATTTGAATTTATTTATATTTTATATTCGTAACTGTGCACCCAAACATAAATAATAAAGAAATTGGTGAATCCTATATATTATCAAATATAAATTCGAAATTTGTAGTAGGATTGAACATAAACATTTATGGAACATTATTCATGCGGCGAAATTTTATTTTTGCTGTTGGGGGGAAAGATGTTTAGATTGATGCATTTTCAGATAAAATTTTCCAATTTTATTATGGAGAATTGAGAGTTTGCCGGTGTTATAACTTAATTTAAATGTAAATTAGCTAAGCCTTAATCGGTCCGCATGTCTTTACATTGTAGAGTCATTTAAACTGAGGTTTATTTTTTTTTTGCATTTCAAATATCTTTTGTATTTTCGGTTAATGGCAATGAAAAATTGAATACAAAATTCCCCGTGTCTTTGCTTTACCCCGCCTTTCTCTAAAATGTTACTCAGTAGTCTATATTCTTATAATAAATCTGTGAATCTGAACCAGCGCTCGGGGAGCTTCTGGGTTATATATTAGATTAGACTAGTTATATATTAGATTAGATTAGTTATATTTATCCTCTACTATAACCTCCGATATTACTTCAAGGGAATTTCCCGATGTTAATAGAGAAGTAGTTGAGAGAGTAGAAAGTGGTTCGCTACAATCTATCGCTACAATATTTTTTTTAATACAAGATAACAATAGCTAGAGCTCATCGTTCTTGTCGTCACTGTCGATTGCAGATGACTAGCCTTACGATGTATGATAATGCACTATTGTAAATGCTGAATTGCTTGTTAAATTTATTGAAATGTTTCACTCAAAGCGATTTTTCTTCTGCGCCGCATGTTCAAAGTTCAACAAAAGGATTTTCCTTAATTTCCGTTTCTGTTTCATTTTGTGTTTCATGGAAACAAGATCTATCTTCGCAATGTCGAATGCTCGATTATGGTTTCAAAAAATGAAAGAAAATGTTTCAAAAATCCTAAATGTCTTCAAACATTTTCTAAAAATTCAGCAGAAAGTGTATGGACTGTAAGGTATATTTTCGTGTAGTTTTGTGATTTATGTTGAACCTCTTGATTTTATGGAGCAAGCAACATTATAAGGATTGAACCGTTGGATACGTGATGAAAATTTGTAATTACTTAATGTGAATGCACTTAGTCATATCGATTCAAACAATGAAAGTTACCGTCTCCGTCCATACGTCGACAGGTGCACCGAATTAAACTTTCAGTCGCTGGTAAGAAGGCGGGCAAACGCTGCAGTATGCTTTGAACACGATGTGTTAACCGGAAGAGTCAGCTACCAAGCCATTCGTGACAGAATTACCTTAAATGATGGATCAAGAACACTAAGGAACTCGTTTGAACTCGAATTGATGCTCACAGACGAGAATATCTGACTTATTCGCCGTTCAACTTTTCCTGTCGTTTTTTTAACTTGGCAGCGATTCACTCAGACCTAACTCTACCATCGCGAGAATTTCGCCGACGATTCGACGTTTGGAACATTTGCTCCCTGCTAGTATTGATGAATATGTACTGATCGTTTCGAGATTTCGTTTTTGTTTTATTTTGTTTTGATTTTGATTTTTTTTTTTTTTTTTTTTTTTTTATTTTAAGATAAGCGAAAAAAAGACTGCTCAAATTGAACAGCCAGTAAAAAATCGATCTTTTCAAAAACAGAAATTACAATAAATAAAAATCGTCCACTCTGTTTCTTCCCAACGTTCCAAGAATGCATGCTGCGTTTCCCCTTTGAATAGCAATTGAAATTCTTTGCAACAAGTAGTCTGTTGAACGCTTTTCCCCTGATGCTTTTTTCATCAATGATCCTAATTTCATGACAAATTTCTTTGTTTTTTTGATTTTGATGTTTTCTATCTTTTTTTTACGATCTAGACGATGCCATTTGGCTATTATTGTGAAGATTTTCTTTGAAATTTAGATGGTGCCACCCTTGGCTTTTTTGTGATATCTTTGTGATAACTTTTTGTTCCTCCGCTAGCTTGCTGGAGGTTTGTGCTTTTACTTGCCTTTGACGTTATCTTTTTTTTACATTTAATTATTTTGTATTTGAATAATGTCGGCTAGAGAATAGTAGACATCAATAAAAGCTGTACCCAATTAATTATTCAATCTTTTTATACTTCCTTTGAATATCGTATTTTTTTAAACTGATTAATGCAAAATCTTTTACTTCATAAGTCTTAACATTAATTTAAAATACTGCATAAGCCAGACTGTATCGTTTGTTTGGTCCTCATTGTTGATAACCGATGAACCGTCTTCACGTCTGTCTCGTTTTAGCTTGGAAAAACCAAGCCAGATCTCAATATATTAGCGGACTGACTCTCAAGCAGCGCTTATTATTCGATTTTTTTTTTCTCGAAAAATCTAAAGAATTTTAAGAACTTTTGGAATTTTTTAACATTTTTTTTGAATTTTAAGAATATTTTTGAATTTTAAGAATATTTTTGTGTTTAAGAATTTCAGATTTTTTTTTTAAATTCTGAAGAATTCAAGAATTGAAATTCCGAATCGGAAGTTCCACTCATATGTATCTCAACACCAGCATTTCGTGTTTGCTAGTGATGATAACATAAGAACTTTACTTATATTTCGCTAAACAAAAGTTTCTGTACGTCAATATATATTCCATCAAACCTTCAGTTCACCCAATTCAATTTCAACAGATTTCCACTCGAATGGTAATGATGCGCTTGTTGTGAGAACTATGATTTGTAGATCAAAATGTTTGGATATATTTTTTATAACCAAAATACCTCACCCATCAATTTGTGTCAATCAATATCGTTTCGGTAAAATAGATCCATTCAAACAAAACCATCAGTGATTCTAATCAAAATTTATATTTAAAAAAAAAAAAATAATTCTGTACTGCTCGTATTTAACGTCGAATTGCCTTTTTTAATACCCTCTTTGTACATCCGATTCAAATTAATCACAGCAATAAATTTTCAATGCTCCTCATAGACTCTACAGATATGAATTTCGCATCATTCAAAGCTGATGATATGAGTGTGTATTCTTTGTGTTACGGGATAAACATAAAAAACAACTTTGGGAAATATAAATCACTGATTTTCGAAAACCCATTTCATTCGTGTGAAAATCAATTTCAATTGCATTAGGATACAATATTCGAATGTTCTTATATATGCACATACCGACTATGTTTTATGTATTCCTAGTATCCTAGTTCATTTATGGGAGGCATAGAAAATCGTATATAGATATATATGTGTGATGTTGATGAATATTGTCTCAGTAGACTTACGTGGAAAAGATGTATAGACCCCACAAATAGATTTTCCACTTGATTGAAAGGATGATAAACGTCCTCGTTTTCGAATTGTTTTTTTTTTCCTAAAAAGGGTTTTTTGAAGAAGTGCCTGATTTATAGATTCAATGGGTTTAACAATGTAGATTGTACGTGTATCTCGTTTTTATTTTGAGTTGGCAAGTGAACTGTAAACAAATATAGTTCTCATCAATTAAGGTTTCGTTCCCCGACAACCAATTCACACATCATTATAAACACTTATATGTATCAATCAGTTAAATAATGTTCATTCGCAGTTTGATTGCTCATTGAAGCCTGTAATAAATTGATTTCATCATCTCAAATATTACATGCAGTACAAGCACGTTCAAACAGTTGTATGTAGATACAAATGAATTTGTAGTTGAATCGGAAAGTTAACATGAATAACATGAGTTTGAATTTAGGTCGGTATGAATCGACGTTATGCTCAGCCACCCGCGTCGAACTGTAGTAGCTTGTTACGAAATATTCTCAAGTGTCACTTAGCGAGACATCTGTATTTTGCATTGAAATAAATGGGAGTTTAAAATTTGATTAAAAATATCTTGAGGTAATTGAAAGATGAGATTTTATAAAAGAAAAAAAATTGAATCGACTTTCCTGAAAATAACCAAAAGAGGAACCCCCAAAACCAAACCCTTTTTCTTTAAGCCTGACCCAAACTCGAACGTTTACTTTCTTTGAAAAATTTAATATCTGTGAGGTTTTCTTTTGAGTTTTGCTTACAATTTTCGGGAATTAATTTCCAAATAGTAGGTCCTGGCCCTTCATATCCTTGGATTTCTTATAAGGATTTGTGTTGATTCCGTTGCCTGGTGAGTCTCTACAGTACCCATGTCAGGTCAAATCTTGACTATATACGCCTCAGTGGTGTGGAGCCCGTATCGGCTTCACTTAGCGTTGACATTGAAGAATACAGAAGAATTTTGATGAAAGACGTAAAGAACAAACTAAACTTTATTGATATAAGATAATGCAAGCAAAGGGTATAACAACACTAACACATCTGCATGTGGTTATTACAACAAACATTAGTCCAGTGATATTACAACAGTAATTTTAGCTAATATTTAAAAGATTGATTGACTATTGAACTGTTATAGAGGAATGAATATCAGTGCCGGACTGGCCCTTCGGGCGTTGTATGAAGAAAATTTGCAAAAGGCCCTTCGTTGCCATTTATTCATAGAAAATCAAAAAGACTCTTCGAGAACTGCCCGAATGCCAATAGAGCCAGTCCGGGCCTGATGAACATTGAGATTATAGACACGGCTCTAGCTATAATGCAGTAGTAGATACTTGACGATTCAAATGAAGTGACAGATTTGATTATTTTGTTACACTAAGCATTACGAATACGTTCGACATTTCAAACTATTTATTTTAACTAGTGAGGACCATAACCTGTCCTACTCGAGGGGTTGGGCTGTTTTCCTCCTTTCCAATATAAAAATTTTTGAAACCCATTTTACCCACCAAGAATTAAAAATAAACATTGTAATAACGAATATACGTTTCCAATACTCTAAATTTAAATATGTTTGTCAACATTATTAATTCATTCGCAATCTCAAGTTCTTCAAATTGCACATACTTTTAAGGAAGCTTTGACGCGAAATTTCCATTTAATTGAAATCGGCTATATATTTGTTTGTGCAATAAACTGCACAAAACAACATTCTAGTCACTTTATTGACAATGAAGAATTTGATGGGGAATTCCAGTCAACAGAGTTGAAATGACAACATATTTTCGTTAATTAAATACGATGTAGTATCGTTCGCCTTATTTTCTTTCTGTCTATGAAAACATTAACATGTGGTACAACAAGTGGCTACATAACTCTGTTGTCAACAGCGAGGCTCTACAATGTCTAGTCCATATAAAATAACGATTTTTGGAGTATAATATAATGCTCTTGTACATATTTACTATTAGTTTAGATATGAATTTTCGTTTCTAGGGTGAAAGTAACTGGTGAAATTGATGGGACTCTTTCTATTTTCCGTCTACGTCTACATCGGTAAATAGGATATGAAAACCACACAACCGGGTAAAAGTCCAGGTAAAAATGACAATTTTTTTTTATTGAAAAAAATATATTTACTTGGCAAGAAAGGATAATGTTGTTTACACGAAAATAAAACAAACGCATACACTTAAGGCGAACCATTTTATAGCAATACATTTTTGCTATTGTAAATTGAAATTCGTTCTGCAAGGATTCGCTGAGTTTGAAAATAAGCAAGCCGTCAGAACAGTCGGAGTGTTTGCTGCGACTGAGCCCCGTACGACCCGTAAACCTATTACGTACGTGACCCTAGTGCATCCGTAGCCCTAATTCGTCCGTGATCCTAATTTTTCCGAAGCCCTAATACCTCCGCAACCCTAACACAGCTATAACCCGTATGTGCCTGTTACCATAATGCTTCCCACCTAGCCAGGCCTCTCACTCTAAATTTGGACTCCTTATTAAGGAATTAAGGAGGTTTTAGCACAAAAATAAGAAGAAATAAGGAAATTGTTTATTGGATTTATTCTAAAATACAGCAATTAACATCGGAAGTCCGCCTCAACTTTAAAATAAAATGCATTATTGTTTATTTTGACGTATCGTTTTTGTAAAGTTGTATCGTAAAATTCACTTTTATCACGATGAAAATTTGAATATTTTGGGCGCGTTTAAGGCTTGAATTAGATTCCGTACAGAAAATCTATTTTTTCGTCGCTCGGTTAATGCGCTTAGTTAAAGAAGCAAAATTTTGACAAGAACAGCGGTCACATAAACACAAATTATTTCATTGATTTTATTTAATTAAACACAATGTCACCACTCAAAAATAATTATTTTGCATCAATACGAAAATCAAACACCTTTTTACATCAAAAATGTCAAGTTTCACTGACAAGTTAATTCTTCATGAACAAAATAGGCCGTGAAGAATATAACCTCACAGTTAACTTTGACAGATTTAACTGAGCGAAAAAAGTTAACGCCAGTGAAACAAATACAATTTCTGTACGTCCTCTTAGCAAAGATTAGATTTACCAATTATCACTGTAAGTGCGCTTCAAAATTCAAAATAAACCGCATATCACTGTTTATTTTGACGTACCTATCGTTTTTGTAGGGTGGCAGTTTTCAATCAGTTTTCGATGCGACAAAATTTTTGAAATTTAAGACGTACTTACGGCGGGAATTCTTACTTGACCCCACCCTCAAGTTTAAAAACTTGCTGAATTAGATTTTGATCTCGTTAACTGCAAAAGCTGTTCTTTCCCGTTCGAATTTCGAAATAATAAATTGGTGAAAGTATAAACGTATAAATTTGAAAGAAGTAAGTGTAAATAAGGCTAAAACCTTGAATTGTTTGTACTAAGGACGCATGTCTGAGACAATGTTAAGGGTGATTTATATGTTAAATCAAATAGTTCTACTCGAGACCTCGAGCCGAGAGGCGGAGTGGAACCACAAAAATATAATGTTAAACCAATCATGAGCTTAATTTTACATAAATTTTACGTATAAGGAAAATAAGGATTTTTTAATAAAATAAGGAGGAATAAGGAGGTTTTTATAAAAATGAGGAAATAAGGAGGTGTGAGAGGTCTGCACCTAGCCCAAGTGCGGCACGTGCAATTTTAATGAAAGTATTCATATTCATCTTAAAAATCGCACATAGCGCAATTACGAAAGTCCGTACGAAGTACCTCTCAAATAAAACAAAAATCACTGATCAACACTAAGTTAAGCTCTAGGTTCAGTTCAATAAGAATTTCCATGTAATCATAGTACATCACGTCCCGAGGTTCTAAATTTTTATTTTGACAAGTGGGGACGTTATGGACCGACTCGAAGAGGTTGTATTCCCACCTGTCAAAATAAAAGTATTTGGAGCCTCGTACGTACAGGTACGTGGTTCAGGTTAATTCAGGCTCAGTCTGATCTGATTGAACATTGAAATCAGTCATTCTCACATCAGGTTCAGGTCAAACTGTCATGTTCCGCGCATCACTCGTGCGTACGACAAGATTTCGGCAAATTACGATAAAATTACTTTATCACACTTGTGAGAAAAAGACATACATTTCAATGACAAAGTAATCCATGAAAAGATGACATTTCAATTCTGCAACTTTGCTGCGAAAAGTGGACTTTTTCATCCATGATTAGGGTGACGTATTAAGGGTCGCATTAAGTTGATAATTTAATTCTTCAAAATGCCCTATTTTTTGGCCTTGCAACAACAATAACTAAAAATAACTTGAATTTGTCCCTGGCAATGTTTCTATTCCTGAATCCGTTGTGGAAATACCTCTTCAATCACAAGTAAAGTTCTGAAATAGTTTGGTTCAAATATACGATTTTTTCATATTACAAATTCTGGAAAATTAGACCTCGACAAAGCTGGATGACTCACAAAAGCTCCACCAGAAAACTTTTTGATCTATGTGAAAAAGTCATAACGTAAGGCCTTGTCTTGGTGATCTTAAGAATAGGGTGCAGTATTTTATTTTGCGAGTCCTGGGATATGTTTGATCCAGAATTGACTCATAATTGCTATAAAACTAATTAAAAAAAATTTGAAGCTACAACTTCTGAGGTAGATTTGGAAAATTCTCAAGGAAACTGCTTTCACGAAAAGAAGTTTGATTTTTTTTTAAACTAGCGTAAACAACTTTCATTTGTTTTGAATCTTGTTAGGATCTATTAAAGAACAAATAGAAGGTGTTTAGACTAGTTTTTTATAACATTTTTCAAACCTTCAGGTACGGCTATTCAAGAATTTTCAAACTTTGATTTTACGTAACAGTGAGTGTAGACAAACAGAATCTTTTGTGGGGGTACCACTCTCGATTACACCACTATCGTTGTATGCAATACAGTGCGAAATTAAGTGTTTTTGTTACACGATGTGGTTCAACTTCCACAATTTACAAATGAATATTATGCCACCGAGTGATAAATGCTACGCTGGATGTGTACCTAAAAAAGGATGTCGAATGTGGAATGAATAATCGTTGAAAATGTGATTTGTTTATCTTTTCCCACTGTAACTACTCTATTGAAAATTTTCTTCGCCATAATATCACCATTAGATACAAAAATGTATTATAGGTAAGACGATTTAAACACATCTGAAAGGAAAATCTGTCTAAGAACTTTAACCTTACCTTTGAAACAGGTATTACATTTGTGGAAAATGTAAATACCACTAAACACGTTTTGATCAAGACAGTACGGACGGATTTATTAACCGCTAGCATGTAAACAACGTTCACTAAGCTGTTTATTAATTTTTCTTTTTCCATAAAGAAGAAAATAAATTTTATTCGGTTGTAATAGTAACCAGATGAAATTGCTCATATCTACCACAACCAGTGATGATTCTGCCACTGGTTTATATTTACTTAACCTACTTCAAATTCAAATTTAATTTTTTTTATTAGTAATTGCGATAGATGATATTAATAAACCGTACAACTGCAAATACATCGTAATATTAAGTGCTATTTTGCAGGTTGAACATGTCAAAGGCATACATCACGTTCTCTAATTTGAATTTTACAGCACTTTTGCTGGAATATGCTTTAACGATTTTTCGAGGGCTGTTATTACAATTGAGGTACTCTGAAACTAATGCAAGTGTTTATCTACGGCCATTAAAGTTAAGTGAGGTATGCTGTCGTACAATAAGATACAGTTCTCTTATCACTAGTACTTGATCCACTTATAAGAATGTCGCTTTTAAGACGTATTTGCTTTTTAAATAATCGTGCAGAAAATACCGAACAGAAGCAATGTAAATATCGTAAAAAAAATTATTTTCTGAAACCACAGAACATCTTTGTTCACACTTTTATGAGTATAGAAATTCATAATTTCCGTTCTACTTTTCGTTCGTTTTTTTTAAATAAAATTTTCAATTTGTACCTTTTAATGATGCTTTTTTACGTTGCTCCTTACCCTCTTAAAAGAACAACCAATTCAACAATTCAAGGAAATGGTATTGGTCTTAGTACTACAAGTCATGTGTCTTTTCACAGATCATAAACATACTATTAGCCAGCGTCTACAAAAAGCTTCTGTATGACTAGTTGTTTAATGGCTATTCGCAATCGATAGCGAATAGCCATAGTATGCATTCAGCATGCCACAAAAACTTTTACGATTGGTTCATTCTAAAAAATGCACAATTGACAGTTTTAGATTTTTAAGAGTTTTGAAGGTCATCGATGTTCTAAGACGTATTCAAATTTTGCGCCAAAATATCATAAACTGGAAACACTTAATTGATAGAGAAAATCGACGACTTTCAAAACTCTTAAAAATCTAAAATTGTATTTCCTCAAGATGAACACACGTAAGAATTCTGTTACAACAAAACAGATGAATAAATAATGTGCAATGGGACATTAAACTTTTGACATTTTTTGTATTTTTTTTATAAAGATTTATTTAAGAAATTCACATATACCAAGAAAAGGTGGTCAGGCTAAGCCCTCATCCCAACCTGTAAAAACTTGTATTTAGATTAAGAATGTTATTGTAAACAAAAAATTGTTATACACTATTGCCGAATTTTCAAGTTTTTTTACTTTTAATTTATATTTCAATTACGACTAGGACCCAAATTCAACCAAAAAGCAAACCTTTTTCGTGAGAGAATTAAGAAAAAATGACATGAGAAGAAAAGAGAGGCATATAGAGACGTATAGTCTTTTTTATGTTTGACTGATCTTTGAAAATCAGAAAACAATTAATTAAAAATATAAATGTTTATAATTTTACGATAGTGTAGAATAATTTTTTGCTTAGAATAATGTTGTTGAACTTGAGTCATACCTAAAACTTTTTGAATCTGTTCGGAATATATGGATATTTCTTAAGAATTTTTTTTTCAGAATTTTTGAAAAACTTTCGCGAGTGCGAATAGTCAATCATCATACACTTACTATTTTCCCGCACGTACAAATAGTCACTTCGGAGTTAAAACTCGTGAATAAATATGAATCCACAAGCTTGTAGAGAAAAAGAATCAGAAGAGAATGGAATAATAAATGTTTCATTCTTCAATTTTACGTGATACGGCAAAGTAAATGGCGCCTCGCTCATATAAAATATGCATTTACATTGCCGAGTGGACGAGTGGAAATTCAGCCCTACCCTGCGGGTCGGACCATAAAAATTTGGAACCTCTGTAATGTACTATTAAAAGTGACTCACACATACCATAATGGAAATGTCGTTTATAATAAATATTATGCACGTATGACAAAGCGGTCGAGGCTTGCCGAGACGGCTTGTCATACGTGCATATTCTTTTTTATCGCATAAGCGAAAACGAGACAACCAGATATGCGAATGACACTTTGACAATTTACAGAAGTATAATGTTTGTTTATATATCCTAGGTGAATAATTTTTTCGGGGAATCACACCGCGTATGCGATAAATGACTTTATTGCATTGCGGTGAATATATCGACATTAAACACTGTTTTTCGGTGTATTATACCAAACATTATTTCTCTCAATTATTCCATTGATATGACGTCATTATTATTTATCTAGGTAAATATATCCTACATTAATATGTTGATAAGTTGGTCGCAGGGCCGTAGCCAGACTTCAAAATCTGAGTGCGCTAGGGGGGGGGGGGGGGGGCGCAAGGTCCAAAAAAATTATTTTGTATGGGAAAAATTAAAAAAAATTGAAAAAATGACTTCGCTAGGAGTGGCGCCGCCCCCCTGCGCCCCATCCAGATACGGCCCTGGTTGGTCGTTTCCTCAATACAATAATAATTATTATGTGGTAGGAGGGGTAATGAGATCGTTACACTTCTGTACATAACACGAACGAGCGTTTGCGTTGCACTCGTATTTTGTGTAATATTAATATACAAGAGTGTATAGCGTTGAAAATATTCTCCTGTAACATAATATACTATTACTTTACACACACTATGTAATACATTTTTATCTACCTAGGTGAAATAATAGCAGTGAAAAAGTGCTAATATTTCGCCGTCGGTAGATAGCATATTCACCTCTGTCCAAATGTTTATTTAGACACTTGGGGTTATAACATTCGCCTTCAGCTCATGCAATAACTCCCCAAGTGTCTAAGTAAACATGTGGACAGAGGTGAATAATCTACTATTTTTAGACAGGCATCAGCAGTCGCCAGTAATTTTCTTGACACCGTCGACTCATCATGCCTTGTTTACCGAACTAATTTATCGCAAAGATAATATGGAATTAATAACGGCAATATTCATTGAATCTATTTATAATAAATTCATTTAAATTTGCGGTGACACCCTTCAGATTGGAACTTTTCATATCTGTTCTGAAATGTTTTTAGTTTGATAAAAACATAATAATAGAAAACTGAAAAGTTGAAAGAACATATATAAATTTTTATGACATGTACACAATACAATGCTTAATCGCGTAAAACATATCCAATCCATGTAGGGTATGTGGTATGTGGAAGTACATTTTATAATAATTCGCTCGTCACAAGCGAATTTCTGAGGCTGTCAGTTTAATTACATATAAAGTTAATACACAGCAATACGTCCATTACAGAATATAATTCTATTAATGACTTTAATTTAATTAGAATTTTTTTAATGAATGGCAAAACTTGGCTTATGTATGAAGTTCATCAGGTGTTAAAATATCCAACTGCGGTAAAGTAAGTTTTGTAGTGCAGATCTAGGATTCTGGCACAAAGTTAGGCCGAAATAAAGCTGAGCACTGGTATGGTTTAGCTTAACCTGATCTGAAAATACCGGAACTTACTTTGACATGAGTCTGATGTGATATCAATTTTGACCTGACACGAAATGACTTGAAACGTGGATTGAATATAGTAATCTGACAGGTTTTAATGAAACCAGATTTAGGTCGAATCAAGCTATTTTTCTAAAAATACCGGTTCGGACCTGATTTTTGACCAAGGATTACTTAATCCGAGAAATAGTCCAACAGTAGTCATACAGGGAGAAGTAAGTGAAACTCGAAATATTTTTTGTTTTTGGAGTTGAGGTTTGTAAATGATTCTAATGAAAATCTAGATTTCTTATTTTAGTATTTCATTCCTGCTGCGATGGCGTGAAAATAAAAATCTAGATTTTCATTTGTTTAACAAATTGCGTGTGGAACCATTTGCAAACCACAACACCTCCAACAGAAAATATGCGGAGTTTCACTTATCTCTCCCTGTAGCACCGGAAAAAAGCAAGTATTCGAAACAAAATTCTTTATTTTACAAGAGAACACAAGCCAAAGTTGGTGCTCGTCTTTTTACTGCCGTAGTTATTAATGGGCTTTTCACCTTCTTTTTTTAATTTTTATTTCGAATGTTGTATTGCTTCGGTTGTGTTCCGAACATTGAGATAATTTTTATTCATGAAGATTGCAATTTTTCCATCCAAACTTTTTTTTCTAGCCCTACTAATGGTAAACAACAATTTTGTTTCGTTGTTTTAAAACAGCACGTAACCTGAATATACTGTCTGACTGCGTCCCTGGTTTTAGAATTGTTCATCCTCTGTACACTTTTTTTACATTTTATACGCCGACCGACGGTTGATATTTTCGATAGGAATGTACATTTTGTTGGACCCACTTAAAATTTATGCCCCACCACAAACAATCTTGGGTGCGCACTTGTGTATCAATATTGTTTGAATGAAAATGTCATTCATGAATTTATAAAATTTTACCCGCCTCGTACATACAATGGATAAATCTTTGTCAGACAAATAAATTTTTATCTAATCCCAAACAATGAAAAAGCAATTTATTGGTCCGGGAATATCAATATAACATCAGTAGTGTGATATCATCAAACAAAAAACATAAAAAAGACCCGTACGACACCTATTGTCAATGCAATAGTTAGTTGTCCTTAAAAATCGTTATATCTTGAAACTACAATGCTGCACATCAGCTAGAGAAAAACGAAAGTCTCAAAAGCTTGAAATACATAGTCTCACGGACTCAAATCTATTTTCTATTTGAGATTTTCATTTTGTATATTTTGCTGATTTGACTTCTCGGAACAACCACAACAGTTCCTCCCTGCGACGTGTTACACATCTAGCAGTAAACCTGTAAGACCCCTACAGCTCGTACGGGTCTAAGAAATGAATAAAATGAAAAGCGAAATTTTAAATGCTCTAGCACGGTTGGTGACAATTTTTTCATTTCACCGAGAATGGAAAATGTTTTTAATCTAAAATACAACTTAAATATTTGCAAAACTTTTTTTTTCTTGTGAAAGGAAAAACTTTGTTTATTATTAAAGTGTAGAAATAAAATTAATTTCTTTTTATTTTTTGGTTGATATTTTTCTTACCGTAGTGGGTCTTTTATATGAATGTATCGATCCAATGAAATGGCACACAGATTTAAAATTGAAGCTGTTGAGCACATCACATCGAACGCGACCCAAGTATCACAAAATTGAGCACCAAATACCCAATAGCCTGTAATAAAATCGTCATACATTATAATAGAAAGTTATATTTCGTGCAAACTCATATTACAATTTATTATTCAGAAATTCGTAAAGGGATTTATGAATTTTCCTTTCTGAAAATTTTTTTTTCTTTCTTTTTTGCTCTGCTTTAAAGTAATGTTCTGTGTACTTTTGTAGACTTAACGAATAGCAGCGGGTAGGCAAATATGGTTTCGATGGATCTTTATTTGGGGAATATGAGTGACTGAAAAAGGAATTGAGAGATATATGTGATTTTCTTTTTCTTTTCGCATTCTCTAAGCCCAGATGTAAATACGCATAAATGTGTGACAAAATAGAAAAACCTTTTCCTTTGTTTGCAAACATGATAAACATTTTTTTTCGGATTTGTGATGGATAAAGAGATTTGTGGAAACATTTCTGTAACTCGTATGTAAGAATAATATTCTTTGAAGGCCCCATCAAATAATAGAAAAACAAATAGATCTATGAGTGACATAAAGTGAAGTACTGCGAAAGAAATGTATTGGTTTGATAAGGAATAACAAGATTGTAATACGGACAGAAATGTTGATTCATAATCACATTATTTATCCTTTCTTGATGTCTTCAATATGACCGCACCACCAATTACATTAATTTGCAGCATTATGTCGAATTTTGATGATTATTCAATTAAAATCGGATTGTGCGAAGCATTTTTTTTTACTTGCTTCTGGTCGGTAATTTTTTGAGCAAATTTTACGCATTTACCGACTAGCACGTGAATCATAGTACGTCTGAGGTTCCAAATTTTTATTTTGACGAAAAGTAATACAACCCTTCCCTTCGGGTCGGGCCATACCATCCTCACTCATTAAAATACAAATTTTAAGCCTATTTGAAGTAATTTGACGTACTAATCTTGACAACACTGATCGGTAATAGTAGAAAGAGTTGGCTGTTGCGGAAGTAATTCATTACTTGAGGGATCACATTTGTGAAAAGATTTGACCTAACAAGTTGGTTTTAAGCAACAAGCTTGACACATAAAATATGACAGGTAGCGATCGTTTGGGGTACAGAGCTTCGTGACTAGAGTGTGATTGAAGGGAAGCGCAATGATGGATTTCGTAAAAAATGGACATTTCGTATTACGTATTTCGTAGTTGGCAAAATATGGAAATATAAATTGATTTTTCTTGAGCACCTCGTACGAAAATCCGAAAGTACAGTGTGTCATGAAATGTCAATTTTTGTACGAAATCCAACACTGTGGTGAAGCAGCTTCTCGTGGGATTATGGCACACCTATTATATCTCGCCGCTCTCGCATTTTGTTTTGCCTATGAGTTGTAGTCAAAATGTGACAATGGTTAAAGAGTTCTTAAACAATGAACAGCTGGCGTTAATTTTTTATTTTTAATTGGTCTACTGTTTTTATAATTTAAATTCTAGTGATTAATCCAATGATGCACTGGGGTGGAATTACGGCTGCAGTTTTCTATATAGAAAAGACTCTTTTTCATCCTGAAGTTCCAAAAACATCACATTCACTCACCAAACTTAGTACCAAAAGAGCAACGGTTTCAGTAAAAAAAGGTTCTTTTTCTATATAAAAAAGAATCTTTTCTACGTAAAAAAGAGTCTTTTCTTTATACAACTGCAACCGTAATTCCACCCCTGGAGATGCAATAATATAAAAGCGAAACTGCCACACAAAACAGAGTCTTTTTTGTGTCGGTGAAATTATAAATTCAATTTTAAAACTAAAATTAAATCAACATCCTGGCAATTGAAATTGTAAATCAATTTGAACGAATCAAATTGTACTCACCTAATAGATCATTCACACCCGCAAATGTCATTACTAAAGATGCTACAAATAAATCAGCAATTGCTAAGGACGCTAGGAATAAATTACCAATTCTTCGTAAACTTCGTTCTGTGTAAATTGCTAGGCATACTAAAATATTGCCCGCGACCGACAGAAAAATTAGCACCGATAAGAAAATACCTGCAAAAAAAATGGAAAATCAGGAGTAAAATCTAAAATGTTCATCATAAAATCAGTGAAAGATGTGAAAGATGTGGATGTTTAGCAAATTATTCACTTTTTATCGTTATACGGAAAATGAAGAAAGATAAAGCGTTGCAGCTTGTTTATGTATATTATGATGGTAAATTTGTTTTATACAACGGCAACGACAACATTTCAATATGGGTAGATTTTAATGGGACTGTAATTAGGCATAAATCAAATAAACATTGCGATGGCTGAGTAAATACATTTATATGCATACACAGAAGAAAAAAAAATATTTCGTAGTCGCAACTTTTATAAAAAAAAAGATTTCCAGTTCCGTTGAACACATTTCACAGATTCCATTTCCAGTTCAAATCCGCACAAATGTATTTATTTCGGGCTTCCGTAGAATTTTATAAATGGAAAAACCGTTCTTGAAATTACATTCTTCAGTAAATATTTAACAACGAGATTGAGAAAAAGAATACAATTTTTCAGTACATCGTCAACCGTTGCTATCTCATAGAAAATATCCTTAAACAATTTATAGTTTCACTGAGTTATATTTGAACGTTCGCTGAACAACTTGTAGTTTAAAAAGATTTGAATTATGAAACAAAAAAGCTTTAATTTTTTTTTAGCTTAAAGGAAAAACTCAAAATAATCCACTAGATTATATTACATAATAGTTTGAGCCTATTCACAATCTTGAAGTTCTACCATAAACTCACCAACTAATAATATTGACAATAATGTAACGGCATCTGGATCCTCCTCAATTTCACCAGTTCGAAGCCATGATTCATTTAAGCTTGTTGTTGCCTATAAATAACAAGAAATCCGTCGTTATTAAACAAATACATAAATCAACAAAAAGCTAAAATAAACCGTGTCGCACGGTTTTAATTCTCAGTCAATAGTTGATATTGAATTCAATTTTTCAAATCACACTTTTAAATGATTATGAGAAGGATCATGTTAAAGAGTAATTCCGAGTTATGACATAAAATATAATCTTTCGCAGTACTGAAGTCTGACAATCTACACATCTAGTGATCTAAAAAAAATTAGTACATTACTATGCAAGGGAAGTAAAGTGATATCTCGTATCCAGATGAGAAAAAGTATCCGAGGGCGGCAGCAGACGATATCTCTTTCGATGTATGACTCAACAAAACGTTTTATTACGTCGTACATGTTGATCAGATCGAGTTTTCAAAGGTTTGTTTATATTAATCCGATTGAAAAACTAATTACGTTACAGAAGTCCTGAGATCACGCACTACACACTGGCATTTTGTTTGATTGAAATCCGTTTAGTCGAAATTTAATTATTTTCATCGTAAACAAAATACAAGAGAAAGGGTTCACATAACAACTACACACACACTACGCCATGAGTCGTACACGTTATGTACTTTTCGAATTGAATCACATTAGCCGCGAGAATCCAACTAGCAATTTAGCAATTCGTGAATATTCGAAGATTCAGTGGTCGAATGGTTAGCACTGCTTGCTTTCACTCAAAGTTTCCGAGTTCGGTTCTCGATGGGGTCAGGATTTTTTTCCGAGTTTCTTTCATATATGCGAATGCAACACAACAATTGAACAGTTTAGTTTCTTTCATTTAAATGCAGAGTAACACAAAACTCCCTAGGGACGGGTCGCGGTCGACGATAGATTAATGTATCATATAAAGTTTATATACAGAACCGTTTAATGTATGACATACTCACTCCGGAACGATAATATGTATTACACACTTGTCACGAAGAAGTCGAGGCTTGCCGAGACTGATAGTGACAAGTGTGTACTCTATTTTATCACATAAGCGAAAACGAGACAACAACATAGACCTGAAGTGTAATTTTTGAATTAAACTTCTAGTTAAGTAATTTTGACATCCGAACACCGCGCGTATGTGATAATAGTTATTTATCTACCAAGGTAGGTATGAAGGTATTTTTTCGCACTAGATGTCGATTGTCGATCCGAGGCGAAGCCGAGGTCGACAAGACGTCGTGTGCGAAAAAATACCGGCATACCTACCGTGGCAGATACAACGTTTTTCGCAATTTCGGGCCATAATCACCTTTCCAATGCAAAATATTAACAAAATTTCTACCAAACATTCACATGCAAACATGAATTCATTTGAACGATCAAGCAACCTGTTCTATATACACATTGCAATGTGATGTATAGAGACGCGCTAAATAAAATCAAGTAGTCAATGCTTAGTATGTACGCTTCAACAATACGTTCTGTATAATTGTGTGACTCTGTAGCCGAATGGCTATGGTCGTTGCTTGGTGTTTGGAAGAATTTTGGTGTTGGATGTTCAAATCCTGGTCTGTGCAAAGTTTTTATTTATAAAATTTAGTCTTTCTTAAAGGTACTGAGCTATGTAGCGTGCGAAAAAAATGTGAAAAAGCCCAAGTGCGAAAAAATAATCAAAAACGCACTGTGAAATAAATACCTTCAAAACGACATTAAATGGATGCATGGAAAGGTGATGATTATGGACCGGAATTGCGAAAAAAACATTTATCACCGAGTTGCATTCAATGTTTTTCTAAAAAAAAGCCAACGAAGTTGAACTTTTCGTTACTAAGTTGAGAAAATAATCATTTCCCACTAAACACACGTTATAGAGTTATTAATACCGAGTTGCGTACCATAATTAGTGGTGAGTAATTGAAAAGTCCAGCATTCGTGAGAATTTTATTGATCTGAGTTGAGACTGAGGTCAATAATCACACGAAAATATGATTTTTGTTTTAATTTTTCATCCCATGTAATACAGTCAGAGGCAGTGAAATTTCAGCATTAATTTGCTTCAGCTGATCCACGCACACATTCAAGACAGTTTATACTTGTTTATGTGGTTGAAACTGCTACATGCACGCACATATGATAGTGTAAAACCGTATAATAGTTATTTTCCTTTAGTTATTTTCTAACGTATGCTAAAAGGTTCGCCTCCAGTTCGTCTTTTTGGCATAAGTTTGGAAGTAGCGAAGTCGTCAGGAAGTCGTTAGCCTTTGTCGGTCTAGTTCTGAAATATTGCTCATTTTCGACACACTATAGACATAACTGTGTTCCTGAATTTTATGCTAAATGACCGTTAAAGCCAATTCTCTCTTGTGTGTCGATGTTTTCGTGAAAAAAACTAACTGAAAATCAGTGTTGAATTCTGATTGATGTTCTGTTATATAGTAAAATGTTAAAACTAATTATGATGTGTCAATTTGATATTCGAACAACTTCCTGCTGTCCATTTACATAAAATCAGCTTTTGATAAAATTGATGAGGTGCGATGCAGGATAATATGACTACCAGAGTGTCCACGTGCATGTATTTAATGCTGGCTTAGCAGGCTTGCCGCTTGCTCAGCTTGATATGTTCTAATAGGTAACGATTATAGAATCGATCAATCACATAGAAAAGGGATAAACATTTGTTTATTTGTGCTGACCGTTCTGACCATCCTTGCTTCGACCAGTTTAAACTGATGTCACTGCACCGTTATTTAATTAAATAATTGTGAAGGGCGCACTCACCAGCTACATTGAAATGGGACCGATTAAAGATAATAATAATGTCAGCAATTTCGTTCATACACAGATTTCCACAATATTAACCACTAATTCTTGGCTTTTCGAACGACCTACGCTGAGAACATAAGCCAATTCAAATATTTTAGACACCAATCAAACTGGTTGGTAAATATTTACTACTCGAAACGTGTATGTACACAATGCCACACATAAATTATTCTACAAGCTTTTGATACATAAAATAAATACACAGATAAAGGTATACGGGGTATATGCGGTACATAGTTTATATCTCGCTCGAATGACTATGCAATTCATAGAGAGAAAGGATGAATGTTTTGCTTCGAAAAATGGAGTTGATGTTTGATAATTTTGTTATATTTCAGCCCCACACTGTCGTCTTTTCAATTACAACATAAACTCATATGAACCATGCATACCAGCAAGCAAATACAAAGATTTTCATCAACATCACTGTCTGAAATTTGGTTTTGATTTAAAAATTTCCATAATATATCATCGTATTATCGTGGTTGATTACACCATGTAATAGGAAATTTGAACTTTTCGTATGTAAAATGGGGAATTGGATTGTAACGCCGATTGTGTTTGCCGTTGTCACTGTATGGCAGATATCGGTCGGCAATAAAGATATTTTGTCGTAAGTGGGGAAATTGTTTTCCTTTTTTTTTCAACGGGACGACAGGCTCGTTCGACATAGTACGTACAAGTTGACTGAGCGATTTCAATTTGTGTCGTGATTTCTTTTTTGGTTTTGTGTTGTTTCTATATGCGATAGAAATTTTCATGTAATGACCTTATTCCAACCGCATTTGCTTTAAACGGGGACCTAACTGAATTTATTTTGGATCTTTTACGTAAAATAAAATTCCGAGTTTTCTTAAACATAATCTCGTATATGTGTATACGTTGTACATAAATCGATTACGAGCGTAATATAACATGAAATAACAGACAATTTGCATATATTGTGTATGTGCATACACATTATGTACCTACGTACGTAATGGAATTATATTATGATATGATATGATATGGGCGATTTCAGCACGTTAGGATAGTAAAAGTATGTGAGTACCTTTACTCCCTGGCGGCCTAAGTGCGTTTTTGCTTAAGCAATTAAGTAGACGCCCTATTTAATAATAAGTATACCTTTTGGAGAATCATTTTGCATAATTATTGAAAATATGAGCCACAGAAAATCAGTCACAGTTTTTAACGTTACCAAGGGCACAAAACAATGTTTGTCGGATTTGCACTTGGCTTAGAAAAAATAGTTGGAATCCTGTCAAATCCTAGGTTCTCAACGGACAGGCTGATTCACGAAGGCATCTAGCAGCAAAATTTGAACGATTCAGTAGATTCTTTCCGTATTTAAATTTTAGTACACAAAACATCCTCTTTTAAATCGATGGAAGCCACTGGGAATTTTTTTGCCTCGTCGTGTTCAATTCAGATTTGTCTTTACGAAGCTAGAGAAAATCCATCTTAAAAGGAAACACTGATACGAAGATCATGATGAATTGAATAAATTCTGTCTATGCGATAAGATAAGGCTTATTCAGTGCATATTCGAAATTTAAACTTTAAAGAATCCAAGATAATTTTAAAAATTATGAAATATAGTTCGAATTCTGGTCTTGAGGTTGCTGGGGACAACATATAAACCCCAACTACTTTGAAAGTTGGCTTTTTGTATTACTAACTGAATTCATCACATTTTGCAAAGACATTCAACTTGTGTTCAACTTTTCTAGTCCCGTTAATTAGGTAAGTTTAGCGGTCGGGTGTCTTTTATGTGTCAGTAAAGTTACGAATATTTTGCTAGTTATGAATTGAATTCAATGAATTGGTGCATGAATGTAAGTCGCTGTGTTCTGTGCTCCTATTGTATGCTATTGTACATGTCGACCCATTATATGTTAAAATTAATGAAACTTTTACAGAACACAATAGCAAAAAAAATATCTAAATTCTGACACGACATTTCCTGAACTGAAAGTGTTGCCTATAATTTCTTAGTTATTTAATATTCGTAGCTTATTGTTCGGTTATTTCGTTTTCCTTAATCCTATCGCAATCCTACAGAAGGGATCTGGCGCCAAATTTGTATTACAGCCATGTCCGCTCCTAAGTTCAGCACATCTCATATGTATTTTGGAAAAGAGCATCACTGTGTACAGGGAAATCAGGTCTAGCATTATGTAATTTATTAAACACGAATAATACTATGTTTTGAAAGGTGTTTTCACTGTAGGCATAACCATCGTTTCATTCATCCAGCAATAAAATAAACAAAACAAAAAATATTTCACTCGTGCCATAAATACAATTCCTTATCTTCATCCTATTAGATTATTTAAGTTATGTCCGTTTTATTCAGGTATGCTATACACACCATGAAAATTCTTCGACTTTTTTTAATATTCAAGGAAAATATCTGAAATAACTCCCTTGGCGATTGTGGCTATTTATTTTCATTAATTATTTTCAACAAAATGTGCTGTTCGAAGTGGATAGAATATTCGTCACAGTAAATTTTTATTTCAATTTTTCCCGTACATTTTGGTCTTTTAAAATGTTATTTTCCACTGAAAAGCCAAAACGTGAAACTTAAATTACTGAGTAGAATGTCAGTCGAGTCAAGAAGTTCGATTGTGAGTGTTAACGACCCTCAACGGTAATTGTTTGACATCGACATACAGAATTAACTTTCGTTAATTTTGGTCAACTCGGTATTTACATGTTACATCCATGAACTACAGTTGGTCTGCTACCTCTGCAACAGAATAAATTTACAAAATGGAACGATAAATATTCAACACCAACAGCGAAGACCAAACCAACGTTGTTTTTCCTACGGTGGAGCGTTTGTATTCAATTATTGAACGAGTGTATAAGATAATCGATATTCGAAGAACAAATTCTCGAACAAATTTTATTATTGCTTTTAAATTATTCTGAAATTGATTTTAGGGAACATAATAAACTTTCTTTAGGCAACAAAGCAACGCTTTGAAATTTTTATAAAGGAAGTAACCAAAATCGGTACTTTTCTGCCTACGATCGAACTTTTTTTGGTGATTTTGTTGCAATTTTATTTAGTAAATGGACACAGAGGAATGCGACTTGGTATCAGACACAATATCCCTTTTTAATGTGATTCTAGGACCTTCGTTTCGACACCATTTCCATGGCCTATGATGGGAATTTTATATACTAAAGTAACTGAAAATTGCCGAAATTGTAAATTTCCGGTAAATTTCAATAATTTCAATTGAATGATTGATTCGATGCGCAATCAAAAGAACAGAAAAAAACAACTAAGATAAAACTGCCGTGTAAAGCCAAAACGCAGTCTTGCATTTGCGGCGCTTTCAAAAAGCTTTTGATAGCATTAAGCTTTTTTATATTCCAATGATATATTACAATTTCCAATGAGCACTACACAAACACTACGATACCGTGTTTTAGCCTAACACGGCAGAAGAGGAATCAGATTCAGGTGGAGTTTGTTTAAAGCGATCCTCAAAGCAATGAAACTACTGCCCGAATGATATAGATAGTCGATACATACAAATCAAGAAATTGTGCCACTTAAGTGAAATGCCAGAAACATTTATAGGGTAAGTGTACCAATCCTAGGACAAAAGTGAGTTCTCGGACATCTATTATTCTGTAATTCGTATTTCTTTTATGAATGAAAGAGCAGTCCGACGACTCATTCCTGTCCGAAGTTTGGTACGCTTATCCTACACAGAAACTAGCTCTGTCTATATCAATAATGTCAAGGTAATATGACTGAAAACGGTCTGGAAAGGTGTAATCGAACACACATAGTAGTAAATTATCCTCAACATATTTCAAAGTTTCAGTCGAACCTACGCGAGATTCTTTACGATTCTTCTTTCTACTCAATTTCGTTATTCATTTGCCACAATAATGTGATTTTAAACAAGCGATACTTAGAGTTTTACCCTCAGCAAACAAATCGGTTTTCTATTTTCTACAATGTATAACCCTCAAAACATTAAAAAAAAATTAATGTGAGCAGCGATAGAAGATTATGGATGATAATATAGCAATCGATGGAAATGTTCATGTTTATTCCTCTTAACAGATTCGGTTCTCTTTCATCGTGATTCGGTTTTTTGTATCACCAATTAGTATATTTTCATTTTCTGGGTACACCGACTAATATGTGAACCATTTTCATAAACGGAACATTATATAATAAACATCAGAGCACATCGTTCTTTACCATGTAATATGTATAGTCCATTAAATATTCTAAATCATCTTCGTATTGCTTCGTATATTACCCAATTGAATATCATTCAGACATCTCTCACTCTGTTTATATTCAAACGATAGATGGTATAAACCGAGAGAAGGTTCACATCTAAATTATAAGATT
Organism: Bradysia coprophila; assembly: GCF_014529535.1. Taxonomy (NCBI): domain Eukaryota; kingdom Metazoa; phylum Arthropoda; class Insecta; order Diptera; family Sciaridae; genus Bradysia; species Bradysia coprophila. Next base: position 486,207 of record NW_023503302.1, on the reverse strand, counting down.
TAAACTGACCCTGAATTAGTTTTTGAGCTTTACCCTCTGTACAATTAATTTATTTACGCTTATACAATGTCTCGAGCTGGATACGAACAGCATATTCAAGCAATAGCCAATAATTATGCCCATGTTGTATACATATATTCATAAATTACAAAGCTTCATCGTTAAAGTACAAAATAGATCCGCTGCTGTGACTCCCTCGCTCTTTATCCAATATAAGCCATTCAATGGGTCTGATAATAACATGAAAATGAATGTTACTCAAAAGTACGTACAACTTCGGTTACTGTATCAGCAAATGGAACTTTTGATCCACTACATTATAATATGTACGTATATGTTATGCATAAAGTCGATAACAGTAGTCCAAGAATATAATGTTGTATGCACCGAAAACGAGTCACTGTAACAATTCTGTGATTCGAATCAACTAAAAGAATTCCTAGGAAATACTCTCAATCTACCAGTCGGAATCATCAACTCTTTTTGTAATACAAATTCTGAGACTCAGAATGACAAAAGTTCAATTACTGCCATGCTGATTGCAACTTGTTAAATTATGTACGATGAGAATCTGTCACTGTGAATTCGATCGGAAATGAGATCAGAATTGTTTTAACGGAAAATAGCACGTCTGTCCTTTATGCAAACCTTTGGACACCGTTTAACTTACTCGGAATGACTTAATTAAAGATTGTTGAGTTCATGACACTTTTAAAATACTAAGTGGACGGACACAGGGTAATTTCAACTGCAAAACATCGAATATTACAAGCCAATTTTATACCATATAATTTTGCACTCGTACCTGAGACTGAATTACGAGGTGAAGTGGCTAGTGGCTTACAAACGCCAAGATGACAAAAATCTCAAAATATTTAACACTTGAGCATGTCGCTCGAATGTACTCTTTAGGGAGATTGCGATTTTCAATTATAATTTTAAGTTGGCGTAAAACATATAAATTGTAAGTTGGGTACGTGGACTGGAGCGTACCTTGTATGGAGAATTTATTTATAATTTTCAATTTTTACGTCAACTTGAGTGAAAACCCAATCTTCCTAATGTTTCATGTTCATGTTCATTCAACGCAACATGTGCAGTGTAACTTTCACAGTCGAGCGATAATTGAAAGCCCTTTGAGCTGGCGACTTTAGATTTAATTTGGATGTAATTCAGGATTAGTAATTAAATTGCAGTGATGTAGGTCTGTGTTCTGTTTCCACATTTTGTGAATATAGCCATTGCAGTTCTATATCAGAATCATTCCATTCGTTTTGGTCGTACACATTGCAAATAAATCTGCTTAAATGTAGAATAAATCTAGTAAAAATATAAATAAATCGTGTAGACTCGACGACAATAACAAATCTTAAACGAAAACAGACGGACTTCGGAGAAGATTACCCCACAACCCGTCTTTGCGGTTTGAATAGTTTTTAGATAAACCAAATCAATGCAGCACAGATACCTCTATTTCATTCAATTTTATATATTGTCATTGCATTCAAAGAGATTTATATTTCAGGATTATTATTTTGATTTCGAGTCCTAAGAGCTGGTTCGGCATAATGAAAACCAATGGGATAAGCATTCTGTTTCCATTCGCTAAACAACATTGCGGTGCACAACGTTTCACGAGCACAAACAAAGAAGGTACATTGTGTATACTCGCAGTCTAACACACAACAATCATGCCGACTAAAATGCATTTTGTTTTCCATTGGCAAAGCTGTCTTTTGTAAAAGTACCGAGCTTTCAGCTTTGAGCTGTTATTGTTCGCGGTTTGTCTGCACCGAGAATTCATCGTTTGAAAATTTCATTTCGAATTTAATTTTACTGAAGATATAAACGAAATGAATGACTAATCGCCCCTTGTTCAAATAATTATTACACAAAGGTTTTGGCAAAGTTTGCAAACTCTTTTGTGTATGTTGCTAAACTAAAAGGCAACAAAAATAGAAAGCTAAATGAAATCCAATTTTTACTGAAAAGGCTAAACAGAAAATTCACTCAAGTAGATGGATAGAGAGAATGTTGCCGTAACTTTTTTCCTTTTCCTCTTCATTGCCCGAACTTTACAACTTCCTTCTTCGATTTGTGTTTTATGTATACATAAATTACAGGAGTGCACATTTTCATAATAGAACCTTGTTGTTGTGTAAAAATGATGTCTCAGTTAAAGCTTTCTTAACTGTAACAGTTATCATGTTTGTAGTTTAATAAAGTTACAAACAAAAAGTTATTTTATGGATAAAATGCGATGTACTTTGGAAGCAGACGGTTTCCTACAAACAGAAATCACTTTTTCTCGCAAATTAAATTCAAATTGTCATGAATTTATCTCAGCCAAAGCAAAAATATTTTGTGCAATAAATTAATATTTTGCCGCATTTCGAGAGAGTAAGAAATCATAGAACAGTACGACGAAATTTCTTGTTATGCCAAAATGAAAAACGAGGAGTATAATAGAACCACAGGAAATAAACGGCTCTTATTTGATGTGCAGAATTTTCGAAACGACGCAACAATACATTTAATTTTCACACGAAAGTGGTACAGCTGACAAAACTTCGTTAGAAACATTTTTCATTTTTCATAAATTCGGCTCTTTACGGACGAGAGAGTTACTAATTTCCTAGGGCTAGAAGGACTAGAAGGGATAGATTCGGCATTTACTTAGAACAACAGTCTTATGACACACCACATTGACACAAATTTAGTACTTTGAGGCTAGTACATAAGCGGATAGTTTGTGGTTAAACCGTTGAGCAGAAAAAGTTTCTAAAGCAATTTGGGTGGCTGTAGTCTTCTTTTTAATATGGATATTTTTCAGCCATCATAGGGAAAAGCACGAAATAATGAAATGCATCAAAAAATTGTATTTTTTGAATCGGAAATACGTCTTCGGATTACCGCCTTCGGATGCAACCCTCCCCCTCAAAGATAAATAAAAAAATTTCCACGGATACGTAATATAAATGTACTATTATGATTTAATGTACTATAAAATTTTACAAAAATCTTTAGCTCTTTACATTTTGTACCGCGGTGTAAAAAATTACTTTTAAACAAGGCATCAGAACAGTCGGAGCGTTTGCTGCGACTGAGCCCCGTACGACCTGTAATAAACCTATTTTGCCCGAAACCATTATACGTCCGTAGCCCTAATAAGCCCGTTACATTTATTCGTCCGTTATCAAAATCCGAATTTACAACTTTTTTTACCAATTTTCTTTCGGTATTGAATTATCTGTCAAACGAAACAAAAAGTAGCAAAGTTTGATGAAATATTGTCGATTTATGAGCAAAAACCACATAGGGCCACAAAGCGGCCTTAGTCGAAGGACCCAAATTTGAAACTTTTTTCACCACGTTCTCTTTGTATTCAATTACCTTCCATAAAAAAACTAAATCTAGCAAAATCGGATGAGATTTACTCGATTTATGTGCAAAAAACACTTAGGGTCGAGTGACGACCTTTGAGCCCTCCCAACAAGCCCACGTTGAATCTTCCCCAAAAACAATGTTCAGGAACTTTGTTCTACTCGTCAATACCTTTCATTTGATATATCACAAGCAGCTATTGCGTGCGTATTTCAGTAGATATCGTCGAAAGACTGAAAAACACCTATATGTCCCTAGCTCTGGAAGGGCCGACCCTACCATTCCCATTTTCGAGCTTGACCTTACTTTTGTCGATACCAATCGGTGAATAAAAGAATTTTGAAAAAAGGTTGTCATCTATGAACATTACCAAATGCTTTGCCCTTACTGCCTGCTTCCAATTCGACGTGTTACAAACGGCATATTAATCTTATAAGCCCCCAGTACTTCGTACGGGGCTAAAAATGTTCATAACTTTGACTAGTTAAACAACTTGATTGTATATTCAACAGACAAAAAGATTTATGTGGGGAAAGTGGTGTAGCTGGTAAAAGTTGTGAATGTTGACAAAAAAGAGTTGCATCATCTCTTTGTTATCGTCAAAGACGACAGAAATAAGGAATGAACTTTGGGTAATGAAGTAAAACGTATTACATCAAATAGTAGGTAGACAAAACAGGTGACGCTCATACAATGGCAATAGGCGTTAAGTCTGGTTTTCACTCAACAAAAAGTAATCCGTGTGATAGCCGTGAGAGAGCGAGCTGTCAAGTAAACAGAGCAAAAATTTAAAAAATTCAATTTTGTCTCTCACGCAGAGTACTTTTTTGGTAAGTGGAAATCAAGCATTAGATTTGTCACTTTTAAATTGTTGAAGAAAAAAAAACAAATGTTCGAGCAAAAGCTTGACAACATGCTAGCACAGAGAGCTATTGGGTTTCATGCAAGTTAATAGGTAAATATTAATAAATAGAAAGACCTTTATCCTTGTTCGTATAAACCCTTTGTCGAAATTCTTCTTTTTTAAGATTAGATAAAGAGCCGTCAGGAAATTCCTGATGTTTTGAACAATCCTTATTATTGCTTGTAATAAAAAAATAATCTCATAATGTCGTCTCGTATTCTTCGGCACGATACCACTACCGAGTGTATGAGAACGTGCAGTTAACGGTGAATAAAGTTAACGCGCTAGATGTGTATATCGTATATTTAAGGCATTATGAAGCAACAACGCGATATTTTTTGCTATCTCGGCTTTGAGTTAATTATTTAACAAAATTATTGTTGAATCTAAATTTGAATAAGTAATGTGGCTCAAAATGATTTTTTTTTGACATGGATCAAATTACCATGAATGAATGACCGCCTCGGAACAACTAAATCCATACAATAACTTGACTTTACTCACTGTCCTTCGTAAATATAAAAATAATTTCTAATACCTAAAATATTTCTAGTGACTAGAGTATACATATACAGTGTCATATAATAACAGAAATACCAACTATTTAAATGTCCATAAAAGTCATGTATCTTGAAAGCTACTCTGTATCAATGAATTCATCTTCTCTTTCTATTATTTTCCATTGAAATAACCTAAACCTGTTAAGTTTCATGTCTATACACCGTTATTCAGATGTTAACAGGAATTGTATAGCTGAGCACACTGACAGCTGCTTATAAATGCGGCATAAGACACATCTACCATACTTCCATGGTTATCATTTTTGACGAAGTATTTAATTTTTTACTAAATTTCAATATGGCTACTGTCGGCCATTTTGTTGGGAAACCAATTTTCATTCGAAACAAAAAATTCACGAAGATCGGAAGGAAAAAAATTGCATGCTTGAGTGACCCGACCTACGGCTTCTATGGGAACTGATTTTGACAGCACAACAATGATATTGTTTCTTTTACATATTCCCGAATTTTGCCTTTCTTTAATTTATTTAATGACTACAGGTCAAAAGTTTATCGAAATCAGTTGAGAATTGTGGCAGAAACATAACGAACGTTAATGATCTAAAAAGATATTAAAATAAAAAATGTCTCCCTGAGCTAACGTAACCATAAATTCAGTAAATTAACAACACAATTAAGTGATATAACTCTGACCTAATGATTCAATTATTTCGTCTACATTTTACAAAAAAAAACCTAATTCCTTCAAACTATTGCTCCCATTACACGTCAAACTTCTGAATTGTTCCTGAGGGTGGCCCTCTGTCTCTCCACCGAACTATATGCTAATTTTAAAACGGAAAAAAATAATTATCTGCTTCCCCGTCGAAAAGTTCCTTTTTTTCCTTGACTATATATATAAACATGAATGTATGATGCCGAGCCGACGTTTAATGTTTGTGTATGTAGATAACGAAAAGGTTTTATATTAATTATTTTAAGAGGGTGAAAAGGAAAACCCTAGTCATTCTATTGATTATTTCTAAATATAAAATGAATTAATCTGATCGATCTGAATGAGTTTACGTTTTTCTCATTATCTCACATACATACTTAAACATTTAATTCAATCCCCCATTACATTCATCACTGAGCACGTGAAAATCGTTTTAAGATAAGAGTTGGCTCTATGCAATACATTTACTTTTAATATTCGAATAAGGAAATTTCTTATTGAAATTCTGAGAGTTCTTTTTAATAAAAAAAATATTTTACGTTAGAATAAGCCTGCGATTATTTCATTTTTCTTCATTTGAACTATAAATTAATGTATCTGGGACAGTGAACCATATAAGAAATCGTTTGTGGTTGATATTCTTGGGTAAATGATGTAAAAAAAGAACTGAAGAGAAATATCAACTTTCAAGAAAGCAGATACCGTCCTATTCGTTTGGGAACAGTTCATTTTTATTTCATGCATATTTTTGCTAAGCACATGATTTCATTCCATGTTAACTCATAAAAAACTTTGTTTCATTTTCCAATTTATTTTCTTCTCATTTTTACAACATGAAACAATTGGGAACACATTCTCTGGAACATAATACCATATTGTTCGACAAATATGAACGAAATTAATACTAACCGAATTTCCATTAATGTTTTGGAAAATTTGTGGAATGATTAATCAATTAATAGATTAAGAGGCATCAGCACTTTTTCCTACCACAAAACCCGAAAAAACGACCCGAAAACTGTTGATGTATCTCTTAGGAAGTCATATAAAATGATTCGAATATGCTTCGGAAAGGTAATATGGACTTTCGCCGTTGGAATTGCGGTCTTACAATTTCCAGAAATTAATAAAATTTTAATAAAATAATGAAATTAAAGTACCTCTGTTTTGAGCTAAAATTTTCACAAAACTGCTCACTTTCCTGACAACACCAAAAATATCACAACAAAAGAGCCTATTATATGAAAAACTGCCACTGATTCGGTTGGAATTGCGGTCACAAATTTTTAAAATAAATCTTTAAATTTCACAAATGTTAAAAAACAAACTGCAATAGGTTTAAGCATTATCAAAATATAATAAAATGGCGTCACACTAAATCGAATCATTTCCGAAAAATGATTTCAAAAATGATGTCATTTCGATTAAAATGCTACTTTCAGTAAAGGGGACATATGGGCAGCAAATTTTTGATCTAAATAACAAAATGAATTTAAACGATTTCAGCCTTTATTATGAGCTGATTACCAGTGCATACATTGTAGAAGTTGATTTCAGCAAATAAGTAACAGAAAATCTACATATTTAGGTCAAAATTTTGTGTGTTCAAATTTAAATTATTGCGCTTTTCCGAATTTCCTAGTTGTTTTGAGTTGTGATCGTTGGATGGAGCAAGTATCAATTGTTAAGAAGAATCATGTTGGAGTGTGTCTGAGGAGGAACAATTATGCCTCTTAACGGGTGTTATGTAAATATGTACTGTACTGTTAAATGTAAACAGTAATTTAAAATTAAATCGAATCGACGAAATGAATAGGCTTCAAACGAACCGATAATTACAAATAGTAAATCCAAAGTATTCAAGTGCTCATCGATTCAGAGTGTACGCCGCCGTACGTTTAATAATAAGAATTGGCGAGTTATTTTTAGCATTTAGGGTTGATTTAGAGAACAGCGTATTGTTCAAACATTCTAAAAATATTTCCCGGACTTGCAGATTTCTAAAAATGTTTTTTTTTTGTGAGTATTTATGGTTCAATTATAAAGGATGTCACGCTTTGAGTGGAGAGGACTTCGAGTGACTGGTGATAGTCTGGTACCACATGAATTTGAAATTAAATAAACAATTGTCAACGAGACTAGGCCTTAAACACCAATACTGCAGCAGTCCAATGTAGTATATGAAGTACCATGCACAATGCACATGTGGAAAACGGTATTGTGGAAGAACACGACAGAAATTAGGCAAGAGAATCGGCCAACATGACTACCACATCTCCACCAACGATGAACAACACAGTGGTCTCAGCGAACATGCCATTCAGACTGGTCACAAACCAAGATGGAGTGTCATTGACATTGAAGTTTGTTTAGTAAACAAAACTGACCGTGCAATTTTTTTAGACGTAATTCTCATCAGAATTCAATAATTTTAGGTAAAAATTGTCCTAATTTATGTGTAACTACATGTGAGCTTATGTACCTTCGTTATTTCTAGTTATTGATAATGTCTGCGATGTGCAGACGAAATATTTGGCATTAAATAAAATCCAACTGAGTGAATGAGACACAAAATCAGAAATTTACTTTCCGCTCATCAGAAAACAAGAAAAGACTTGAACTTGCGGGACATAATTGAACCCTGATGAAAGGTTCTCAAAAATGTGGTTGACACGTTTCAGTGCATAATTTGTGTTATTCGTCCGCTGGGAGTCTTAGTTTAGCAATCTGTCATTCAAGTGTGGCTTTGAAATGGGTTGAGTATCATGAATATTGAACATTTGGAACTATTTGATTTGTATAGCTAACCGATTTTTAATGAGTCAATTTACAATCATTGAATAAATTTTTACAGTGGAGGGAACTGAAATTTAGACATGTATTTGTTCCAGCTGTTTGCCCACTGATGCCAGCAAGTCCTTTCACGAGTAAAGGAGTCACACGAACAGGGTAGTGGTAAAATATTATAAGCAAGCATAAGCAGTTTGAAAAAAAATCTGCTCAGTGTCGTACGATGTTATCGACGACAAAGACAAAAAGAAGACGATGAACCCTTCTCTAAAAGAAGGACTGAAAGGACAAACAGTATGATCGCCGGAGATGTAAGTAATAAACATAGCTAACGCCGACCCGTACGAAACACCTATTCGTATCAAAAGCCTTTAATGTGAAACTCTTTATTTCTCTTACTTCATACTTATGAGTCGCTCTCTGAAAGTGTTTCTTTTGTGGTTCTTTGTGTAAATAATTTGTGATTTTCTCTAATTTTGTGCTGCTTTTTGATACTTTCGATGTTTCTTGGCTAATTATGTGTGGTCAAATAGTGAAATAATTTAAAATTTATTGACAAAATCAAAATCGTTTGCTCGTGAACCACTTTTTCTTTGATCAATATGTACGGCTTGTACAATTCTATTGTTCTCTTTTGTTAACGGACATGTGCTTATGAACAGCGATGATTTTGTTTGGATTTACAGTGAAATTTCTGGTACAATTGTTGTACAATCGTTCGAAAGAACTCTTCGCCGTATGGCTCTATGTCGGGACTCATAATGAACCTGATTCTAATGATCCACGGATCTCTTGCCTGATGGCTCATGATATTATTGAATGTGTAAACTATCTAATTGTTCTTTACAGCTGTAGCGGTACTTGGACTTCTTTTGAGCAAAACTAAGTTAAAATTCATATTGAACAGTGAATTTCTTTTGTATGGAAAATTTCCATTGGAAATGCAGAATGATATTTTTATCGGTACAAACGGTACAGGTATACGCTTTGTACAAGACTTTTTGTTCTTTTTCATATTCAGACATGTGCTTCAGTGATTGTAATGCTCGATGATATCGTTGCCTTAAAAAGTTCGCTGCTGTTTCTGTCACTTTCATCATTAAATAGATGAAGTAATGTGTTGACAAAAACATACTCAGGCAGAGCCTGAGAAAATAGATCTTTGCAATCGGAGGACATTCCGAGCTACACCGTTAGTTTGGGATAGTCCCATACAACAGCGAATGTCTAATCCAACCCCAAAGCCAGTACAATGGGCCCAAACGGAGGCCCCCGTGCGTGCTCTACGCTAGTAGGGCGGCTTACTTTAATAAAAAAAAAATACTTCATACTCTTCTCTACTGCAACGCTATTCGCCCTTTAAAATCTCTTACATTATCCACTCTTTGCCTTGTTAGCATATACAAATAAATTGCCGGAAGTCAACTTTCATAAATTCCTATTTAAACAGCTATATACCGCTATATTTACCTATATTTTCCTATAAATAAACATTTCACAGATGAATATGCTATTATATAGCTCTATATGCCTGTATATAGCTCAACATGGGTGAATATAGATATATATATATAGATGTCCATATACGGAGTGCCTGAAACACCCCACACACTTAACCAATTACTTCTATGTTAACAGAAACTATATAAGACTTATAGTATAAGTACCATTTTTCCCAAGATATATCACTTTTAATAAAATCCAATATGGCCGCTTGCAGCTATTTTGTTAGGAGACCGGAAATAGTACCGACGCTTTACATTCGTTAATACCTTTCAAACAAAAAAAAATTCATGAAATTCGGTCAAAATTTACTCGAGATATTGACAAAATACTCCACATTCACTGTACGGCCGAGTAGCCAGATAAGAGCTCACTCCAAGAGACCCAGCTCACGCTCCGGTGAACCAATTTTTTTTCCCTGATTGGTACGGTCAATACCTATCTAATAAAGCGAAAACAGACGAAATATGTTCAAATTTGGTTGACCTACAAGCAAAAACTGACTGCCGCCCTGTGCCTAGTTCACACCAAGGGGTCTAACTCACGAGTCGGTCATCCGATTTCTATAAACTTTTTTTTGTCGATCGGTATTGGCATCTCTATACAACCACAATAGGTTTCCCTTTACTCAGGGAGTCCAATTTGACGTGTTACAAACGTATGCGTAAACCTATAAGACTCCAGTACTTCGTACGGGTCTAAAAAGGAAACGGCGTGTGAAGTTTGCAGCCGAACTTAAAATGGAAATTCAGTAGAAGTATAGTTAAAATCCCAATGAGAAATGATCTATTTGAAAGTCAATTATATAGAAGAAATGAAATGTTTGCATATCCCTGAATTGAATGCTCGTCTTCACCGCATAATCATTTAATAATCTTTTATAACATTTCCATTCAAATGAACGAAAATATGAACAATTGCTCATATCGCTTTAAATCCTAAGTGAAGATTATTACAAAGAAATAAGTTTGGACGATCGTATTAACTTACGCTTAATTCTCCGATTACACAATTCTGTATATACCTAGAAACTTTTGTTCAATGCTTCAGGCCTGTGTATCATAATACTGAATCCTGTCATGTCTATGTGTAATACGCATATTATGTGAGCTGTACATCATTGTCTACGAATTAATATTGAATCAGCTTTCTATCTATATGGAGAAGTAAATTTCATATTTATGTTCAATCACTTTTATCGTAGAGTCTTTTTTTCAATTACATGTCTGTATATCGTTGCTAATTTGCCTTCCGCCTCATGAATAAAAACACAATATACATATTCGTGCGTAACAATAAGATGCTAAAGGAAAAATTATATTTCCTTTATTTCGACTTTTTCATTGTTTTTCTTTTCCACATTTTCACCATTACTGGGAGCTACCCAAATACATATTATAACAGACATTGTAACGTTTACGTGATGATAATAACAAAAAAAAAGTGTCTTACCAACAACAGCAAGTTATCATTAAATATTAAAGTTTGTGAGTGAATCGATTGCTTTGGGGGCTTAACATTTTTGTTTATTTAAAATTTGATAAATTTTTTTCTCGGGTAGATTAAAGGTTCCGTTGAACAAACATTTTGCAATTTTAATTGTGAGAAATTTAAACTGTAATCCAAAAGAGATGAAATGTTTTTAAATGAACGGTAATGTGATTTAATGAATGATTTAGTAGGGGTAACAAACCTAAGGGACCAAGAGAGATAACCAAAGGAAAATATTTTTAAGGTTGATTAATCGGAGCCGTTTACTCTTCTTACCCGAAGTGTTGATGTTATCTTCTTATAAGATTATAATTATACCTTCATGACCCATGTGAAAATAATGTACCGTGTAAATAGCATTGAACACCGTATAGCACAACTAAATCTGAACTAAGTAGAAGAACGCCAGATCAGTGCGAATTGTTATTGAACCTGTTTATTAACTGCTTTTGGCTGAAGGACTTCAGGTAACACTTAACTTTTGTTTACAAGAAAACGAACAAAAAATCCGCACAAACATTGCAATTGGAGCGTCCAGCGGCATTAAGGAATCTGGCAGACTAAGTTTCCTAGTTTTTTAGCCACCACCTTTTTTTGCGACAATTTCACCTAATTTACAATAAAAGAGTTCAGGGTTTCTTACATCTTCAGCAAGAAAATGTTTCAGTCATGCGGCTGACACGTGAAGGATACGTGTAAGCAAATCTATGTTTATTTATCCGTTGTGTTCATTGTCATAATAAAACTCCTCAAACTGTTACACCCTTTCAGAATACTTCTCTTTCAACCCACTGAAGCCTATAATTTTTACTCGGGAAAGTTAATATGCTTTCTCCTTCTCACACTTTTACAAAGAAATTAATTTGTGAACTTAATTAGCTTCACCAAAATGTATTATGTCTAATGAATTATTAGATCGAACATTTGATTGGACCATGACACATCACGTTTTCTTCCCAAATCTTAGCAAGTCTAGTCGAGGATACGTGATAAAAGTAGAAATAAAGAAAATTTGATTCAATCCAAATCATGATATACAATTCCTCATGGGATATTCGTTCTCAGACAACAGTGAACATTTGACATTAAGATCAGGTAACCTAACCAAAACCAAAAATTCTTCGACCAAAACTGAAGAATTACAGATTTCATGTTTAGGTCCAATAAACCAGGGATTATTTTTTAAGAACATTTTCCCGAATTTTCATACTCATTTTTCGAAGTTTTTACAGAAATATATTTTTTTAAGAAAAATATGGGAAAAGCTGTGAAAATCCAAGAAAATATTAAAAATTGTTTTCACAAAAATAGTCCCTTACAGAGATATTGTGAACAAATAATAAGGATTTCTAATCGTACACATGGTTCTCTACTCAAACATAGCATACACTACACATATATTAAATCATTCCCTTCTACATCCACATTAATGTTTAAAGTCGATTTAACCGGGAAGAGTTACAACTTTTGAACATAATTTCCTTGTGCTCTTTTGGCATTTATAAATAAAACTCTTGTGCATTATTCATAACAATATACTTCATAATTTAAAACCAAACCCATATTACACTCATATCTATCAAAACTTTTTCATTTTGGTTAACATATTTGCAAACATAAATCTCGTGGGCTTTTTTTATAACAACATAAACGAAAATTCATCAAAACATAAAGACTGAATATATAAAATGGAACAAAACTAAATAAGCACCACACTGAAGGTATGAAAAATTATGTTACATGGCTTTTCGGATGTGAGTATAATATTTGTATACGTTCACAGCATTACAACATTGTATCCGTAGTATCGAAGCTACAATTCTGAAGAGCTGGGAGAGCTTTAAAGTACAAAAAAAATATTAAAATGAAATGTGAAAAAAGTAGCTTCAACCAATTCACATGAACAATTTCGTGTTTTTGTTGGTAAAACTGAAATAAATATTTGCATATTACGAGCAGAGTAGATTCCTATTCCTTGCTAAGTGTTCATTACATTTATTTTTATTGCACTTTTTAATTAAATCCCCTGGCTGAGTTCGATTTGGTATTTCGTGTTTTTTTTTTATTCGCAGTGATTTCATTGAACAATGTTTTATTGTCAAACGGAATATGGAACAAAAAAAAATATTCTTCATCAACTCAAGTGAGCATGGAACGAGTGTCGCAGTGGGAAAATAAAATGACTAACGAATCTTTACTGTTATTCTATTTATATTTTTTTTGCTGTGGTTGGTTAACAAGCAGTCTACAACTTGTTTGAGATTTTCGTTATGTTTACCATTAAAGTGACATCGAGTAAAAGTATTTCCCCTGAAATTTAGAACCGTTTTGCTGAATTGCTAGATATATGTGAATGCGAACGGTGTTTTTGAAAGACTATACACTCGCAGAAAAATGAGTCGAGGGCGGATAGTAGATCGTGTTCACTCACGGGAAGCTAGTCCTTATTTTATACTTTAGGTAGCACTTAAGTCCGGATGAAAGTTACATGGCCATGTTGAAACAAGGTATCGTAACTCAGCAATACAAATTTAGAGCAAAAAATTGACGTAGGTATCAAACAAAGAAAAATTCATCTATCTCAAAATTTTGCCGTACACTCGATTTTAATATTATGTGATTCTTAATCACGGGGCTGCCGTATACTAATATCAATAAAAAAAATTCGTGTGCACGGCATGCTCAAGCATACTCCTTATGGTATTATCTATGTTCCCCTGCCTCTTGCCTTCACTTACTGCTGCAGAAATGTTAGAGACAACGATTTTATTTCATGAGACTTTTTTGAAATTTTTTGGTTATTGATGAAAATGTGCAATAAGAGATCTGTTTTACAGCGATTGGTGAGCAGGTAGATTCGGGAACATAGAAAATACCATGAGGAGTATGCTTGAGGTGTCTCGATGCAAGTTGCAACGTCCTTAGGATTTTTATATTTAACAAGGAAAATTTACAAACCCCTCAAGGGGAAAGTGGGCTCCAAAACCCAAAAAACCAAGAAAATTTTTTCTTGGTTTTTCGAAAGTCTACTGTTACTGTACGGTAATTCGGTACATAAAGGGGGTCGCAAAGTGACGCATTGATGTCAAAAATAGATTTATGAATGTGGCAGTAACGTTTTCGAACACTGTGCCGCGGCATATCAGTTTTGGACATTTTTAAGCTCACCGTGGCAGTGCTTGATATTTTGATTTTAAATATTGTAAGTGTTCCATCAAAACTTTTATTGTAACACCAATTTGGATTTTCTACTACGTTAGTCGGGGGATGGTATATAAACACTTATTAATGACCTTTTTCACCTCGCGAATGTAACAATATAGCCTCTTATCGATATACCGACTGAGAGGTATAATATAGATAGATGAGAGGCTTAGAATAGCACAATGTCTCTTGGTTTATCAGAAATAGTATTTAATGCTACAAGAACTTTAAAGGGTATTTTCTGGGCAAGAAATGTGTAAATGGTTTGAGGCGAAGCCGAACTAAAATACCCGCACTGTTCTTGCAGCATATATGGGTGTGCAAAGCTCTTTTTTTAATTGACATAGTGTGAAAGTAGCCGAAATCTAATCAGTGGTGGTAATTTTTCAAACATGATGAATTTAACATTTCTCCGAGTGTACGTAAACATATTTGAGAAACAAAAACTAGACGCAAGAAGGTGACTGACAAAATGCGTCTACGAATATTATAATTTCAAAATATATTTAGAAAATGACCGTCATTTTATGGACGAATTGTCGGAGGTAAAATTTGCCCGCAGCTGGGACGAGTTATTTATATGTGACCCCCAGCTGCTCACGCTCCACATAACTGACAACTTTTTTTTTTATTAAGATAAACGTTGCTAATAAAACAAATAAAAGAAATAAAATGAAAATAAAAATAGTTTCTTTTTCGAAAATGTTGTTTTGTGGTTTTTTTTTTGCTATATTGAAATGGATGTATTCACTCTGGAGAGAAATGTTGATTTATTTCTGTTCTTATAATAGTGCTATGGCTATATATGTACGTTTGGATGATATAAAACGAGATGGATGAGGTAATACCAGGGTAATACACCAAAACCATTGAATATAACTCGATGTGTTCTACCTCAAATTAAATAGTGAAATTCGGTAGAAATTTTCAAATTGTTAGAAATGAGTATAAAATTTAGCATTGGATACGCTGGTTTACCAGATAAGAGAAATACTGTAACATGCAAATCCACATTATATGGGAAAAGTTTGCTTTGATCTTGGGTATTTTGAGCCGGAAAAATCAGGTGTGCAAGATCGGAAAACCGCACCATAGCGGCCAGTGACGATTTTCGGAATTTGATTGTAACACAAAAACCGGGGTTTGTCTGCAAACTTCTGTTTACTCGTCAGGTAACCCAAACAAAAAACTTTACTCCAAGTCGGTTAAGTAAATAACAAAGTTATATAAAACTTAAACAGAAAATTAATCGTGTTGATAATTGATGATTCCTACTTATATTGACTACATATATAAACACACGTATACATACATTATTTGTGCTATGATCAGCGTTCAACTTCAACTATAATAGACAAGTATATTCTATAATTAAATCAGAAGTTTTGTTTGCAATATATTGCATTATATATACTAGTTGTTGTTGTTGTTGAATATTATAATGACATAAATAAAATGGGGGATCAATAAAATAACAAAATCCGATTGACTTTTATAACAGACGAAATGTATGAATTTAAAATGGAAAATCATTAGAATTTGCAATTTATGCCAATCATCACGACTTATCGTAATCACCACAAAAATACACCAAATTCGAGCATGCTAGTGTGAAAATGTTGAAACCTTGAATTGTGTCTGTGTTCGCTTTCAAACACAAAAAAATGAATTTTCAATCTATTCAACTAACAACTCAGCATTATTTCAACGAAAATTGAGTTACATTTCCGAATTTGACACGACATATCGCTCGAGGGAATAGAAATATTTACTGAACAAAGGGACTCCATTTGTTCCACTCGTTCTCTCCCTTTTCGCTCCACAAAAAAAAAGGTTTTAGACTACCTTCTAATGAACACATATGTAACCGAACTGGTTCATTTTGTGTTGTTTATTTTATTTTTCGAAAAATTTTCAAATAACAAAAACTGAAGATAATGATATATACTGTACCTACGAGTGTATCAATTTCGACGATATTTAATCACTTCAATGAACAGCCCAGTCATGCAGAAGCTCTGTTCCAGATATAGATTCTATAAATAGCCTCTTATTACATAAATTGCGGTAGACAGATGAGGCATTTATTAAACAAATGTATGTATGGATAGGATACATTCAACACAACCTAACTAATTTTCGTAATTTTAATACACTCTTCGTGAGATCGATATATCCCAGTCAAAAACTATTTATCGTACCAACCAGCGGCAGTAGCATAAGGTTTAGATAAACAGAATTAATATTAGATTTTCCATTATATTTACATTTATTCGGATGACTGTTTGACAAACAGTGGTTGTCGCAAGTGAAATTATGGTAAACTTCTTTTTTTGTGCACGCTTTTAATGCACTCTTTGATGGTGCCTTACATTGAACAGTTCTTTCATGAAATTAATAAGCCCTTAAGCTTTTGATGTACCCATACAGACTGTATATGGAGCTAGGATGCCATTTAAATGTCAACAATGTCGTGGCTATCTTTACTTCCGTATAAGTCTTCTCGGAAAGCTCCGATTTTTTTTACGTTAACAACTGTGTATCCCCTTTTATCAGATGTCATTTATAGACAGGTAATTCTCTTGTAGCTGTTTAAATTTCTACTGTACAGAAGGTCGAAATTTAATGGTAATAATGAAGAAAAAAGGTAATGTCATTTATGGATATTTATGTATACACAACACAGTCACCATCTTACTGTAACAAATGATGCGTGAAAATCTACTGAAAAAGAAGTTCGTTCAAGAAAATCCGTTGTTCACCAAAGTTAGATTATATATTAATCTGCGCTGAACTGACAACGTCAATAACATCTAATACCAACTAAGCCTAAGGTCACCTTTTTCTTTGCGCCTCCCACAGAAGAAAAAAAAAGTATGGATGGGATGTTCATTCACATGAATATATTTGAAATGACCCACATCAAAAATTGTTTAACGAACATGTCTGGAAAAGTAGAGGTATCATAATGCTATTGCGCTCGATAACAACACTCCACGATAAACTATCATATCTAACTTGATATGCCAAGCAAACTATTCTGGGTATTACGGTTTAAAATTATATATTTTCCAACCTCTGCATAATGCCGGGGTAGAAAGCAATTCAAAGACAGAAGAGTTATATAGTTAAATAAAAGTGTATATCATATCAATTAAACCATACTTCACGTTAACCGATATTACCCTCTTACCTTCGTTAAGGTAATATGACAAGTGTATTAATGAACGATGTGCTAGTTCATTGTATATTATGCTTGTTCATATAAAATTCTACATTTGATTGCTATGTGAAGTAAAAGTGTTGTAAATATTTCACAGTTGATGTGTTGAATGTTGAAGTATCTGATAGAGCATTACAGCACAGTGTAACGTAATATTTATGGGAAATATTTAGTGATATAGAATGTCTCAATTTCATATCAAGTATAAAAAGTGGCAAAAAGAAAAATGTAGACAACTTTCCTGTACAGTTCATCAATGTCATTGTAATGATACACAGAGCCAACATTTTCTTTGGGACATTTTGAGGTTTGTAGCCCGTGGTGCAATAAATGAGGCGATAGGAGAATAGTGTGCCACTTAGCCCAGAGAAATTAGTATTACCGCTATTGTCGATGAAATGACTCATTTCCCCGGATGGCAGTGACTAAATATATTTACTGTTTCAATTTTGTCGAACTTTCATATAGAAATTGAAATTGAATAGAAATTGCTGAAATCAAGTGCAGCAGCTTTTCCCAAGATTCCAGAATCGGTCGAAAATACTTAATTGTTGGTTCAAATTAATTTTCTCCTCAGCATTAAATACAAGTCCTTAACATTGATATTCGGATCGTTTTTCTTCACTAACTACAAGTATATAATTTTGGTGTCAGATTTTAGTGTGCCCCTAGGCGCCTGTATATAAAAGGCGGCTCTGATGATGCAACCTAAAAGAGATTGGTAACACTTATGGCTACCTATACGGTAGATATATCATTTTTATGTGATAGTTAATTGTCATACGTGATGTTGATTTATCGTTCGTATAATTCTTATTAATCAAGATGTAACCCTTGAAATTAGAAAAGTAATTTGTCTTCTGTAAGTGCGTAATGAGAAAAGTATAGTTTTTAAGATAGACGTTCGTATATGTTTTTGGATGAGTAGCTGCGATAATATCCATGCTCTTAAAATGGGAATCCACAATCTAGAGAAGAGACTACATTAAGGAAATTGGAGATAAAAATAAACAGAGAAGGTGAAGAGCGTTTATCATCTTGTTAGACGATCAGCTACTTTATTGACTATGTATAAAAGATATGTTTTCGGCAAGGCTTTTGTGTGTAATTTATTATTAGGTTTGTCGTTCGTCAATTTAAATCCGAAGTTATCGCGTTTGAAGGTAGTACTATCGAAGGTTTTCTTTTTATTAGTTAAGGAGCTTCACTGAAAATTTTGGAGTAAAAAAATTTTGAGTTTTACAACTGTGCACAGAAAACAATGGATCTTAAAAATCTTTAGAACATTTTGTCCAATGAATGATTTATTAGCGGAGAACTCACTCCCAATTTTTCGTGCTGTATCTTTGGAACAATAGAAGGGTCCCAAAACTACAGACTCAAAATGTTTAACCTACCGACAGGCGGGAATAAATTGAATAGTTAAATGCAGAAAGGCGTCAGAGGTAAATGAATGAAATTTTATTTAATTTAAATTCGCTAATGCGACATTGCTCTTTTTTGCATTTAATTATTCAAATATTGTAGGACATTGGCTTGACCATATTAAATTTTTGAGAAATAGCGTGAAAATGATATATTAGCCATATAGTTTTCCTGCGATATTAGTAGGTGATACATTGACAAACTTATTACTTGAACTAGTTGGTAGTTATATACTCCGCGTTGTGGACAGAGGTGGTTACGCTGTTTTATGTTTCGCTGCCCAGGTATTACAGGCCTCTTCTGAGGGAACTAATAATGTAGTTATATTATTACACATAAAGAATTTTCCATACTTGTAATGTCAAATATGTAAAAGAAATTGCTTTTACTCTCTGCTTAATTTGAATGATTTTTACCGAATCTGCTTAGAATCTATTTATATCTTGAAGGGGGAGGGGAACAAATACTTCCTATTGTTGTTGCACTTGAAAACAATTTTTGGCTGAAATAAAACTCATCTCCGATTCGCTTCACTTTCATTCGTACAGCTTTATTTTTTGACAATATATCCGATTCTTCTCTTACTTTTCCGAAAATTCAAGTCTGTTTATTATTTTATTTATGCAGAATACATTTCTAGCATTGATCATCATTGAAATATATGTTATGTTATATATTTTAATACGTATTTGAATAATATTTCACATAAAAATCATCTTGAAGTAATGCGAAAGGAATCAACTCGAGCAAAATAAATCCGAAAAGAAGAAAGAACGAAGCAAAAAAAAATCACATGAATAAATCTCTGTTTTCAATAGTAGAAAAATTTATGACATTCACCATCACAATAAAGAAAATTGAGAGTAATGTGAAACACCTGTATGTTCTAAATAACTAGTATAAAGATATTTTGGTTGTCATGTCACGGTTTCGCGCTTTTTTTCTGCGGAGGGTACAAGTATAAGTTAATTCGTTTCCATGATGACATTTTTTCTTGCTATAATGTTATTTCCATACATATAGATGTATACACACAGAACGGTATAGTCCCGGAGGATATTGTTGTTTGAGTGGTACCCAAGTGGAAAATATGTATATGAAATATATTCAAAAATTTATGTCCAAATGTAATAAGAGGAAATATAAATAAATTTCCAACATTTGAGTTATTGTTTTCTTTTTGTGTGTAAACTGTGAATACATTTCCAAATTTTCAGACAGATTTTAAATGATTGACTTTTCAGTTTCATTTGTCATTTATCAATCTCAATTTAGGTCACTGTGTTGAAGGATTTAGGAAACGATAAATCAGTGTGATTTGATTAGCTTGGGGAAACAATGACTTTTCATTAACCGAAGGCGATGTGTTCAGACTTATAAAGTAGGTGAACAAGTTGTTGTGCCTAAATCCAAAACAAAATCTCCCTTCTAAATACCAAGGCTGTATACTTTGGGGAGGGTACGCAGATCGCCATTGTATTACATACGCGGGAACACACCTTCTCCAAAAAGGAAAAGGAAATTGAGGCTCGGAACAGGTCAGGTCAGCGTGAATTTTACCTGGGTTGACCAGCCATTTTTGACAAAGTAGTACTAGACATGGTACTGTTTCTGGCCGTTTGGCAGTTTTAAAGTTGTTAGTTCGTGGTCACCCCAGAACTGGACATTTTTCATTTCGTAACACAATTTGAGTCGGTCCAATTAACAATGTTGAAACGAGGACGCCTTTCACATTTACCTTACCAAGAAAAGACTGTTTGTGACTTCTATCTCCTCATCTCAACAGTTTTATCTGATTTAATAAAGAGTACATTTACCAACGCTTGACGCTTGACTATTCCACTTATTTTTAAGTAAAATCTACAAGGACAATATCTTTACAGTATCTAAGTAAAAGAGCCTGATCTACACCTAAAATTTGCACTTTAATTTAGGATAAGAAAGAAATTAACAAAATTTAGTTAGGGGTCATTCAAAAAGCGTTAAAATCAAAAATTTTCAGAACTCTCCTCCCCCTTGTCATACAAAAATGTATAAAAGCTTTAAAAGTTGTATGTACAGTCACGTTAATCCAGAACTCCCCCCTCGGAGCGTGACATACTTTATGAATGACTTTTTTATTTTGAATGTTGTATTGCTTCGGTGGTGTTCCGAACATTGAAATAATTTTTTATGCATGAAGATTGCAAGTTACTTGACAATGAAATTGAAATTTGGAAATAAAATTTTTGTTTTACGCGCCCTGACGAGATTTGAACCCCAGACCTCTTGCGTATGAAGCAAGCGTTCTACGTATCAAACCACAGGACTGAACTATGAATGACCTTTTAACTAGGTCCCACCTTTTGGGCGGGTCAGGTCCCTTGACTGACAATTTTTTCAATATAAAAATCAAAAAGTTCTTCAAATTAACCTTCGAAGACCGAATGATCTTTGAGTTCTCATTTTTCTTATAAATTTGCAGCAAGATTTTCAATCAACCACAAATCGTAAATAAAATGCGACTCGTGTGAATTACTGCCCTCGCTTCGCTCTGGCCGCAAACTTCCCACTCGTATGAGCTATCTATTATTCTGTTTGATTGCCATTTTGTCAAATTTAATCAGAGTAGATGCGAAGTTTTACAAATGTGGAACGATGAGAGGACTCTTTCACTTTGGTAAAAAATTTAAAAAAAAACGATAGATGTTTTTCTCTTACAGTTTTGTACAAAAAGGAAGTCCCCCAGTATTTTACAAAACGTCACTCGTGAATAAAATGTGGATGGTAATAAACGACCGATAAATTAATTAATTTCTTCACTTTTCTCGATTCAGAAAACGACAAAAGTAAAGGAATTGACAAAACGTCTTTAAGTTACATTTCGTAGAAGGATGAATTTCCCTAGGAACGAACAAAACGTCTTTAAGTTACATTTTGTAAAAGGATGAATTCCCTAGGAACGAACAGAACGCCTTCTCATTACATTTTGTAGTAGGATGAATTCGCTTGGAACGAACAAAACACCTTCTCGTTACATTTTGTAAAAGGATGAATTCGCTAGGAACGACCCGCCTTTGCTTTATATTTCCAAAATCGACAAAGAGTGAAGAAAAGACATTTTTCTTCCTGTAGTACCAAAACCGTCACATTCACTCACCAAATTTAGTACCGAAAGAGCAACATTCTCCCCTACTATTTTCTCTCAATTTTCACTCCCGCTTATGTCATTTTCGATCCTATCTTTATTCTTTCCCAAATGTGTCAAGTTGTTGTATGTACGCGAATGTAATGTTTTTAGTGTTTTGTGACAATGCATTCATAAGGATTGCTTTCAGCATTCATACGGACTGCTTTCGGCATTCATTCGGATGTCTTTCGGCATTCCTACAGATTGCTTATTTTTCGACATTTGTGAGAATACATGCACACGGAACGGACTTCTTTAGGCATTCATACGGATTACTTTCGGCATTAATATGGAATGCTTTTGCACCGGTATGTTGTTCAGTTTTGTTGTTATGTTTTGTTCGGAATGTGACTTTGGTACTCCAGGAAGAAAAATAGTATACAAACCACGGATCAAAAAGGTGTGTTTTAGACCACGGTGGTGAAAACGTCCTTAGTCTCCGCTCCGCTTCGCGTCGCTCCATCCCTGGACGTTTTCACCACCTGGGTCTAAAACACACCTTTTTGATCCTTGGTATGTAACATACTATTTTTTACTTTTTACTGATTTACTGAAGAGGTGCCAGCGACATGTACCACATTTCTATCGGTATTTTATTATTTGTTATCGGTAAAATTGAATTTTTCTATTGGTCGAATATAATATCCCATAAAATTATTACGACTCGTGAGAATTACGGCCCTCGCTTCGCTCTGGCCGCAAACTTCACACTCGTATGGGAGTTGTAACATATTTTGTTTGATTGTTGGAATAATGAATTAAAAAAAAATATTCAGAAATTTGTTGCGAATGACTTATATCTTATATTGCCTACAAAGAACGATGGTTACATTTAACGTTTTTCATAAAATTTCCTACACTTTTCAATCATAGTGTGCTCATGACATTTTTCTGCCGTAAGACTTTGAGTAAAAAAAACATCTTTCTTTGGTAGTAGACGCATTAAATTTGTTAGTCAACTATCAAATTTGATAGTCAACTATAGTCAAGCAGTTCACTAACAAGAGATGTTTACCGGTTAGAGGCTGGGCATGTAGTGCCGAAATTTTTCTTTCTACTTGTTTCGTGCACATTATCGAAAACATACTTATACGATTTACACACACTACGCAACAAAATCAAATTTCATCAAAGTAATCTTCTTCGATTGAGGCTATAATCAACAGTGTAAAATCCTGTTTTTCTGGGATAGCTTCCAGATCCTTCGTCCCACATAGCCCATCTTCGAACTTAGCCTCGGTATTTTACTTCCACAAATTAAAAAAAAAAAAAATCATCCAAATTGGTTAAAAATTACTCAACGATTTTTCGTTATCCACATTTAACTTTTTTCATACCATTTCATACATTTCAATCACAGTGAACTTTTTTGTTACCCACATATTTCGGTATTTTCTGGTGTAAGACCCTGACTTTCAGTCAAGGGAATAAATAAGCCGTTGTTATAAATAAAGTAGCACCGTTTTTTCCCGGTATTTGTAATTCGCCCCAAATTTACCAAATTGGGGATTGCAATTACCGGGTAATAGAAACTACAGAGTGTAGTTAGCGACACATAATAAAGCACAATAGCTTACTTGTCTTACTTACAGTAATAGTTCAATTGCACCTGCGAATTAGCATCCACTTATTTCGGAAATTTTTTGCATTTTACTGTTACTATGGAAACCATCACAATAGTCACATCGTGCTAATATTTATTTAAAATTAATTTAATTCGTCACCTCTTACAATGTTCGAGCGATGTTCGTAACACAAACATTATTATTCCTTCAGCTACGACAGATATAATATAGTTAATATTCCCCACATCAAAACCCATTGTGGTACAACCATATGAACCAAAATGATTCGAAATACGTTGAAGGTATATCTGACTCTGACATCTTCAATACCACAATTTGCACATCAACACTAAATATCTATGTATAGGAAATGGTATAGTGTTTTGGATGAGACTTGTGAACCTCTAGATATGCTGCATATTTCACAGACAAAAGTAATTTCGATATGAAATTCTTTCATAGCAACCATATGATCCCGTACGATGTATTATTAGGAAATAACTGTGGAATTACAATGTACGCTTCCCAAAGTTGCTCAGCAATATTATTTATATTAAGACAACAGAAACGTCTACACAGTGCAACGCATAATTACTATATCATCGTAAATCTCTCAGCTTTAATAATGATTACAATAATGTTTCGGCAGTAGAATGCGATGAATTCGATTTCTGAACAGAAAAGCAATTATTTTTCCATCAGAGAATTCTAGATTGTGTTACTATAATACGGAACTGACTAACGACATCATCAATTTTAGTTGGAACGATGGTTTTGAATTGCGAAACAAGAGTTTTACTGTAACTTTGCAGAGTTTCCTTCCATATTATCCGTTTCGAATTATATTCACTCAATATTGCACTCGAATTAAACAACTTTTGGTTTTCGGATGGTATCTGGGGAGATTTAATCGAATATTCAATTTCAAGATCCAGAGTTTGTGGTCCCGTTCGAAATACACTGGGGCATTTGCGTTTTTCTGTCACGATAGTAACCCTGCAAAATCTGAGTTTCCAGACTAAAGAACTATATTCTTTATTATTCCATCATTAATGTCTTTGTGGTCTTTCTTTGAAATTATTAGCTATTATTCTAGCCAAAAGTCGTTTTTTAGGGAGCGTTGAATTCCGGCGACACTATTCAATATTTTTCTCACTTCTGAATCAGTGCTAATGAAGTAACCACTGTGTCGGCTGGGTCTGTGCGGTACTCCTGTCATTTCTCTGTAAAAGTTCATATTCTTTCGTAAAATTTATGCAAAGAAACTTGAAGTTCAACTCTCATCAATCTCGTTCCTTTTTAACATTTCTTCGCATTGATAGTAAATACATGAAACACAAATTTTCAACTCGCCACCTTTTCAGCTGGTTGGAATTTTCTAGGAATTAATGCTTTAGATACTGTTTTCAACTCTCTCTTATGTATATCGTTCATCTGAAACCATTGTTCTTTCCATGTTAATTGGTGTTAGACTTGCGTCACGACCCTTGTACATAGTACCCGTAACTACAATACATTTGAGGTGAGGAGACCATTCCCATGCACAACTTGTAACCGAATTGGTTTGGTAGAATTACGTAAATTATAATATTTTAGAATTCGAGTTTAGGAACACTATATGTGAAAACAAGACATGAAAATAGTCAGCTCGGTTAACAGGACAGAATGCTCGTTTATCAGTGCTTACATCGTAGAAACATTTACAAATTGCTATCTAAGAAATCTGTGTTCATATTTTGTTTATCTTCTCGCCAGAAAACTTTCCCACACATCCATATAGTGTACAAACCCGATGTGTATTTCAGTCAGATAAAATTTTACGAAACCACCCTTGGAGATGCAAATTTTTTCGAAACTTTTTTTTTCTCTGGTGTTTGTTTGTTTCGTAAACTCTCTTCATTTCAACTCATTTACTTTTTGTGCGATAACAAAATTCTGCACAAACAGAAGTATCCTGATACGGAAAATTACTACCACCTCACCTTCTCCACCATTTCCCAAGCGACCGCAGAATACGAATACCGCATATAGATGTACATTTATATATTTGTGTGTCGAAACCACTCATATAAACACATAATATGGAGCACCATCGTAAATAAAATATGTAGACGTGTTAATGCTTAATCTCGAAACACGACACAGCGCCCGGCACAGTAAAACGTATTACTCAACCGTAACAGGAACATTAGTCACTATCATTAAAACAGTTTCCACTTTATTGGATGAATTAAAACATTTCTTGTTCAGATGTGTTTAGTACCACTAAAGCGATCAATGCAAAAATGCTCTTATTTTGATATAAATAATGTATGCACAGGTAATCTGTAAAAATTCACATCGTGCACACATGTTGTGCAACAGCAATATTGTGCAAAAAGTTGCAACACAAAAAACTAATGTGTTTGCGTTGGTGGTGTCGTCCTGTTTCAACGGTAAGACTAAGGTAAACACATTAAGTTTATAATGCAATCAAAAGGGAATCCAGGACACGATACAGTATTTTTCTACGCCATTTAACGTGAGTCTTTCAGAATGTTAACGTTTGTCAACATAAAGAAAGTGAAAGTGAAAAAGGTTAGAATCTGACGATTGTGAGTGTTAATTAAATATCATTCTGTATCTACGGCATATGTTGAGATGTTGTTATATGAAAGAATTGCCATGCAACAATGGTTTTTTAATTCGATCATTTACAACAAATCGTATCAACAGTATGATTTGTGGTGAATCCAATACGGTTTTCCATTTGGTTTCTCAGGAAAGCTAATTTAATAATCGAAAGTACAACTGTGTAGAACAATAGCTGTGATAACATCACATATGCATGACGCAGGTATCATAAATGGAGTAGTCGTTATGCTAATTGGAAATTAGTTGATGTTTCAAACGTGAGATGTACAGAACAAAGGCGGAGTCGAAATGTAATCAGATTTTTTCGCATTATCATCAACTCCTATGACTAACACAACGGGTGTGCATTCGGACATGTATATCTGTTATCGACCAAAACATTTTGTATCAAACACAAAGCGATGCTTTATAACAAAAGACAAGACGAATGTCCATCTCAATGCAACTGTACAGTTTTGCGTTAATTGAGGAACCTAAGACAGCAATGACTGTGGGGTCACTACCCCAGTCACTCCAATAACTATTATTTAATATGAATAGTCGTAAATCGATTATTCAAAATTCGAGGTGTATTTGTGAGTTGGGAGAGCATTGTAACAAGAGAATGCGTGTTTGATTATCGAGGTTTACCGAGTATACGTATGCGTTGTCGATTAAAAGTCAGAATTTCGATGTAAGGCGAATATGATTTATTTCAAAAGTCGAATTGAATTAAGAGTCAATTTGCCAAAACTTCGAGCAAGTTGTATGAAACTGGAAAACAAGCCATCGGCAATTTTTGGAGGGTATAGAGTAATTGAATCAGGGGACCTTCCTGAGTCATTTGCAAAAAAAAATCCTCGAAGTAATTATGTTTTCACGCCAGAAATCATGAAAAAATGGTCTGCACTAGGGTGACCAAAATAGTTTTTGTTGCATATCACCAACAATACGTGATGCATTTATCTGAAATTATGGTGGTTGGCAGAGGTGTTGAGGACGCATGTGTTGGCCTTTAAAAGATTTCGAAATTTTTCGCTTGTTTTTAAGTTGTTCGAAGTTTTGGCAAATTGACTCTTAAAATGATTGAGACAGCTATTGAACCATTTGCTTTGCGACCAAGTCCCTGATGCACCCAAGCTACAAGTGTTACACTGTATAGCATATCGATGTTTTATTTGTATTTCTATGTCTATAACTACATCGTTAGCTTCTTGTCACTCTGGAGGTATTTAGATTTTTAAAAATTGTCAATACTTAAATCCATTCAAAGAAATCGAAGTGCATTGATTTTTCATTGTATGCGTTCAACAATGAAAATGCAATGATAAAAGCAACTCTTTCAAAAGTTTTTTTTAGCTAGTCGCAAAATCGAAACATTTTTATCCAGAAATCGAATAGTTCGGGAAGTATTTTTTCTTATATCTTCGCTTTCAATCATTGTAAAAGATAATTAAAGTTTTCGATTCAAAAGTATTGTATAGATCGGCTTCAATGTTTTGTTGATGTTTTTTTTTTAAATTTATTTATTTAGCTTTTTCACAGAGATTCCCTGACTCGGATTCAAAGAAACCAAGAAACTTTTTTGTTTTTTTTTTAAATAACTTTTTTTTGAATTAAGCTTTCTATTTTCTTTCCATACTCTATCACTAGGTGTTAAAAAAAAAAATCAGACGAAATTAATTGTGAACAAAAAGTAATAAAAGTGATACCGTCACCGTCGTCGTTTAGTTTGACTATTGTTTAACTTTATAAAAATGATTCCATTATAAACATTACATTAATACATATAAGCATATTATGCAACAATGATGCTGAAATGCTTTTCCATATTTAGATTATATACAGGATTATAGACAAAGCGCCTCGGGTCAAAAGGGTATTAAATAACAAATTTTGTTCAAATGCCTGTTTTAATGCCTCGCCACAGTATTAAAATTTAAATAGCACACCGTTACATAGTTATTGCATGTATGCACAGTTGAGCCGGTTCAATCGTCGATAAAATTTTTGCTGTTCACAATCAGGACTTTGTATACACAGTTTCTACACAAAGGATCGTTTTGTTTTAGACTGTTCCACTATTTGTCCATAGCTATGACAATAATACATCAGGCAACAAAATAGTTTTTTTTTTGAATGCGTAGAAATGGTGGAATGGCTCATTCTCACGTTAACACCTTGATTCTACAAAAATAGTATATTTCAACATACCCCAATACACACAAGATGTGTGTGCACGCGCGGGCGAAGCCCAAGCGAAAACACACATCGAGTGTGTATTGGGGTATTTTGAAAGATGTTTTTCTGTAATAGTGAGAGTGTGTTGGTGCATTCCTTCCCAACCGTTACTTTCCTTCTCGACCGTTTACTTTCCCTACCGACCGATCCATATCATAGCTCACCAATACACTCTCACGTATACAGAAAAACATTAAAAGTCAAAATAAAACCAATACGCACTCATTCAGTAGATAAGGTAATGAGATACAATGGAGGGTACCTCAGGAGAAATCCCTTTACGTAGCCTCAACATGCCAACTCTATTTCGGTTCTATTATGGTAAAAATTATGTGAAAACAAACGAGGTAAAAGATTTTGTTCAAATCTGTCGAAAATACTTCTATTAACAAGTGAAAGAATAAAGCATCGAATGGTGCGATTCTTGATATAAATACTACTGGAGTTAATAGTTTAGTGTCATCAAGAGTTCGTTAGTCATGATTGCAACCACTGTCAGCATGATTCAGTTTATTTTTCACTTTATTTACTGTGATTACATGCAAATTTTCCACTGCTACCGTAGAATACTTACAGTCATAAAATTCTGAACATATTGTTGTCCCTGACGAATTCCTTAAAATACTGTTTCCACGGTTTCCACTTAACATTCTCGGGAATTTTAATTCGAAACATCGTCCTAAGATACTCTATGCCAAAAGTGAATTGGCCCTTCTCAGTAATAGTCAAAGCAAGAAATTACTATGAATCGTTTGCGATGTAATCGGAAACTGTGTAACACGTTAATTGATTAAATTATCTACAACCACTAACGAACAGCATTTAGCATTCAAAACGCACAGCAAACAATAGAAAACCAAAAAAAAAGTCGCTAAGAAATTTCAGGATTCCTTTTAAATGTTTTATTAAAACATTTTCTTCGAAGAAAACTGTAAATCATGTTCCCAATGTCTTTAAACGAAACGGAACGTTCAATTTTTACTTTCTATTTGAATTTTTTTTTTTCGGTTGACCGACTGTGTTCCACTAGATTAGCATAATTTTGTTTGATGTTTGTGCTTTTCGTTTATATTAAAATAAATTATTATCACTGTCGTTGTTTGCTAATCAAGGTTTAGAAATCAGCTCATTAAGTTTGACAAAGAAATTCGATAAAAAAAGTTTTCGGCTGTCGGTCAAAATGCTGTAGAATTCGGAAACAAAGCAAATATAACAAAATAGTAATTGTAATTCGTATATTTAGTGCCCCATAATATTCTGTTATGCTACTTCTGCTATATAGGGTGCGCAATGGCTTCTTTATTATTACGTGTTAGGAAAGTCGGCGTAGTAAAGCCATTTTTGCTACCGAGCTCAAGCCATAACTTTGAAAAACAAAAACAAAATTTTATTCCGATGTAAGTAAATAACGTTTCTGTATTTTTTTGTGCGATGCGAGTTTACTCTGTTCTTAATGGAAGAATGAGCAAGGGTTTCCAACGGTAATTTCACCCTGCAAAAACCACTGCTTTTACCAATAAAAGATTGTAACCTTTACGCTTTTTGCGGCTACTACGTACTTATGTTTAAAACATAAACTCCATAAACTCTAAGGTAGAGAAATTTAATTAGGAATATCATCAAAACGTTGCTGGAAAATAATAGCAGGTCGTAGCTTTAATGTGATTTTCAGAGGGTTCGAAATTTAGCATTTCCGAATTCATTAAATAAAACCAAAGATTTCACTTCAGGAGAGAGAGAGATATTTTCTGCAAACTCGGTTGTAATCGGGTAGCAGCTGAATACTAAAACAGAATAGAAAAAAGAGTTAGATACTCTGCCTGCATTGAGCAGCTTCCTTTAAACAAAAAAGTAGAACTGACACCGATCACAAATGTGTCCATCAAATGTTGGATACCTGAAGGGAATAAAGCCCGTTCTCCGTTCAGTGGATGAGTTGCCCTGTACTATTATGTATGCTATATTTAGAAAAGATTTTCTGTTGATGTAGTGAATATTATCCCAATTACACTATTTTAGGGTTAACTCTATTTGAGTAGGTTTTTCAAATTAATTGCTAAACAAATAGCAATGCTACGACTATTTTTTTCCCTACATATTATAGCGACATCCAATGTGTGTGTATGGTGTGCTGAGAATGTACTTTGTTTAATTAGTATTAAGGCACGGCCATAGCAGAGCATGTAACATTTTTTTACGAAGTTTATATTTGTTTGATAAAACAATTTTATGTTCTTGCTCGCTTTAATTCGATACTTAATTTTGCTGAAGATCTTGATTTCATTCACAAAGCACCGACGTTGAAAAATGACGAATTTGAGACGGAAAAATGTATGCAGGAAATTCCAAAAATGTATGAAAAGCACAATTTTACTCAACGTAGTGTTTAACTAGGGATATAACTAAGAGATTAGGACATTCATGCTGTCAAAGTTTTTTTTGCTTTGTTGACTAAATAACACAGCGTATGAGTGAATAGAGTGAATGTAGTACTCGCCCAAGAGCGCGGCAACACAATCACCATATTGTATCCATCTTCCATCATTTCTCCCATAGATACGCAATCTACCAACGCACTTCAAGCATGAGTGGTTCTCTAAATAGAGTACTGAAGCTGGACAGTGTATCATACAAATTTTGACACTGTAAAAATGTGGATACAAGTTTTACACAAAATAGTCCTCTATTTCACAACTGTGCACTACGATCACTCTTGCCTGCAGTGCGTTGAATCTACTAATGTTCTTTGTTTTTCTTAAATTAATTCCGCATTTTCGTTACACTGGCTGTTTATTATGGTGGCCAAATATGGTATAACACATAAAGAATGTTAGCCTGTCACAAACGGCTATTCATCTGTTATCGATAACGACGACAAAAAAAATTAAAAAGCTCTGGGCCTTTATATAGTGGTTCTTAATATGGTAGAAGGCATGTTACAAAAAGTTGAAGTACAAGATTTGCAATCAACCGATTAAAAATACTTTGATCGATGGAAGTAGCTGTAGTTTTTATAACATAGCTGCAAGACTTATAAAAATATAGCTACTAAACGCATATTCTGCTAATGTTGGTTATTTTCATGCAATATGAGTTACACAACTATATTATGGATTACAGAGCTACATTATGCACCGTGGAAACATTTTATAGCTAGGATCTGCATATTGTGCCTGTGTACTCTATATCTTAGCTGTGTAACACATATTTGACGTATGAAAAATATAGCTGTGTGCTGCATATGAGAAAATGTATGGGACCACGCATTCAAGTCATGATTCGTGCTGGTCGGACTCAATGTTAATATACAAACAAAAACTGTTCTAAAATATTTTGGCTGATTGTAATGAAGCTTGATGATCAGGTTATAGTAATACCTTTTCAATACAGTCAGAATCCGTAGAAACACAGACGAATGAGAATATCAGAAATTTCACTGCAATTAAATTCATGATTCTTCGCGCAGTTTCAATTCACTTTCTTTCAGAACCTAGAACCATCCTTGTAATGACAATTCACAAAAGTAAAATATAAAAACTACAGACTTGAATTAGGCTGTGTGCCACATAATATGCTGCAGGATTTATATTGCCGTAGCAACGCTTCGAAATAAGAACATGTTAAAGCACAAGCAAAATTAGCACATCAGCAGCGTAGGTGACGGTCGGATTTTTAGGTTAAGCATCAATCGGCGCGGTTAGTACTTAGATGGGTGACCGCAAAATTCATGAAAGTTTGGGAAAAAAAATTTATTTCTCGTGATAGATTTGAAATGTGGCTCACAGCTATAATATAAATTACACAGCTATTTTAACTACAATCTTCGCAATATACATTACACAGCTATATGCCAAAAAATGGGGGTGCTAAGTCCACTTATAGCTCTCACACGCATATCAGGATTTTCCGTGTAGACCTACTAATAATACTTGTCATAAACTTTCCGTCTGTAACAGGTTAATTGTCTAAAGTTTATAAATTCCTCCAAACCATAAAAGTTGGAACTGAAGGAGGCATTATTCTCATGCATTGGACAAAGTCCAGATTCTTCTATTGTTAGTTGATGTTGAAACAGAAATTCTATAAAGCTATTTATGCCGAATACACATTACCATAAATAAGTTTTAATGCATTTTAGATTACGAAAAGCTTTTCAATAACTGTAACTGTATCTTAAGTGTGTTTGCTAAAGTGTAACGTGTCCCGGTTCCATTGCTAAGTAAAAACTTTTTATTTCAAATTACCGCAGTTTTTCCTTCATTCGATTCTACAGTTCCTTAGCTATGGTATATCATTTATACTTGAAAATAGAGTTGGACAACTTAAATGACTTCATTTGCTAAATGGTACTTTAATTGAAAACATTATGAGCTTGTTTCTAGGTGACTGACGCACAAATATTTAAAATGATTAATTTTGAACCTGCATTTCATGACACTGCTGGACATTTTGAGACCTAGAATTTTTGACACCTGTCGAATATTACGCTGATTATTGAAGCCAAATACAGAAACAATTCATCGTTAACAGGAAATAATTTATAATGCACGTAGTTCCGGAATTATAAGAACCAACAATTTCAATCTAATACACTCTAATCATTCCACATGTGTTACTATATGAAAGCTAAATTGCGACACCTAGCTATAATTCTCAAACTGCACTTCATAACTAAATAACTAACTAAACACATGGAAAGTTAACCATCTGTCAGTTCTTCAGCTGATTTCCCGTTCTCAAGTTAAGGTCTAATTTCAATTTTGTAAATTTCTCTTGAGCTTTCTACAAACTTTTCACAGCATTACCAATTGATGTGTTAACATTAATCATCACTTGAATTTGACATTCTACGTTTTTGTGACGGAAACAATTTTAAATTGTCTAAGTAATTCATTTTCAATGAATTTTAGATGATAGAAACGAAAAGAGTTTTGGGGAAACATCCACTTCACTTATGAGTGCTCTGAGACGGTATTGTTTGTGAAAACGTAAGATCGTTGTCATAAATTTAAATTTGCTCAGGTTATACACTTACGTTGGCTATGCATGTATTGAGATGAACAGGATTGATACTAGACATAAATGGTAATTAAATAACAATTTGTCAGGATGCTCGTAATTTTTATGTAATTTTACCAAAATTTTCATTAAATTGGTTCCAATTTTCAAGGTATTAAAAAACAGACTAAGCCACCCACGAAGGAGAGTGACATATAAGTTTTACATGTTTCAGAGACTCAAAAAAATATTTTTTGGTATTCATGGAATCGTCATAAACCTAGTGGGAGACCACAGGTAAATTTTTTTGCTACCACCTTCGTGACCACGTGATATGTGTACTTCTAGTACCATAAGTTGTTCTGATTAGGCCGGAAAGACACAAGCAATTAGTCGGGAAACAGACAAAATTTTTGTAATTTACTAACATTCTTTACATACACAAAATAGAACAATTCAGCGCTTACAGAATTTCTTGTACGATAATTCAAATATATTTAACAAGCATTTTAATAATTTGGGACGACTTTCTTCTCAATATTTTTAAATATTCAAAAAGACTGTCAAGAGACTGTCAGGAGGCTGTAAGTTTCTTAGAACAGTTTAGAACTTTCATTTGCTAACCCACAC
Organism: Bradysia coprophila; assembly: GCF_014529535.1. Classification (NCBI taxonomy): domain Eukaryota; kingdom Metazoa; phylum Arthropoda; class Insecta; order Diptera; family Sciaridae; genus Bradysia; species Bradysia coprophila. The sequence continues at coordinate 451,831 of NW_023503302.1, read as the reverse complement.
AAACAATAACATCGGAGCCGTGTTATAACATTGTCGATTGTTGTATAAATTTGATGTGAGTCTGGTGGATTTTCATTTCTACTTTAAAAATATAAAATTGTGTTTTTTTCATATGTTGTAGAAGAATTATTTTCTTAAAATGAGCTTATTTTTCAAAATATATTATAAAAATTCGCTGTTTCCCGACTAATTGTTTGGTGATGGGATCGTCAATTATACTGCGTTGGCCATCAACGCAAAATTGCTAGTGTGTTCCGAGCCTTAAAGAAACTTGGTAAAATGAATCAAAGACCAAATGTGTCGAAGCAATGCCGAATTAATGAATCACGTGATAGCATCCAATATATTCTGGCATATTGCCTGTCCAGTCCAATGCGAAAGTTAAATTATTCTTCATGCATTGGACCATTTTCACAGGGGACAAACTAACATGTAATGGTCCACTTTTGCATGGGTCAGACAATGGGATATTTCTAAAAGTAAAATTACATCGGTAGACCAAGGAAAAAAATCCGTTGAGTAATTTCTCAACGAGGTATTTACACGCTATATTGATCGCCGCAAACGATCAAGGAGACTCTGATGGTATTTGTTCATAGCACGATCCGAACATAACCAACCGCTGTGTTTATTAAATTTATCCATCCCAAGGTGCAGAACAACACAATATATTATATGACAGTGAACCGAACACAGGAAACATTTTCATCCATCTTATCGTTCCACCAGGCTGAAAGCTATTTTCAGTGTAAATACTGTGTAGTGCAACTGTGTACACACCTACGATAATACTTCTTCGTTGCATGAACATTCTGCAGAGATCTTCGTAATTTGATAAACACTTTGAAGTGTTCAGTGCACACACATGAAATAAATTTCGAATGATGTAACATTTTAATAAAAACGATGCAGACGACGTTCGAAAAATAAATATTTTAATTTCTCTCGGTTTACTAAAATTATTCTTCCATTAGATTGTATATTGTTTTCGCATCCAGCACCTTTACTTGAGATGAATTTCGAATAAAAGATAAAGGAGAAACGGAATATTATTATTACAAATTTACAAAACAAAAAATTGGATTAAATTTTTATCGCTTTTATTTTCCTCTTAAAATCGGCTTTTTATAAAACCAACGTTTCCCAAATTTTCACATTTATATATAGATGTACCAGTACACCATTCTCTCTCTCTCTCTCTCTCTCTCTCTATGTTTATATATGTACATATAAAAAGAAATTTCACCAACTGGCAACGTACCTAATCAGCAAAGTTATTTTATTTTATTGTCTTGGGGTGGAAAAGCACTTCCTGAGTAAATGATAATATTGCTGTTAAATTGTGTTATCTTCAATTCAGATTGATCAATGGAGACATTACAGTTCCTCTCTTGCACATCAAAGAAAAATTACCAAAAGAGTATTTAGTGTTTAAGATGTTTTTAAATTATATTTCAAATTTAATTAGCCGTGTTTTGATTTGTTGAATTTCTACTTTTTTCTTTGTGTGTGTATGAGTGTGTGTGTGTTCGTCATAAACATTTTGTACAAGCCTTGGTAAAGCGATATGGCTTGAAGTAAGTTCAGAATGATGAATGAATACATCAACAGAATTAGAATATTGTTCCTGGTTGTATGCATTCACTGGAAGCTATTCTGTTCTCGATAATGTTATAAGCAATAAACGGATTAAACTATTAAGCATTCGCCACAGTTTAAATTACGCTATAATTAATTGCTCAATTCACCAAATCCATTAACAAAAGCTGTTCATGTAAACGGTGCAGTTATTTATGGCTCATTATACTCACGACTACTGCTGTCGCAAGGAATGGAATGTGTAATCGATCACGCACTAAATGTATTTATTTGAAAGGGTTTTCGTGGAATGGGTTTGCTTATTGAGAGTGAAATGGTAAAGTAATCTTGGTATTGATTCCTATTTTCCTATACAATATAAAGCTCTATGAAATGCTGGTATTATGGAACGCAAATGGGTTATTAGCTATAAAACCGTTGAAATTGGTGAAGCAATGAATGGGAAAATTTTACTATTTAAAACAAATGATAATGAGACACATTTTTGTAGGACAAGTTTATAAACAGCCAATGTAAAAAAAAATCACCTAGGCCCATCGATATAATATACTGTAGATAATGAGACACGAAGAACGAAATTTCGGAAATATAGCACACATACAAGTGCAAAAAATACGAATCACAACACGAAACGAAGAGAAAAAGGAAATTGAGAAATGCAGAGTTCAAATATTTTCAAATATTTGTATGTCATTATTTCGCGCGCTTTCTCAAAACTTAAGTTACGTAACACATACATCCATGTGATCTTTCCGCATAAAGTTGCTTTGACATTACTTATCTATACCCTATATTATATCGATGCCTAGGCCTATTTTCGAGAAAGTTTTTTTTTCTTGATTTTATTCGAGTTTTCTAGAAAATTTATTTCTGGCAAAATTGGTTTTTATGTAAAAACAATCGTATGAAGGTATATTGTCGCACTAGATGTCAGATTGTCAGATTGTCGTGTGCGATATATACCAGCATAGTTGCATGCAACGTTTTACGCAATGAAGAAATGAGTATAAATATCGAATATATTCGTAGTGTGACGTTAGCAACACGTGTTTTTTTTGAACTAGTGCGATATACTCACTTGCAAATCCTTTATCGAACTAGTGCGGGGCCATCCATAAAGGACGTCCGCACTATGGGGGTGAGGGGGGGTTCGCAAAGTGTGATCGCCATACATTTGTGTAGTGGAAAAGTGCGGACAAGGGGGGAGGGGGGGTCTAAAATTCCAGAAAAATCGCGGACGTCCTTTATGGACGGCCCCTGCGATAAAAAACGTTGCACACGGGCTGCGTAAGTTGCAAATATCATCACTGAATTGCATAAATACTAACTAACGTATTTGAGCGAACCAAATTGGTATTCATGGGTTTTAGGACCTGGATAATCGAAAGAGAATAGTTTCAGAAGACCATGCAAGATGTCTATTGTACTTAGCCGATGTTTGCCTTCAAATTTTTCCGATTTTTATTACTCCAGTAATTACTGCGATACAATTTGGAATTCGATAAAAGAATGAAGCTGTTAATAAATTACATAGCTCACAAATCGACATTTTCGTGATCTTTTAGCATTATGAGACTTTCTGATGTGTGTCTACGTCAGTATGACAAACATCCTCCCCCATTTGCCTCTTGCGTTTTGTAATTTAGAAACAATTTCCAATGATGTTAAGCATTATTTAACAAATAAACAATTTTTAACGCATCAAAATCATCAAAATGTGATAATACAGCGACGTTGTGTGATGAGAACGTTCCCTGGAAAAGTCTTCAGGCGAAATATTTTGATTTTAATTAACGTAAAATATTTTTTGAGAAAATAAATGAAGGGAATGCCGATTTTCAATTTTTAACATAAATTTGTATTTACACAAATTAATGGTCGCTACGAAAGCTACTAGTGTACCATTAATTGAAGTTATTTTTAATTGGATCGATATTAAATAACTATGTCGACCAGATTTCCATTTTAATTTGATTTTTGTATTATTAAAACAGTCTATATTTCACACTATGATCCGATTACCTCATATTTTCAAATACACTTATTAAATGTAACATGCAGAATGATTTAGTAGAGCATAAATATGTTTATAAAAAACCGAAAATTATACAAAATTCTAGCAACAATCAGGCGTTCAAAAAAAAATTACATTGATAGATACCGACTTTTGAATAAGTTCAATAAGGATTTAATGGCTCTAATTGATGTTAATTTGTTTTAAACGTCGTTAACGAGCAGCTTCCAATGAAAAATTTGCTCATAAATGTACAAAAAAAATTGTGATTATTTATTGGTAATTTTGTTGACATATAATGTCACGACTATGTGTCATAATTTACGCAGAATATATGAAAAATACTGATGGAATAGTTATTTACATACCAAGAGATAAAAAGTTGAAAAGTCGAGATTTCTGTGCGTTGATTCGCAGCGAAGCCTAAACGTAATATTTTCATTTTCATACCGAGTTAGACTTTACATTAAAAAAAATACAAAACATAAATACCTTACACTGTAGGTGGTTAAAGTTTCGTGAAAATCAGATACATTTTTGCTACATTTTTTTGCGCGGACGCTAATTTTAGCTCTAACTTTTATATGATCATCTTTATATCACAACGCAACCAATGAAAGTGTAAAACAGGTATGGTCTATAGACCGTGTGAAGTGTAAATAATTTATTTTTAATTGATGTAGATTATTATTCTGTAGAACAAAAGTGTAAACAGAATATCTGAAAAATATCTGCTTGATTTTATATCTTACTTTAAAAACTGTAATTTTAATGAGACTAAAAGGATATCTGAACCATTCTAATTCATTCTAATTGGATTCTTACTAAGATTCTAATAAGTGGGATGGCATCGAGATGGCAAGAATATTTTTCAATAATTTCTATAAAAAAATTTAAATATTTTTGTCAATAGTTTTCATGGTAAATCTTCTTTTTATTGAAATATGAAACTTTTTTCTCAAAATCGCACACGGTCCGGAGGACATAAAAATTTGATTTTCGTACTTAAACGCACTCATTTTCATATTATTTTGACACAAAATGTGAGTACGTTTAAGACGAATTCGCCGATCGACCATACCTGTTCTAGACTTTCATTGAACGAAACTACCTCTGTCGAAACAAAAAACAAGCACGTGTTTTTTGGATCACATGTTCTTTAGAATTTTTTTAAGTCACGATTCGTGACTCACGAATGAGTCACTACAGCTAACCTTAACCTAATATGTGACGCAATTTGCTTCAGCTGTTTTTTGTAACCTAACAGTGGACCAGCTGGTTCACTCATACAAAAAAAAACTATTTATTCGTCTTTATTTCACTCTTTATCATCTGCAAAATAATCTTGTACTTCATTTGCTCTGCGAAACACTTTGCTATAAAACCACTACACCACAAGCAAGAGATTTGTTTTTAAACAACAGATTCAACAGATTTTTAGTAAATTTTAAGCACATTAGAGCAATGTCATCGCTTCTCTGTTATTTTCATACATTTTATATACTGCTTTGCACACATAAAATTGATCTCTTTACCCATTTGAAATCACATTGGAATAGAGAGTAATCATCGAAACAAAGAAACGAAAATGCTTAATTTTATGTGTGTGGAATAGTAAACCTAAAACCCATTTTCCAAAAACAAGCTTACCACAAAATTGTCGGTATAAGTCGTTTGCAACAAGTTGTCAGAAAAAAAAACTTTTTACCGGAGAGTCCGGATTTTAAATGCAGCATACGCAGACCGTTAATAGCCCGTGAAAAACTGTCATCCACATTCAATTAGAGTGGACAGGACATGATGGGTTCTGTGTACATGTGCAAACAAACAATTTAAAATCAATACACTAGAATTTATGTTCCTGTAATTAGTTCAGTGTTTAAACATTTGGTAAGGTGAATTTGGTTGGTTCACGTTATGGGAATTGGTTTATAAAAATAATTTACCGTTTTTATTCACCGAAGCTTTTCATCGAAGCTTTTCATCGAAGTTTTTTTTTATTACAGAACAAATTGAAATCATTGTCTGAGCTTTAATAATAATATTATTTACTTTTTAGTAAAAGACCACAAAATGGTCTTAATCTTGAGCAGACGGCTACTAATCTGGTATCGTAACATTTTTAGAAAAGCCCTTCAAGAAGGGTGTACGTTAAAAGGCGTTGTTCGCAGAATTAGGTCAAGCTCCTCAATTGGCCTGTAGTCATAAATTTGACCTGACCTGACCTAAATTGATCTGAAATATGAAACTATAAAATCGGGTCAACCTTAATTGACCTGTTTAATCTGAAATACAAATTTTTCTCTTTAGTCAGGTTTTAGATTGAACTGAATGCGAATCTCTGACCTAAAACCGAGCCTTATATGATATCTTTCCAACAGAATCCTCTTTCAAAAATATAGGACCGCAATAACTTCCACAAATGTGTTAGCTTTCAACGGAAAATAGTTTTGGTTGAAGCAGCTTGACCAGCTCTGAGAAAACTGAGCAGTTTATAAAAATTTCTCAGAGCTGGTCAAATGAAAAAAAAAATATTTAAAAAGCTAACACATTCATGGTCGTTGCGCGGTCGTACATTTTTCAAAAAGGATTCAGATGAAAAGATATTATCAAAAATTACGAGACACGCAAATGTAGAGACTACAATTTTAGCTGAGCATCGATACCTCTTTCCGAGAAATTGTTTAAAAATGTTTGTTAATCTTTGTCAGCCTATTTTGGTGTTGTCATAATACAAACAAGATGAGAAAGGAAAGCTATATGGATTTGCGATGGAATTTATATCTGGAGTAGTTTTAAATCAAGTCAAGCATTAAGGTAAATTCAATTGTCAAAAACCAAACTCGATCATTTTATTTTGCTTTTATTTTAGTTAAGGTTTTTGTTGAGTTTTTCTTTCGCCTTCTCGCTATCGGAAAAAATGGAAAATAGTTGTTGGCATTTATGGAAAATCCAGCAAGCAGTCATATGAAAACGGCTCTTATTTTTTCTTGTGCATTTTTTTTAAAGGCTCAATTTTACCGCGGTGCTACTCAACTGGCAAGAACTGGAAACACAAATTTGATTCAAACTGCACAGTTCAATCACTTTCGACATGCTTACATAGATTTTATCATGCATCTTCAAATGCGAAAATTTTTCCTCGCTTCCTCTTTCTTCGCGATCTAACGAACTACGAGATTGAAATAGTAACGGCTGTATACAGCTACAGAGTATAACACGCCGATCAAATACCGATGCTAGTCAAGAGGTTCATTTGTACAACCTGGATTCAATTACCGGAATGCAATTACTACACCCAACACCTTGAACAGCTGCAAAGATAAGATATACGAACGACGACATGTCAAATATCAAATTACATTGATACCGCTACCGCACACATATTTTTGTCACACACAATATGCAGGAATTTGAAATTTTCTCGATTTTCCGTCACAAAAAAAATTCTGAAACCGATTTTCCCTTATTCATTCCCATTTAAAAATGCGGCGTACTTTTTCATAAAAAAAAGCTCGCATAGCACAGCAATACAATACGATACCATATGGAAATGAGTTTTTTTTTTAATGTTCGCACGAAAATTGTTTATAGCACTTTCAAATGCATCGCTAGCAAAATTATTATAAAAAAAAATATTTTCGCGTCGGATGAAATTGGAGCATTTAAGAGAATGTTTTTGAAAATATAATAATGATTTTATCTCTCATCATCATTATCTCCGACATCACTCTCTGCTTCAGTAATAAAGAATGGCAATTCGTTGGCATTGGCCGCGTCAGCAGTACACAACACACTGATGCGCATCCCATTGTACCCTAAGTGATGGAAATATTGAAGTAATTTTCTCACCCATCATATATTTCATCATATATCTGCGGTTGTGAAGCCTTGGTTTTAGTTGATTCAATAGCTCCAATGTAATCATAAATTCGTGAACAATCAGCAGAAATCATAGTACCTATAGTTACCTATATGTAGCTCCTTAGGAATGTTATACATACTTGTTAAAAGAATTTTTTTTGAAAATAATTGAAATGAAATGAAATAGTTCCTATCAATGCGTACTATAATCGACAAATCCCTAAAAGCTCAATCAAAGTTACATAGTAGAATACTATGCTATAGATTTCACTATTTCAATTCGAATCGGGGATCAAAGGGTTGATGGGTTTTTAACGTAAAAATTGTTTATTTTTTATGGATGATCCTTGGCTTATATAATACAGAAAAATGGTCAGTCATCGCGGACTGTTTTGTCAAGTGCATATGTGGAAAATGTAATTTCAAGGAGCATTACTCATTTTTCTACCATTTTTCTACTGTCAAGGCGAATAACATCTGGTTCGCTGCACTATCCATTTTTAGTTTTAGATTCATGTGTGGCATTCTGTTTCTTTTGGAATGAAATTATTCACTCAAAAAAACATGGATTTAATTTTTTTTTAAATCTGCTTTAGATTGGTAATGAAATGTGAGAAAATATCGCTAAAAAGTCAAACGACAGAGGGTGTCAAAGGCGATTGAAAAAAATATTCGTAGAAATGGTTGAAAATCGCTTTCGAGTTTTTATTTTCAAAAAAGCATCTCACATTTCACACAAGCATGTTCTCTGTGTGTAAGTGTTTTCGATCGCTTTTTTCCGCTTATCTCGTTATGTCTTTGAATCGGAACGTATCTAATAAAAACCACATTTACTTTCACATCCGATTTCATATCTTTTTTTTCTCTCACATGACTCTTTGTTAGTTCAACGACGGTAATTTCGAACTGTTTATACGGTGGTGAATCGACCTGGTCTGATTTTGTTCCGACAGAATGAATCCGTTTTTATTACACGGTTTTCTAAATAACAGACGAAGTCCTTTTGTCAGATAACTACACGTTTCACCTACGTATATCATAAGGTTAAACTAACCCGAATATGTGTGAGTCGAAATGAGAGATGAAAAAATTGTATCAGAAAATCCTGCCGACAGATATGTCAATGTATCGATGTTATTATTCTGTCATTCAATTGCCAAAAAATTTGAAAGATTTCAATTTTTATTAACAGAATTTTACGCTTGACCATCCGAAAAGAGAAGAGCATATTGACATACACAATAAATATTATTTTCGGTTCCAAAGAACTTTTTTTCCCTTCATATTTTTCCATTTTCCGATATCAGACAGTGGCTAACAACATCATAATATTTGGACATACAGAATTGTATTAGGATGGAAATGCTTCAATCCATTTCCATGTAATGAAAAAAAGAAGAGAGAAAATTCTTTATGTTATCTTGTAACGACCCGATTAAATACGTGTGTATTTAGCGTTTAAATCAAAATAGTTTTATATTGTTTAACTAGAAGGCAAAAAAGCAATTAAATTCTACTCTGTATACATATATTATGTGATGTGTGTGTACTGTATGTTTAGTATATTTTAGTGCACATATACCACGTCTATATATACATATATATACCAGGTGCTTAATAACACTTTATCGATTGAATATTTTACGTTCTGCCGCTGTACTACGTGCTTCTACCATAAATGGAGTAATATCCTGGAGGACGTGGAACTTATATGGCTGCTTGTTTACAGTCTTATTGAGTTTTCTACTTTAAACTTGTGTGATAACGAAGTGGTGTATTTAGTTTGCGGGTAGTAAAACATTCTATGTATGCCTTCTCTCTCACACGCTTACTCTCTTTTTCTCTCTCTATCCCATGTATAGTATAAAATATCCTATACGACACATGGAAAAGGTGTTTAAATTGTTTATGAAATGATTTATGGGTTTATTGTCATAATTCCTTTTTTTTGCAACAAAATGCATGAAACGAAGATATAAAAAATTGAAAGAGTGTAGCGACTACAGAAAAATTTGAATTGGAAATTCGTTGTTTGATTTAGCGGTTTTAGTTCCACCCCCGACATGGTTCTATATTCTCTATATTCTCTTTAATTGGATTTCTGCACATTTGATATACTAGTTTGTTATTCTTTTCGCTTATGCGATCATCAAAAATATATGCGGAAAACTAATGGATTCTGGTATGGTAAACATTTCTAGAAAGTTCAATAAGATATTTTCAGTTAAGTTGTTCAAGTATCGAATATTTTCATTCATAAAGAGAAGTTTCAGATTTCCTACATAGACCAAGAGCCCACACATGCTTTTCCATCTCTCATCTGCCCATCTCATCTATTGTTAAAATCGTTGAGTGCGGCGTTTCAACTCACTTATCAGGGCCTATATAAAGGGATTATTAAACTCGCTAAAATTCATTTGTTATTTGGATTTTTTTTTAACTTACGTGGATTGTTAGATGTTTTTGATCTTCCGTAAACCCATCAATTAAAACAAATTTTAGAGCAGGCTTTTTTCGCTTTGATAATACATAAAGGAATTGTCTAAAAAAATGAAATTTTCGGGCATTAAGGGAACTTAGTTTACTCTATATACAGTGAACGACATCTCAAATCTGTCAAATTCACAATGACATTCTCTGAAAAAAATGACAGTGAGACATTTGAGATGTCGTTCACTGTAGGCCATCACTTACATGCATAGCATATAAACAGTTTTACTCCGGAAAAGACGTAACTGTAGATCTACTCGCATTCAAATTGTTAATTTTACAGGCTTGCGGTCCATTACAAATCCATTACAAATCTCGGGATAGAAGGTGTATCCCTTATCATGATAATAGAAAAAACAGGCGATAAAAAGTTGAAAAGTCCAGTTTTCGTGTGATTCTACATCATTCTGCATCTAGCTTAAACCAATTTTCTTGTATTCCCTAGGTGTGTAATATCAACGAAAGTGTTAGACAGGTGTGGTCTATTGTCCGCCCGGAGGACATAAAAATTTGATTTTCGTACTTAAACGCACTCATTTTCATATTATTTTGACACAAAATGTGAGTACGTTTAAGACGAATTCGCCGATCGACCATACCTGTTCTAGACTTTCATTGTGTAATATGACACTTTCGGCTCTGGTAAAAACAAAGACATAGACATGAGTATTACAGACCTCCTACAGTTTCATATACAATTTACAAGTCTAGGGTTGTAATGGATTTGTTGCTTTGTAGTGCGTTTTTAAAGTTGTGTACATAACTCCTGATAAAAATGAAAAGTCACATTTACGAGATTTCCGTCATTTAAACATTTACATTTAGAGTTTCCTACAGGGAAATGTTCTGTGTTACAGTTGGTGGTGTCATCGTGTGTAAGAGTTCCTACTTTATAATTTAGCATTAAATAGGTTCTTTCGAATAAGTTTCTCCTGATAATTATGACTTTTTTCATTAGATTGAAGCAAAAGTGTTTGATTGAGCTTTTTTCTTGCCGTTGATATTTGCAACAGATGGCATAGCCGATTTTTTTTTCAATTGGTCTACGTCTATCAACCAAAGAACCATTCAGAACTGACTGAACAGTTCAACATCAAAGGGGAAATGGAAACTACCGCAACACAATGATTGGACTGGGAGGAATGCTACGTTCAATATAATTTAATATGCACAGAACAAAACTAGTAGCACTATAATCTCTATGTATAATCAAGCCTAAAATATGCGACACAATATTAACTCAGTATATAACATTGTTTGTATGCGACTAATTCGGGGAAGAGTGTCATACGATATAAGTATATATCCGAACAAATTGAGCAAAATTAATCCGAAAAATCAGCTTAAGGCAATGGTTGGACAAAACTTATTATTTAATATATTATCTGTGAGTTGAATACGCATTTTACCCGACCGATATGAAAACTGGATGTGTATGGAGATGTTTCTTTTTCGTATAAACACTGTAAATAAGATAAAATTCAATGTGATCATCCTTAACCGCAAAAAGGTTTTTCAAGTTTTGTACCGACGTATACTCCAAATTGTACGGGAAAACGCCCTCGCCATCAAGCTATGGGTTAGTGTGTCGTAGCGTTGACAAATTATTAACAAAATGTTTTTTTCTTCGGGTAATTTTTTTTTGAAATTTTCTCTTTTGAGATATGAAGCAGCCACTCTGTTTGCCACTTTACAGATTAACGTTATAGCAAATGTGCTTTGAAATTCTTTTCAATTAAAAGTAGCTATTGAAGTTAGTAATTAATTTTTTCTTGTTCGAAAAAAGCGAGTAACCCTTTGATGGTGGTTGGAAAAATCTTTTTCGGTTATATTTACCTCTTAGCTTATTTTTATTAAATTTTGGGTCTGGGTAACATTTAGGTAATTTGGTGGACTTTCTTGTATTTTAGATTAAATTTGAGGTAACATTTCTGTTTAAATCTTTCATCTTAATGAAATAATTGAAAAATTTAACGGAATCAGTTCGCACTTCATATCGATTTCATAAGGAATTCGCACATAGTCTAGGGCCTAATGGTGTATAAGTCCTTCTTTGAATAATTACATTTGATAAAAATAAGTTTGTGCAATGTTCCGATTGATTCCAGGGGGATTGGTGACCAATAGAAGGAAATAGTACGCTAATGAAAAAATAGAAAGTCCGCGTGTAAAATGTTGTTAAAACTGAATAAGTGTGAATTCGTCTATCCGAGAGAATTACTTTTACATAAATATGTATGTGTTTGTTCGAGCCGAAGAAAGCGCCATATAATGTAAATATTTATTCCTCGACTATAAAACACATGATGATTGAAAATTCGTCCCTTACGCACTAGACTAACAGCACAATGAGAGCGTGTTGAATATAAATGGAACAACCGTTTTATATTACATTCCGTTCCGATTTCTCATTAAAGTTTTCTTATATTTCCAAAGATACGACTTCTTCACAATAGATTTTGGTAATTAGTTCAAAAAAAACTTTTTTTCCTCCTCATATCTTGTTCTTAGAATTTAATAATGCTTTCCGGATAACACGGTCGTGTACCATTAAGCATTTTAAAAGCCAAAATCAATACACATTTTACACCTTTACCGAATGGGATAATATAAACACGGCTGATAAACATAGAATTTGCAGTAAAACGAGGCGTAGGGAAAAAAGCATTGTATAAAGAAACGATGGTCCATAAAATATTTCGGGTAAAGCCATTCTGTGTACAACATTCGTTTTTATGTGCGGTGTACACAATCCATACAAATGAATTTTACAGTTGTTATACATTTCACAGATTGATGAAAACATCGTAATTGTTCTGGAATCGATAATTTTCAATGAATAAACGAGAGCTCACTCCCGAGAAAGTCGTAATTATTTTTTTTTTGCGATGACGATAATTTCAATTGAAGAAAGAAGAAAAAACGCGAGCTCTTTATTTAATGAAGAAAGTGACATTTCTTGATTCAATCGGATGTAATTGAATACAAACAAAAAATAATTATTACCATCGAATGTGTCCTAATGATCTGTTTTTATGTATTAAAAATAAACGTTTACATGGTTCTGTGACTGTGGGGTGCCGCTCTAATTCAATGGAATTTCATTAGCAATCAGACGCAGGTATTCAACATTTAGCTATGCATTCAGTATAAGCTTGATAAATAATGTACAGGATGTGAGAAGAAATTGTCCCTGTAAAATGGTCATCAAATCAGATTTTCATAGAAAACCGTTAGAAAATGTTGATTTTTCTTTGGTTTCTTTTAATTCGGGAAATTCAATTTTGTAGAGTGCTAGAAAGGGTGCATATTGTAAGAAAAGATATATGTTGAAAAGTAGGTAAGCTGAATAAATGTCACCAGCTGGCCCAAAGAAATAGCCTGATCCATGAGAAAATAATGCTGGAAATATAGACCACCTGAGGGACACACACATTTCGCTCATAAAGTGGAACGGTTTAATAGAGTGCTGTGACAGTGTTGAAATCTAAAAAAAAGACATTCGCTATAGTAAAAATGGCTCAAGAGAGTAAAGTTGGTCGTGCGTTCTTGCACCAACACATGACATTACGAAGTGATCTATAAATTAGAACTGGCGACCATTTGACGTCGTTTTTTTCACAGCCATCGCGCTGCAGTGCAAGGCCGCAGTATATGGTTTCTTAGTACAATCTTACAGGGAGCCCACTCCTCCTTGATTCCTTAAATCTCCTTGATTTTCAAAAATCCTCCTGAAACCTCCTTAATCTCCTCAAACTCCTTATTTTTAGTTTCACTCTAGTTAAAACTTCTAACATTTTAATTCTGACTGTATATCTATATTCAAAACCGTTCCTCGCTTACTTCACCAAAAAAAGCTCATGAAACCTAAATAATGAACAAATGAGATCGATAGTGCTAAAAGGTACTTGCAAAACCCTATTGCTTCAATTGTTCTTTTCATCGATTGTGTTGATGCTGCTGGTAACTTAAAATCATTTATTGTCAATCAATTGTTAACTTTCGTCTGGTGTGTATCGTGTTTGAGAAAAGCTTGGTTAAGTTAGCCAATGCGTATTTATTCCTCAATCATAGGAATTAGGGATTACAAACCGGTTTAAACCGAACCGGTTAACCGGGCGATTTTGGGCGTTAAAAAACCGCGGTTTTTTATCAAGAAAACCGCGGTTTTCGGGTTTTCAATGAAGCGTTAGAGATCTAGTGTTTTTGGGAGAATTTAAGCATTTATTTTGTGTATTGGTTATTGGTATCATTTCAGCAACGTTTTGAGCTAATTGCAGATAATTTCGCCAGCCATCAGTCTCTGTAAAAGAAAATTGTTATTCCTACCAATAGCTTTCGTAAACTTGAAAAGGCTAACTTAAAATGTGAATAGTATTATAAGATAAATTATCTTAGTTCGTTTTAACGACAAATTTCCGTTATCCGTGCTCAGACTCAAAATTTTGTGAAATAGAACTAACTAAGATACGTTAAAATAAGGGGCCTGATAGGTCTGATTATAAGGGGACAACGTGATCAACTCAGAGGTACAGGTTACGTCGCCTCTGAGTTGATGACGTTTTCCTTTCAGGTCGGTATATTTGGTGAAGATCTGGAAATTTTAGAGAATGCCGTAACATTGTGGAGTATTTGGAGATCCTTTTAAAAAAATCAAAAATATTCTTAAAGTAAGCCCGAGAAGACATTTTGAAGATGCTTTAACATTGACTTTTCACCGAATGCATTAAATAAAAGAGCACGTTCTAAACGCTAAAAAGTAGTGGAACCAATTAGACTTGTTTAAGAATTTGCTTTAGATTTTGCTGTTCCGAAAAACCGCGGTTAACCGGTTAACCGCGGTTTTTTGACATAAAAAACCGAAGCCGCGGTTTTTCAAAACGGGTTCGGTTTACAATCCCTATAGGAATGCTGATCCTGACGAGGATTTAGCGTAAATAAATTTGTGTTTCCCGAAATTTCAAGGAGAAGCTCTTAGAAGAAACGATTGCGGCTATTCGGATAGAGTTAGGATGCCTTGTATTTCTACGATAAAGTGGAAGATTTTCCAATTATTCGAAAATTGTTAGACCTCCTGCTCGTCGGCCCGTAAAAGATATTTTTTTACATTTAGATGTAGAAAAAAAGCGAAAGGCGTTATCAGCAAAATCGAAACAAAACGAGTCAGACAAAAACGAAAAGCATAAGAAAGAGGCCAACAAAGCATCGAAGCTGAAATAGCTGAGGAGACTTTAAAGTTAAAAGTCGCCGAAAAGTTAATTGATGATGGTAATAACACTTCGTCAGTTGTAGTTCGCGAACGTAAATTAAATAAATAATCAGTGGCCAAGGCACAGATGATTTTAAATGCAGGCATTACAAGTAGCAAGAAGATGAAATCAAAAAAATAAAAAAAGACAAAAAAGTAAGAAACTAGGCTAATTTTTTTAAAAATCTAACTGCGTGAACATAGGGGTACGTTGGGTATCTTATCTAGAGTAAACATTTTTTGGAAAAATCTTCGATAAAATATTTGTGAAAAATTCGGAAAATATTTTCCAAAGAATATTCTTTGAGAAACATCAAAAAAACTACTTCATATATCCTTAACATGACTTTGGAAAGTCAAAAAAATTTCGAATTCATCAAATTTAATCCAAAATCTCATATTTTAAAACTCCTGAAATGCTCCTTAAATTATCGAAATATCCTCCTTTATTCCTTAAGGAAGCCGAATTTTGAGTGGGCTCCCTGAATCTTATTACAACCACAGGAGCGACTGAAACCAACTGGAATATGACTATTTACAGTAACGGTATAACATCAAATCTAATTTTAAAAAAAACTATTGATCATCTAAAGGACAACGTAATTTTACAATAATTCCAGGTAAACACTCCATCGTGCTATCCTTGTCCCCCTTGTCCTGTATATGAATTTTAATGGATGAAAGAGTGAGAAAGAATATTGGAAAAGTGAGAGTATCGATTGAAATTGTTTACTACTGCGAAGCAGGGATGGTATGGGTACGTAGTACACACATGATTCTACGATATCCCTCCAACAGGATGATGGGATCTGAAGATCTGAAATATGGCTATTTTTGCTTGATATTCTTTATAAACAGATCCGGAAACATAGAAAACTGGTCGAAATTATAACATTCTTTGTCGTGCAGACGATTTTTGTTGCAAAGCTTGTCAATAACATAATTCTCACACAAAACGTACAGTGCACACATTTTTTGTCAAAAAATTTTGAAATATTTTTCGGTTTTTGGCTATAAAACGTAACACTTTCACATTCCATTTTGTGGATTCATTTTTTTTTTGTTATCGATAATTTCTCTTTATTATTTCAAAGGCAGTAATATGCTTTCATTTCATATTATATTTATATCATAATATAATATTTCAAAATATATTGGCTGATCGAAATAAAAAGAAACTCTACAGTTTACTGACACCAGGAACTGGTAAAGTTTTTCTTTCTTGTAAATCCATTTTATGCATAAAATCCAATCGGAAAATCGAAAACATTGTATGACCTTTTTATCTCCTCGCCGAATCCGTACTATTGCCGTCTTGTCTTATTAAAATCAACTTCAAATCGATTTGATTTTCTCATATTCGCACATTATCTAAAAAAAAATTACGCCCCCAGATAATAAAGCCTGTTAAGCCATCATATTTATCTGTTAGCCATACCTCTCATATTTAACAAATATGAATATACATCTGTAGCCATGTATCCATTAATTTTTGTTGGTGATTGATGGTTGAGATTCGGAAATATAAATTTTTGGTTGTTGTTGTTTTCTATTGTTATTTTATATATTTTATGTCCATTCAAAAATAGCGGATAAGTTTGTCAGAATGAGAGCATTTAGTGATTTAACATTATTTATTTAAGCTATAATTAAATACAGTTTACATATTTGATTTATTGTCGGGTAATCATAAACTATCACACACTAGCGCGGTTATTGATTATGAATATACACTATTCACACGCGCGAACTATTAGTCTCTTACACACTATTCGCCTACCTTCTTTTTGACATTTGAACCTTGTGAAGAACTGACTATAAAATTTAAACAACTTTTTAGACTATTCATGGCAAGGCGACCGACCGCAGAAAATAAAACGTAAGTAAATGCTATCTCGAGCCCCTGAGTGAGTACATACATTTTCTGTGCTTCAGAACCGCCGAACGACATCTAGTCATCAACCTTATTGTTGTCTAATATAAGTAAGACATGCCAACTTTTGCTTCAACATCTATTCGATCGGAACCATTAAATAATCCACTACAATGTTTGTGTGAACACAATACTTTGAGTTTTGACAAGTGCTTTTTGGGTATTTAATATGCATACTTCTGAAGGATCCAAAGAATCACTGCAGACATATTTTTTTGCTGTTACACCATTTCCCATAAGTACTGTCCACTGTCATATAAAGTGAAGTAATGATTACAATGAGTCTGAGGTTGTTATTGGAACGATTTAATTTACAACAAGCAATGTATTTAAACGACATACATAATTGGCTAGCGAATTAAATCTTTCTCTTTTGTCGTTTTCAATTAAAATCCATCGAAGAAACTCTTCTACAGCATGTCTGTCGCATACAGCCGAGATGAATGTGTAAACTTGGTAGAGGTGAAACTTTTTATAACAAATTAAGAACGAAATATGTCGTAAACAGTACATACGTGGGAGCACTAACGGAAAAAGCCCTTCATTACCATTTTGTTATTCCGGCATAACCAAATTACATATACATATAAAAATTAACATAAGCTTCCGTGAATATAAATCACTCATCTCTAAACCATTACAAAATTATTCCAACTTTGCAGAGGATATAAACTTGACATATGTAAGATTCTTTGAAAACACAGAAAGAAAAGCGGTTACCAACCAACCAACAAATTTTCTTTAAATCTTTTTTTCTTCTTCCATGAAATGAAAGAAAGTCCCGAGGGCAGGCTATGACGATGGTTGTATTTTTATTATTATTTTAGGTAAATACGACCTTTCGTCTAAATCAAGATTCAAATCAAGGATTATACGTTGGATTTCTAGCTTTTTTACTACTTCAGTGGAAAAGCTTTCAGTAAAAATGTGTTCTCTTTAGTTTGTTGATGTTTCTGTTCGTTCAGGGACGTGGCAAGACAGTAATTTCAGGACGGGCTCAAGACCATAAAAAAATTTTCTATATAGGAAAATGAAATAAAAACCGGTTTTCTAGAGATTTTAGAGTGGGCTCAGCCCGCTTCAGTTCCTTAGTAGCTACGGCCCTGTTTTCGTTGGCGATTTGCAAGAATGTTTTGAATAAATTCTTTGTTTATAACGATGACAATATGTGATTGGTCTCCGACTTTCATGACAATGTGATGGAAGTTACGTTAAACATGTACAAGTACATGAAATCAGATGTCATTCAGATCAGGTAATGTGAAGTAGGTACCTGGAAAGTTTCGTGTGTGAATACAAAAACGATTCAATTCCAAATTCAGTTTGTCATATGTTGTACATTAATGTGCCAACAAGCGGTTTGAACCCCGTAGCGGTCTTCTATGTTTTGATAGTTATCCGGAGCTAAAAGTAAGATGTTTTCTTTAAAGCTCGGTTTCCGGGTGGTTTTCGTTGTACTATTTCGCACACGTAAATACAACCACTTTCGTATATAAGCTTTTCTCCGTTCTCGCGTCTCTTCTATTTCGTATGTTATTATGTTGTGCTGTTATGGAGATTATAACAGCAAGACCAGCTTACATACGAAAGTGAAAGTATTTATGTGTGCAGAGTAGTAACTTTTCCAGAAGATAGTGGGATACTTTCCCACGGCACTCTAATTTACTACAGTTGTAGATTCTTAATTTAATCGGATTATGTTTCGTTAAAGGCTTTGACTTCCCCGAGGTTTCACTCACAATCAGTGAGCATCATCAAAGATAACAGCTAACACTCTTTCACGATGATTCACATCTGTTTCTGAACTGGTAACAAACAATTTGATCGAAACAAATCTGAAACTCAGGCTACGCATTTTTTATAAAACAGATTTTATCTTGACTTCAAAATTTGTTTCAACTCTTCTGCCACGAACAACCGAAATCACATCGGATTTTTCGATGGATTTGGGTTGTTTTCGATATAAGTTAGATGTTCCGAGGTTGGTTCCTAAATTTTGAGATGAGAGATGATTCCTCTGGCACTTCTTAACTTCCACCGGATTTTTCGATGGATGGACCCTTACCCATAAACTTCCAAATGAACTGATATCCCCCAAAAAACCCTAAAGGGTGAAAGTGTGACGCAAGTACCTGTTTCTACTTACAAAATAACTGATATCGCTGAGGGTGACGCTTTCTGCGCCTCAACGCAAAAGTTTTATCAACAAAAAATTGACCCAAAAAATTTAAGAAAGGAAATTTTAGAAAAAATTGCGTCACATCTGGAAGATGATTCAGGACATATTATTTCCTATTTTAACTATTTTCCTAACATTAGTTTCCCCAACATCTGCCACTTGTGACGCAATTTTTTCTAAAATTTTCTTAAATTTTTTGGGTCAATTTTTTGTTGATAAAACTTTTGCGTTGAGGCGCAGAAAGCGTCACCCTCAGCGATATCAGTTATTTTGTAAGTAGAAACAGGGACTTGCGTCACACTTTCACCCTTTAGGGTTTTTTGGGGGATGAAATTTACCAGTGTTGGCGAGGAAATGTTTACCGGTATATTTCGTAAAAATCATTTACCGGCTGGATTCACTAATCCTAATGTCTGAAGTGACAATCGGAATCAAAGTGAGTCTTTTCAGAAAGTCTGTTAAATAGGCGTAACCCAACGCACTGCAAGTATTTATGAGTGATCGTCGTGACAGCTGCCAAATATTTTGCCTGGACATTTATATCCAATTTTGCCACAATTTCAGTTTCAGTTTCTCGGTACCGAAGTATTGAGTCAGCTCAAAAATGTAGACCTATATTTCCGCCCTAATTAAAATATACAGTTCGAAGAACATCAATTCAACGTTTCCAGCAAACACAATAATGGAGCAAACAAAAATTAAGGAAACTATTTCCATAAACAATTCGATGAATAATTTCTAAAAAAGAATGGACGAAATTTAAATCTGAAATGCAAACTCAGATAAAGTTTGAATTTCGTTGCACAATATGTATATTTCTACCATTAACCGATTTCTTCATTCCTCTCGTTGCTGTATATGCATGTACGTACTGTATTTGCATAATTGGAAATTCACAAAGTTAAATAAAGTATCAGGCTGATACTATCAGCTATGTTCGAATGGATGCTAATTAACAAACAATGTTATTAATGAGTTAAAGTTACTAATACTTGCATATACTTGCACTATACTATCTACAGTACAAACATAGGTTTGAAATCGATATGACTTGTGTGTAACAGGAAGGATCCTGTCAGCGATTCGATTAATAATCAGAGTTATCATACCCTTGTCTGTTATGAATTTCTGATAGATATCAGACGGTTTTCAATGAATCGAACTACTCACACTGTCTGTCTGGAACGCTTCATCGTTTGAACACTATTTAAAAAAAAAACTTAGTGCAGACCGATTACAGGCGGAGAAAAACAGGAAGCCACAATAACACAGAAGCCTATAACTATACCCGATGTCGAAAGAGATGACATTTCGACATAAATTAAAAAAGAAATTTTAGACAAATATTGCTTTCACTATATGAATAGTACAGCTTGAACATTGAACAATACAGAATAGTGAGTGCTGATTAACAACAGTTTTTAGAGTAAAATTTATACGGGATACGGGTTAGGATACAACGCTGCGAAAGGAATCAACGAATACATTTTATCTATTGTGATGTTTTAATCTATTTAGTTACCACAGACAATAAAACTGCACACGTCGAATACACTTCTCTACGGACCCCCTTCCTATTTCTCCATCGTTCATACCATCAGACATAAAACAAATTAGTTGCAAAATTGAAAGGTAATTTTAACAATAATTTTAAACCATAAAACGAGAGCAGACAAATTGTCTTCATCAAATTATTATATTTCCGATCATTGCAACAAGTTTTCTTTGACCTGGCCCGTATTATATTAAAGACCCCACAATTTCATGTAGAATTACATACACATACCAAACGAACATATTTTCCTATCGTTACCGTATGTTAATGCTTAAGCACATCTTATTCGGTTCGAAAACAATGCGATATTATAATATGAGAATCGTGCCAATCATACCAATGAACTGAGGAGCTGTTGGAATGATTTAAATTTTGATCTAATCAAATAATATATTTGTTCGGTGTGTAGATTGTACTGCAGTAACTTAACTACAACGTTAACTCTGGCGAGATATATAATATGCTACAGTTTGAGCCACAATAATGTTCGAAGTTCTGAATAGATGTTCCACTTACAGTTTTTTTTTGCCAGTAATCCGGAAAACATAGCAGAAATCGTACAAATTGGGTGTAATAGAAAAGTTTCTTTTTTAAGAAAATCATCTCAAAATTCGGTAGGTACATTAGAATCGTTGTGTATGGATGGAACACGATGTGGAAGATTAATATTTTACATCTTGGTAATGATCACTTTAGCTGATGGTTTCGGGGAGTTGTTTTTTCTTCTGTATTAAATGTACTGTGTATTATTTCGATAATCGAAATTAAAGTAGAGCAGATGTTTCGCTTATACGTTATCATCATCGCCAATAATATTATAAAGTTCATGGAGTGTGGTTTGTTTCTATTACCGCAATTATGATAATCGAAGGAAAACGAGTGAATTTTCGGTTCTTGTTGGCTCCGTCGCAATCAAATTGATTATTTTATATCCGATTTCACGATGTGTGACTAGAATAAAAAGGAAACCATGTTGAACTAATAAGAAAATCGTAGACGAGGGAGAGAAGCGTCCAGAAATTT
Organism: Bradysia coprophila; assembly: GCF_014529535.1. NCBI lineage: Eukaryota > Metazoa > Arthropoda > Insecta > Diptera > Sciaridae > Bradysia > Bradysia coprophila. Next base: position 429,926 of record NW_023503302.1, on the reverse strand, counting down.
ATAAAGAAACGTCTAGGTGGAAAACAACTTTTTCTCTTTGTTAGATGTCGAGATTAACTCATTCCTGGTTCTCCATCACAATAAGATTGTCTTCGGAACGGGCAACGAACTTCCAACTAGTCAAAATCGAAATATGACCAAACAAAGATGTAATTACAAGACAAGGCATAATTATTAAATCTGTTACTCTATCTAGATTAAATCTATTAGTAAAAGAATACCAGCCGTCGATAGTTTTTGTCGACGGTGGGGATCACAATTCAATAAAAGGTTGTTGTACGGCTGAGCCTAAAGTCATTTACATAGACAGACACTTTTTCACTAGGACGAAAAAAGTACGTGTTTGTTAAGGCAGAGGTTCAGGTTAGCCTAAATTTTTAGAGCAAATCTATCAGTTTGGGCCTGAGCCTGATCAAAGTTTTCTCGTATCAAGTTCTAGTCAGGTCAAATCCGACTGGTTCCGAGCATCTGCAGTAACATTACGAACTATAATTTTTGAGTTTACTGCCTCAGTAATCTAACTATGAAAGACCTTCAGAGGGATTCTTTTGAAAAACAGAATCTTGAAATCGGACGCATTTTCCATTGGACTTTTTTGTATGTGCCTAGATTGGTATTGGTCCCTAAAACCACTTTCAAAAAAAATTTCGAAGCGTGTGTGGCTGGTGGGAGGTGATCGAAAACTGAAAACATGCACTTTTCTTACAAGAATTTCTCCAGTTACACGAGCCGTACAGCGTCATGTGGGGTGTCATTAGAAAGGTTCATTGCATGTACTTCTGGGGCAAATAGGGTCTTATTGGTTTTAAAATTCATCCACACTGAGACATGTGCAGTTGAAGTTTTCAACCGAAAAAAGATTGAAAACTCACACTTTTCTTACAGAAATTTCTGGAGGTACACGACACGTACATGGTCGTGTGGGGTGTCATATGAAAGGTAATTGCATGTACTTTCAGGAGAAGTAGAGCTTACGGAAGTTTGATAGCATCTACGATGAATTATGTGAAGTTGAAATGTTTAAGTGCTTATATTGTATCGAAGAAGATGCTACCAAACTTCCGCAAGCTCTGCTTCTACTGAAAGTACATGCACTCACTGAGAGGGAGTGAACCATTTTTTTAGTTCCTTTAGCGTAAAAACAGCTCTTTGATTTTGCTTTTCTAAAATCATCTCGACCGAACAATAACAACTTGCGTGGATCGTTCGAAAACACAATAATTTTGTATAACTCAGCACTGACAATAGAGATTTCCCATGGCACGATAAAAGACGAATAGGACAGTTTTCTACATGGGGCACGTACGAATTTAACAAGGCATAGAATATATCATGATTTTTACGTGTCGCACGTAGGAATCTTACCTGTTCCACCTGTACAGTACCATGCGTAGTTTCTACAAAGCTACGGATAATCTCTATTTTCAGTGTGGGATCATGAACTTTGTTGTTTCATTCAAATGTTTGTTGAGTTGAAAATCAATCGACTTTTTTGTTTATATTAGTTGATTATTTTGTAACAACGTTCGACGATGATATGTCGCTTATCATCGAGATTTTTTCGGCGAAAATATTTGTGACTGTTGATGTTATTTTCGAATTGTTTCCGGGAAAATTTAGAGTTACATTTAGTAAATATGGACCAATGGGGCCACTTTTGCTAACTTATTTATTTTGAACAGTTTGTTATCAAACGGCCTCATAAAGAATACAAATTTACAAAATTTAGTCAATAACGAAGCTATGCTGACAATGCGTGTAAGTTAAAACGAATTAGCATGTGAGCCGAAACGAAACCAGCAACGCGGAAGCGGCAACGACCCAGTCGACCCGTCGGAGTCGTAACCACCCTCTGCTTTATGTAGTACACTATGTGCCAAATGAGCCATACCGCAAGACTATTTTCATGTCCAACAGCGTGACCATTGCAATAATCGTGGTGAGAAACGAAAAGTTTGTGCAGGACGAGTCAAGTAGATGATGTGATCAGCGATCTTGCCCTGGAACGAAAATCTTGGCGAGTATAACTGTTCTCATAAATTGCTTTGAAAGGTTCGAATTCTCTGCAACTCGCAGTTATTGGCTCATTGAAGCCATAATCGGTCCTGTGCTGGGGTGGGCGAAACATATCAATCACACGAAGTCCGTAGGAATGAGATGGCGCATTACGGTAAGAGTCAAACTGGGCGCAAAGATCAGGTGCACTAACCCTTCCCTTTAAAACGTCATACAAAACAAGGCATCAGAACAGTCGGAGCGTTTGCTGCGACTTAGCCCCGTACAACCCGTAATCCTATTTCGTCCGCAACCATAATACGTCCGTAGCCCTAATAAGCCCGGAACCCTAATACGTCTACAACCCTCTAATGCGTCTGTTACCAAAATGCAAGTCAAGTTGGGAATTGTCAAATTCACTGAAAGTGTTCATTTTTAAAATTGCGCATAGCGCAATTACGAAAGCCCGTACGAAGTACCTCTCAAATAAAACCAACAATTTACGACAATATTTTAGAAACCCAAAATTTTTTGCCAACTTTCCATTGGGTATTCAATTACCTCTCAAATGAAACAAAAACTAGCAAAATCGGTTGAGATTTACTCGATTTATGTGCAAAAAGCACTTAGGGCCGAGTAGCGGCCTTAGTGCAAGGGCCCAAATTTGAAACTTTTTTTTGCCATCATTCTATTCGGCATTCAATTATCTCTCAAATGAAACAAAAACTAGCAAAATTGGATGAGATTTACTCGATTTATGTGCAAAAAAACACTTAGGGCCGAGTAGCGGCCTTAGTGCAAGGGCCCAAATTTGAAACTTTTTTTTGCCATCAGTCTATTCGGCATTCAATTATCTCTCAAATGAAACAAAAACTAGCAAAATTGGATGAGATTTACTCGATTTATGTGCAAAAAACACTTAGGGCCGAGTAGCGGCCTTAGTCCAAGGGCCCAAATTTGAAACTTTTTTCGCCACGTTCTTTTCGGTATTCAATTACCTTCCATAAAAAACTAAATCTAGCAAAATCGGATGAGATTTACTCGATTTATGTGCAAAAAACACTTAGGGCCGAGTAACGACCTTTGAGCCCTCCCAACAAGCCCACGTTACATCTTACCAAAAACAATGTTCAGCAACTTTGTTCTACTCGTCAATACCTTTCATTTGATATATCACAAGCAGCTATTGCGTGCGTATTTCGGTAGATATCGTCGAAAGACTGAAAAACACCTATAGGGCCCTAGCTCTGGAGGGTCCGACCCTACCATGCCCATTTTTCGAACTTGACCTTACTTTTTGTCGATACCAATCGGGGAAAAAAAGAATTTTGAAAAAAAGGTTTGTGATTTACTCTAGCTAGAGGGGTCACGGACGGACGGACGGACGGACGGACGGACGGACGGACGGACGGACGGACGGACATTTTTTTTATTGCGGATTCGTCATCTATGAACATAACCAAATGCTTTGCCCTTACTGTCTGCTTCCAATTCGACGTGTTACAAACGGCATATTAATCTTATAAGCCCCAGTACTTCGTACGGGGCTAAAAACCACACGACTCAGAATGCGTCTATGGTCTATCAGAAAGACGGTCAAGTCCCAAAACTTTATGTATCTCGTCGTATGGTGGGAGCCGAAAGTTAGAATCCCTTCTGACCGACCGCCGGAGTGCAAACATGACGAACTGTTTCTGGATCGATTCGATTGAGTTGCTAAGTGACACAGACGCGGGCTCCAAACCACAGACGCGTACTCGAGATGAGACCTGACTTCAATTGATTCGAATTATTTGTCTGTTTTCGAGTATCAATATCAATAAAATATGCGACATAACCCAATTTCGAGGGTTTTTTCAGTAGCGAAACA